>NC_053391.1:360030744-360345730 GCF_905171765.1 Bufo bufo | reverse complement strand
CCAAACGGGTTCATTGTAATTTTCTTCTCCGTGGTGCCCGTTTCGAGAATGTGAAAGAGATCCTCCCAGGGTCTGCAATGCTCCCCATAAATAAGCCGAATGCATTTATTCTTTCGATTCCTCACACACCATCTCAATTGGGCGGCTATATAATATCCCTTAAGAAAAGGAACGGAAAGTCCGCCCTCTTCTTTGTATAGATAATGTATCTTAATTCTGACTCGTTTACGTCCCCATATTAGTTCATTAAAGAGGACTCTAACTTATTGAAAAATTTGTCTTCTTTTACACACCATCTACAACGATAGGAAACAGCACTGTTATAAATGTAATAAAGATAGAGGAGATTATATACACGTACTTTGGGAATGCCCAGGGATAAAAGAGTACTGGACTAAAATATTTTGGAAATTGCGGGACAGTTCCCCCATGAAATATGAGGTTTGCATTAACTATGCTATCCTGGGTGTATTCCCAGAGATAGACCAAAATAAAACTGAGCAGACACTCTGGCTCCGGGGTATTGCGTTGGCCAAAATATTAATTGTAAAGTATTGGGGCACTTCGGAATACCCTAACTTTCAGGAGTGGATGGAATGGATGAACAGGGTTAAGCAATATGAATGCATCCTTGCCCAAACAGCAGGAAAAAAGGCAACTTGGATGAGGATATAGGGTAACCTGAAATGATCAAACTAGACGTAGGGACAGTAGCTCCGCGAAAAAAAAAAAAAAAAAGGGGGGGGTTGGAAGGAGGGAAGGGGGGGTTAAAAGATTTCGTATATGATGACACTCAGTATTATTGTATAACTACATGTATTAATGCTTTGTGTTACCAAGATGGAATACTGTAGATCTACTATCTGCAAAATAAAAAATATAAAAAAAAATAAAAAAAATTGTATTTTGATCCTTCTTATTTCTTGGTTATCAAGTAATCTCTTTATTACTTGGGATGGCACAATGCTGTTAAATATTATGTATTAAGGAATAGGATTCTCTCTCTAATAAAAAAACACCCATTACTGGTAAGGATCAGCTACTGATATTGAGCAGATATCAATGAAAATCCCAGGAAGGATGCAAAACAGGGTGATGGTCTGTGTCAGGCATAAAAAGAAGCTCCTCCATTACATAACGTATTAAAGATAATGATTCAAACACTGATAATGGATAAAATGGATGCGTCCTACGTTGTTATAACATTACAAATGCAGAGGCTTTTGTACCTGGCTAGTCCTTGTGACTGTACCAGCTCATTTCCTTATTAAAAGCACAATCCATTTCCTTAGCATTTGCCAACATAGCCCCATGACCTCTTTGGTTGTAAATTCATTGCTATTATACTTTAGCAAGGCCATGAAGAGGTAAAGTGGTTAACATTGTATCCTTCTTAGTAATTTGTCTTTCTTCTAAACACTGGAGGAACCTAAGAGTTGGTTCATTGTGCTTCATTCCAACATCCAGTAAACCGGTTTGTTCTCTAAATGTGGCCTGGTAGGAAACATGAACCTATAAAGAATCCACCCTGTAGATCAGCCAGTGAGATTTTTCTAATGAGATTGCTGCTGGCTGCACAAATGCTCAGTGTCGGGAGACTCCCTGCAGCAGGATTTAATACCTTGAAAGCATAACAAGGGCTGAAAAATATATTAAAACCTGAATCATTACTGAAGTAAAGGACACACGGGGGACAGTAGAAATGTTTCTGTGCAGATCGTTCTACCAGCGGCAATAAGGGAAAAAAATGAAATTATGAAGCTGAAAGACCCTACTAATTCTCACAAATGAAATCTTTCATTTATAATTTATGGGGCAAATATTTTATCTAATTAAACAAAAAAATAAGACTAAAACAAATAAGTAATATTGCATTATGCTCATCCTCCAACTAAGGCCCAGGAATGTTAAATGAGGCATTTCTGAAAGCGTGCAGCTGGGAGTATTATCTACTGTATGCATACCGTGCATAAGGACTGCAGAGCCTATATCACAGATGTGTGGTGTTCATCAAGCTATGCTTTCTGTATATATCCCTATATAACACATACAAGGCATAACTATCATAAAATATCTTCTACAGAATGCATATTTTAGCATTTCCAGTGGGTCAATTTAAAAAAAAAGGGGTCATTTTCAATGATTCAAGTAGAATATTACATCATGGGATCTGCATAAAATATATGAGGTGCATAAATGAAATTCCTATGAGCTGCTCAGACTATTTATGAGAATGTAGATTTGACTCACAGAGAGTGACAAATAGCTGGGTAGGTACTGTAGTTCCCCATACTATGTAGTTTTCAAGGGGTATTAAAATTTTAGAAAGTGTAGGTATATCGCTAAGATCAGTGATACAGTAGTTCAATCTCTGGAATCCCTAAAAATCCTGGGCTGCAGTGTTGATTTAGCTCTGAAGCTCCTTCTCACAGTGGGGAAAAGCAGCAGGTCCCATGCACATGAATGGAGCTGTGCTGCAGTTTCTCTGCATATCAGGTGTTTGAGGTGCCGCTATGCAGACAAAACCAGGGAAGAGGCAACAGCACTAAATTAGGACTGTGGACCACTCTTTCTCAGGATCAGTGGTCGAACCCTCACTGATCAATAATGGTATGTCATATTTTTGCAATATGCCATCACTTAATGAAAATGGATAAGCCTTTTGACATCTGCTGTACATGTACATGTTAAATGTTTAAATATCACACCGTTTCAGTAGCTAAGCTCACACAATAGCCAGTGGATGACGGCTGTGCCACATAGCTGACACCCTCAGGAAGTGTCCATAATTGGTGATAACTCCAATCACGGCTATTTAACTTCTCAGATGCTATCGCCATTGGCAACTGCGACATCCGAGCAGTTAGTAAAAGGGAGTGGAAGCCTCTGACCCTCAATCGCCCTCCATCCCTTGCAGTAAAATCAGAGGTGTCGATCAGCTGTCATGGTAGTCTGAGCCCTTGTGAATCTTCCTATTAAGCCATGCCTGTGGGCTTAACTTACAGTAGGAAATGTCTGCTCCACTGAAATATAAAAATATTCATCCTACAGGGTGAACCCAGTAATGAAGAAAAAATGCTGAATTGCCATATTTGGTTACCTTGACCACTTAAAAAATATGAATTTTTTTTTAACAAAAGGGTTCAAAGTCATATGTACCCCAAAATTCTAACAATAAAAAGTGTAGCTCCCCCTGCAAAAACAAGCCCTTGCACAGCTCTGTAGATGAAAATTTTGTATGGATTTTACAATACAGTGACAAAAAGAAAAGTAGTAATGCATAGGAAAAACCACATAAAATTTGTAATCATACTGACCTGCAGAATACAGGCAACATGTCACTCTTTATGCACCGTAAAAACTAAACCCCAAAAACTTTTTTTTTTTTTCAGTTTCATCCCACAAATAATTTTTTACCATTTTTCACTTGCAAAAAATACAACCCAACAAAATTATGGCTTTTTGAAGGTGGGGAGGAAAGAACAAAACAAACAAAAAAAAATGCCTGTGGCGCCAAGGGGGTTTAACAATCAGCTAAAGTCGTGCTAAGGATAGGTAGCCATTACATTCATTACATTCAGTCGGACTGCTTGAAATGGTCCAACTTATGTATGCCTATACAGTTATATGTCTACTAGGGACTCTCATTGAAAATGAAGCTTGTCATATACCATGTATTATATGTTTTGCTTTGTCTTCAATTGAATTAAAAAGTGAAATCCATGTCACTTATGATAACAGTTGAGGCTGAGATATAACTGATATATGTATAAAAGCCAAAGTATGACAAAAGAATGCCCTTTTACCATAAGTTTGGCTAGTAAATTCTTGGGGCACCTATGGCATGTATGTAAGAGATTTTCCTGGCGTAGATGCCAAATATGCACTTTAGACCTGGTGTGTATTTTGCCTTTTATGACTGCTGCTCAGCAACACTAAATACATACAAACTAGGCCCATGTCTAACGTACACCAGATAGAGAATCACTGCTGCTCATTAGCCTTACTACATTGAAGTCTCGGTGTATTATATTTACTTGCTCTATCTTCACCGTGGTTTTGTTGACTGTAAAACCTCAATATTTCCCAAGATAAGTATTGTGAAACAGTAATTGAAAAGACTCAAAAAGCACAGCATTTCAGTCCTGCTTTTTGGGATTTCTGCAGTTCTGTAAATACATCTGCGGAGTTTGATAGACTAAGGAAACAGATATACTGTATCTTCTCATGAATTATTTATACTGTAAAAGTAGGCTTACTGTATAGAAAAAAGATTAGATTATGCCATAGGAACTAAAAAAACAGGGGGAGATTTATCATGAGAGGGATCTCTCAAGTCAGTTTTGTGCCATAATGCACACCAAATTTATCAGATGTGGCCCAATGTTTGATAAATTTGGTGCATAATTAAGTTTAACACTTTTTCCTTCATATGTTACTCTGCTTTCTATGCCACCTATTTACAGGAGTAAGGTTGCAAGTAATTTATGCAACTTATTTTAATAGTTGCAGTTGATAAATTTGCTTGAAAGGCTTACAATGGCCACTTTTCCACTTTCTTTGTAAAACTGTAGCGATGTAAAAATGGAATATGTCACAAAATTTGTACAATTTGTCTTTTTAAGGCTACAATTCTGGAGTGCAGTTCTTGGTAAACTCCCTCCCTTGTGGAGCAGAACCATTTTCTACCACCTTTTCCACAAGCATAAAAACTGAGAATTAAAGTGTAAATGAAGATAGACTCAGTCTCCCATTCTTCTTCCTGTCTCACTTACAGAGGTTCAGGGTGTACACTGATGAGCAAAGGGTAACAATGTTTTGAACTTTTCATTTTAAGGCTCCATATCTCACCATCCACTACAGCTTCGAACATGAGACTACCATCATTTTATAGACAACCATCTTGGCTATCTCATACATAAATTAGACTTGCAACTATTTGGCATATGATTAATAATGCAGATTCTTGTCATGTAACTGCATTGTTACTGTTTTGCTGCTAAAATTCTAAATTTAAATTTTTATTATTTTGTTAGTATTTTATAAATCCACCTTTGGCTTTCAACACTGCTTGAATGCTTCTGGGCATGCTCTCTCTCAGACTCAAGCATGTCTCGACTGAAATCTGTTCCCAGGTCTCTTCCACACATTCCCAATGTTAGTGCATACTGGTTGTCTCACTTGGGCACGAATACAGCTTTTTCTTCAACTCTACCCACAAGTGTTCGATTGAGTTGCGGTCTGGGGACTGTGGGGGCCAATACTTCATTGTCATTGAACCATTTCTTATCTCGACATGTTTCAGGTTGTGTCCTGCTGGAACCCCATGTTGTCCTTCTCATACCCATAGTATTCGAGTGTACGAAGTAACTCATCTTGTATGATACTCATACATAGCTCACCATTGAGACCACCATCGATCCTGTTCAAGTGTCCAGCACCTTTGGCTGTGAAACAACCCCATATTATCAGGCTTCCTCCATCAAACTTGCCAGTTCTTTTAATGGCTTGATCCGTTAGCCCCCTTTTCCCTTGTTTCTTCCAGACCTATTTGCACCTATTAAAGCCCAGTCTATTGACTTTTGTCTCATCACTCCAAATCACCCGTTTCCAATCTTTTACTGTCCACTGTTCATACTTTTTTGCAAACTTGACCGACGCTTATTACCACAATATTGAGATCGAGGCTTCTCCAACTTTTTTTGGGGGCCACCATTCCAGACTTGTTTAATGCGCGTGGCATGTTGCTTGCATTAGCGTCTGAGATCTCACTATTACAAAGCATATGAGCCACCTCCACTGCCGTGTTTGTCGCGCCAAAACTGATAGACCTTGTGATGAGCCAACTTATTGACTCTGATATTTTGCCTGGAAGTCCACTTCTTGGCTTGGAATGGATGGACGGACTTCATTTCATATTCTTGGCACTCACGTGATGGAGTCTGGCAATTTTCTTGGCTGAGATACCACTATCGATGAGCTGAATGATGATTTCTCTTTTCTTGGGAAATGCTCTTCAACATACCTGCTCCTCGATTCGAACCAGTGACCTTTCGCTTGGGAATCAACCTAATAACCCTATTAGGGAATGTGAGAACAGGTTATAATTTGTAGAATACAATAAGAAAAAGGTTGTTCCACCACCAGGAGAAAAACAGTAACAATGCAGTTATATGACAAGAATCTGCATAACTAATCATATGCTAAATAGTTGCAAGTCCAACTTATGTATGAGATAGCCAAGATGATTGTCTATAAAATGATGGTAGTCTCACGTTCGAAGCTGTAGTGGATGGTGAGATATGGAGCCTGAAATTCTAAAGTTCAAAACATACCCTTTTGCTCGTCAGTGTATGCTGGGTCCTCACAGTACAAGGCAGCTTTCGAAGGGCTTGGACCCCCATGTTATAATGATACCAGCCTGATCACTGTGGCATCTGAAACTTCTGATTATGAGTTTTTACTGCCAAGGGAATTGTAAAATTACACAGCAGCCATTCAAGTGAACACATAATACAAGGTTGCATTCAATCTGTCAGGGACAACTACTTTGTAAATTTTTCCACGTAGGAAAAAGGAATTTACCCTCTCCACTATAGAAAAACTCATTCTTATTTTGCTACTGAGATAATACCAGTTCTGTATTTTTATTAACCCTTCTGCAACCACTAGAGTGGGATAATTAGTTTTTTCTATTAAGAAATGGTGACACAATGCCACTTTTCTGTATCAAATCTCCTGGTTACACTCACCTTGGTATTGTGCACTAAAACCTTTCTGTCTATGATTGCCATCAGATGTAAAGTGAATTCGTAGCCAATTCTTGCTGCTGATGACTGGAGGTGGTAAAACTGATCCTGTAAACCTGGAAGAGACATAGATTTTTTAGTATGGAACCTATATGCATTGTCATGCAAGTTAAACTAACATGCTCAACTAGGTACCCAAAACAAGCCATGCTGTGCATCCAAAATTAGTGACTGACAACCTAATATCTGAGATCTTATAATTGAATTCAGTTGTAGCTACAAAAGCAAAGGTTAGCCTTAACTATACGGTAATGGCTAAAGACAAATGATGAGACAAAGATAACCGTCTGTGTTTTTTCCTAAGATGTACAGGTTATATTATATTATAGTTTAAATACAGTTTATCTTATAATATAAACATTTAGGTCAGGATTTGGGATAATTTTTATAACCGGACAAAAACTACAGTGTGTATTGTAAACGTGTATTGTAAATTGAATTAGTGATGAGAATATTTGGGCGAATATTCATCATATATTCGCGAATTCTCAAATTTATTGATTGCGAAAATTGGCAATGTAATATGCGCGTATTGCGCGAGCAATACAGACGTGGGTCACTGTTGCTACATTTTTCAAGCTGCTAGAAGTTTCCTGAGACTGGAGAAAATGGTTGGCACAGCAGAACATTACAATAGCTTTATATGCAGATAGAGTACTCCAATATATTCGCGATTGCGCAAATCGGCAATTAATGAGGCGCATATTTTTGCGCAATACGTGCAACTTCACATTTTAGCAGGTCTGACTACATATTACTGATTGGTGCACTAAATATTGTTGTGAATATTGTTGTGAACTTGGGACATCACAGCACTATGTCTGTAGCATGTATGTATGGACAGCAGAACCTATCACACTACCTAACACCCCGCACTGGAACCTATCAGCTACACTATATCAGAATATAACCTACACTGACTATCTCCCACTAACTATCTGCATTATATATATATATATATATATATATATATATATATATAAAAGATAACAGAAAATGGCTGCTGGGGAGTTTATTATATAGTAAGGGGTAGGCAACTTTCCTATTGGTTACTAGGGATATTGCTAAGCGCAGACAAAGTCATTGGAGCCTTCTCATTGGCCCACAAGCAAGAAGGGATGTTACTGATGAAAAAAAAATCTAGAATATTCGAGAATACGAATATATAGCACTATATTCAAAATCCTAGCAAATTCTCATATAAGAGAATATTCACGCCCAACACTACTTATCCAAGGCTTGCTCTCCAATGGACTGGCCCACCAGAGTACCAGAGGATCCTCTGGTGGGCCCAGGCTCTTATACGATAATGGGCTTCAATGATCCAGTTGAAAATTTTTTATTAAATAAAGCTGCACAGTTGTGAGAACACATGCTTAAGCAAAGATCAACTAATAGCTATGTTACGGTATCTGAGTGTTTAATACTGATCACCTTTTCCCAGGATAGATCATCAGAATCTGAACGATATGGCTCCACTCCCAGCACTTCTACCTATCATCTGTTTGAAGAGACCACGGCACTCCATGAGTGCAGCAGCCTCTTCCTAGGCCAGTGATGTCATGTTCATTGGTCACATGGCCTAGATGCAGCTTAATCCTATTCAAGTGAATGGGGCTGAACTGTAATACAAAGCACAGGCACTATACAATAGATGGCACAGTGCCTGGTAAGCTCGAGGAGGCTGCAGTGCTCACCAGAGCGCTGCATTCTCTTCTAACATTTGATTGGTAGGAGTGCCAATCATTGTACACCCACTAATCACTAATCAGTATTAAAGCCTCGGAAAACCCCAATAAATAATTATAATAGCTAAGTTGAAGCAAAACCATGAAGATTTATTATAGTTTTTACCACTGGGCAGGGGCGTACCATAGCGGCAGACCATGCGACTGCTATGGGGCCCAGGGCAAGAGGGGGCCTTGTCTTAGTTGGGATTATCTCCTTTTCTACTGGAGGTGAAAACTTGGTCAGGACTCTACCCTCTAAAGGAACAACTTTTAGCAAACAAGGCAGTGAAAAAAAATGGGTTATTGAAAGGGGTTTAAGCGGAAACCCTTCTGTCCTGTGTGGGGGGCCTGGTTTGATCCTTGCTATGGGGCCCTTACTTCTCTATGTACGCCACTGCCACTGGGACAACCCTATTCAATAATTAAAATAGCAAAGTAGAAGCAAGACCATGAAGATTTATTATAAGTTCTAGACACAAATTACTATGAACCAAAAAGGATTTGCAATAACTTGCAGAAGAAGTGAGCATCATAACCAATTATGGAGTTGTTCAAACAAATACTTAGATTATTATAGTATATCGGTCCTTCAATGAGCTTATTGAGAATATACGCATGCATTAGCAAGTGGGGCCACTTGAAAGGCAGACAATTGTTTATTAGACAAAAACGGAGAATCTACTATGATTATTTTGCCATTAAAATGTCACTTTGTGTTCAGAAAACTCTAATCCTACTCATTTGTACTCACAATTCTGAATCTATACTGATAATATATGTTTTAAGTCTAATTATGTTTGGAAAGCTGGCGGGGTAATCAGTTTGAACACTTTGCTCAGAATGAACCACTTGTCCGGGCACTCTACCACAGAACAGACGTATACAGCATGTACACAAGGCATTTTATACTCAGCTGCTTAAAAACACAATACAACAATAAAAATAGGTTGGAAAAAAATGTTCATTTTTTTTCAAAAAGCAAAAGACCACCCAAGCAAAGTGACTTAAAGGGAATTACTTCTGAAGTGTGTACCAGTCATAAAATTATGGTTCTTTTTAGAGCAAAATTACTCAGTATATAACAGGGATGTTCACTCAAGCTAGCAATTTACAATTATGGTGAATGAAAGGATCTCTTCAGGTGAAAACTGCTAAAGTGGCGTGTTCTTCTATACTTGCTAAAAATAATTTCCATACATGACTCTCACACACCCACCTGGACTCCATTTTTTTCAAACAATAAAAGCTGATGGATCACAAAAGTCTCTGTGTACTAAAGATTTCATCAGACACTACACCTGGCATCTCGGCAGAATAACTATACTAAAAGTTCTATGGTTAAATCTTATTAAAATATGATTGAAAACAATTGTGAGAATATAAAGATACAGATTGAAAATAAAAGTGGGCACCATATATAGCTGTGATGGCTTGCCTCTGGCACTCCAGCTGTGGTAGAAATACGACTCCCAGGATGCCCCCTTGCTTGGCTGTTCACAGTACTCCATAGAAATGAATGGAGCATGCAGGGAGTTGTAGTTTCACCACAGCTTGAGTGCCGGAGGTTAGCCATCACTGATATATAGAATTATTCTAAGGCTGGAATGGACTAGCAATGGAGCTGTGAATTCACTAATGAGTTTAATTTGGGAAACAGGATCACTGGTTCAACAGATTCCTTTAGTTCCACATTAGAGATGAGCGAATTTTTCAAAAATTCGTTTCGCCTGTTCCCCCAATTTTTTTTTAAAAACATTTGGTTCGATCCAAATTTATTTGCAGTGAATTTCGTAAAAAAAATGCTATTTTCTGGCTGCAGAGAACCTTAATAGTGGTGTAAAACACTGTGCCTGGCAGTAACACGCATAGGGAGTCTGCTTTGGTAGTAAAATATCCACAGATCCCCCCATAGCATGGTTATCCACAGATCCCCCCCCCATAACAGTGTCATCCACAGATCCCCCTCCCCATAACAGTGTCATCCAAAAATCTGCCTCCCATAACAGCGCCATCCACAGATCCCCCATAACAGTGCCATCCACAGATCCCCATAACAGTGCCATCCACAGATCCCCCATAACAGTGCCATCCACAGATCCTCCCATAACAGTGCCATCCACAGATCCCCTCCATAACGTTGTCATCCACAGATCCCCCCATAACAGTGCCATCCACAGATCCCCCATAACAGTGTCATCCCAAGATGCCCCATAACAGTGTCATCCACAGATCCCCTCCATAACAGTGTCAACCACAGACCCCCCATAATAGTGTCAACCACAGATGCCCCATAATAGTGTCTTCCACAGATCACCATTAATTCAAAACCCACCAAAAGCACACCTTTTGGTTTAAAAAAAAAATTTCTCCTCAAAAACCTAGGTGCGTCTTATGGGCAGGTGTCTTATAGGGTGGAAAATACGGTAACTGCACAGCTGATCGGCAAATACATTTTTTCTTTTTCCACTAATACACGCCACAAAAGGCTTTAGAACATATAACTGCACCGCTAATCGGCAAATATATTTTTTCTTTTTCCACTAATACACGCCACAAAAGGCTTTTAAACATATAACTGCACCTCTGAACAGCAAATATATTTTTCTTTTGCCACTAATACATTCCACAAAAGGCTTTAGAACAGATAACTGCACAGCTCTTGGGCAAATATATTTTACTTTTGCCACTAATACACGACAAAATGGGCTGTAATTTTCGCACTTCACCACACAACGGCTAATAAGCCCTTTTTCCCCCACTAATACAAGCCAAAATTGCTTTCGAATATATAACTGCACCGCACAAGGGCAAATAAGACATAGAAATATTTCCTTGTAATATCCCCTGTTAATGCCTGTATCAAACAGCACTTGCACCCTAAACGGTTTGCTGGAATTACAGAGCTGTATAATGGCAATTTGGATCACCAGTCAGTGCTGCAAGGCGTAATAGGAATGTTCCTATTACCCAGGCTGTAATCTCCCCTACTGAACCATGTTCAACATAAATGCTGTGGAATGATTCCTCTCTATCCTTTCCCTACACCTTGAATAATCTTTCCCTGCATTTGTAAATCATTTTTTTTTTAGCACAATGACGTTTTTCCTAGCACTGTCCCAAGTGCCTGCTGACATATCTCCCTGCACTAAGTACACTGGTAAATGGCAGAATCTAAGATGGCTGACAATATTTATAGGGCTGTCACATCACAGGGATGGCTGGCTGTTGATTGGCTGCATGCATGGCATTATGGATTATCCCGCCTTCCCAGAGTTCCTTGTTCCATGTCCTATGTCCTCACACGTACAGCAGCCATTTTAGGAAAAAATGTGATTCGTTACCATGAATCACGATGAAATTCGGATTTGGGGCAAATCAAATAAAACCTGAAATTCTAATCGAATTCCACTTCGTCAACTTCGATTCACTCATCTCTAGTCATTATTTCACAAATAAGATTTATGATTACTGTACATTGTTACAAAGCAATTAAAAGCAACCATGCACATATTTTTTCATAGATGGTGCCCTGTAAATTCTTTTGTTTATCCAATATTTCTTACTTTGGAATTTGATCTATCATTCGATATCCACAGGTCAGTATGCCAATATACCAAGAAATAGGCAGGAGAACAAGCTACTTAGCATGAAGAAAGCTAAGAAAGTGAGTAACGTAGGAACATAGCTTAGCATATTATACAGTATATTAATTATGTAATGCTCCCTTTAAAAATATATGTTCCTTAACAAGTTCCACAAACACTCTCATTTACCGTATTTATCGGCGTATAACACCCACTTTTTCCCCCTGAAAATAGGGGGCAAATAATGTATGCGTGTTATACGCCGATATAATGTTAAGAAGCCATGTTTTTACAGTATTAACAAGTACCGTATACACCATATACACCGCCGATATAATGTACATACCGCACAGCAGCGAGTGGATCAGTAGCAGCGTGTGGAGTGTGAGTAACGGCAATCAGTAGGCAACGGCAAGCCCAGGCAACCCGCGCCTTCCTCACGTCTAATTCTCGCGGCCATCGGAGCGTAACCACGGTAACGCTCTGTACTGCGAGAGTTTGCAGACTCGCGAGAGTTTGCTGTCTGAGGCAGGAGAACTTGTACCCGTCAGGTACAAGTAAAGTAGTGAAGTAAACTGGAGTGGGGTTTTATGTACGGCGTAACGCATTAACAACTTACCCTTATTTTGCTTCAAAGTTCTTTATTTGAAATTTAAATTTTTTTCCTGAAATTTCCCTCTTAAAATGAAGGTGCGTGTTATACGCCTGTGCGTGTTATACGCCGATAAATACGGTACTTATGTTAGGCTCCAATCAGTTGTTCCTCTAACTCCCAACCCTTAATAAAGCAGGACAAACTGCATTCAGATTCCAGGGCACACAACTCTTGGTAAGTTATTACAACTACTCCTAGTCTATATCCATCTTGTACTGTTTCATGCTAGGCTTACTGGGTTATTTCATTAGCGGAATGTCCTTATGATTATGGGCCTTTATAACAAGAGGTTATTTTGCTGTTACATCTATTCTGTTATGGTAGCTCTCCATACCCACTGTCGCTCCTCTCCTGCTGGTGGGCATAGTCACTGCCTTGCTCAACTACTCATTAACTGCGGGGCTCTGGGGGCTCAGTCCTGCCAGTGTTTTCCTCTTCCTTCCCAGCGGTCCTGGCTACCGGAGAAGCAATGTTTCTTTTATGCTTGCTGATGCCTGCTTCCTGCTGGCAATGTATCTCTCTGCCAGTGAGTGTTCTCTCTGGCTCTTAAAGGCCAGTGTGTTTACCCTAATCTTACTGAGCCAATGGCTTTTACATTGAGGTGCTTTGGGCATCTTCCCCTGTGGAAATATGCCTGAATACCTGAGGAACAGGTTTTATTTTGCTAGTTTTATGCTGAGGTGTGTTGTGTTCATTTGCTTGTTCCATATACTTGACCTTACTCTGTTCTGACGCCGAGCTGCCTGCCCTGACTTTGGCCTATTTATTGGATTGCATGCAGTGTGACTGCCCTGACCTCAGCATGTTCCTGATTATGGTTTTGCATGATCTCCCTGTGCCCTGCTCGGGTGTCTCTTGACCCCCATGGATCAGCAGTTAGTTGAACTGAGATTACTCCAAAAGGTACCGGTAGAGTCCAGAAACCTATATAGGATTTAAAGTGTGAACATCTGGGAAGCCACATAGATAATGCAGTTAGGAGTTATCCCAAGCCAAATATGTTCAAGGGACATAGTGAGTCAACATCTGCTTTGTTATATAATCTTTATGTGTTTATGTCTGTTGTCTGAGAATGTAGGGCTATGATTCCAACCTTTTGGTATGATCCTACAAACAAGTATATTTTGTCCATTTAACAAATTGATGTTTTATTATTGAGATTGAGTGGTCCTAGTTCTTTATCTACCATACTTTTTCTTCCTGCATAGTAAAATGTTAGCAGGAGCAATAATAAATCAAAAAGAAGTATAATGAGACTTGGGATTAGCCAGTGGAAGATTAAAATAATAATATGAATAATGATGCCCAAATATTCTAATACATCCTTGGATATGTATGAGGTCTACACTCTGAGAAATAGCACCATTCCTAAATAATGGATTGTAACTTGGCATTACATTGTAGTAGCAGTGGCTGAAGCTATTTTGCTCAGCTTTTCTTCCAGGGGTCAATTACTATTGTATTTGCATCATGCTTGTAACTTTTGCAAATGGGCTTAAAAAACTCCCAACTGGAAAAACTAAGTAAGTAAGTACATCTCAATAAAGAAAAGTATACTGCAAACAGAAATCTAAATAATGAGTGTGATTATTTTTATATCAATTCCAGGTAGCTGGAGCTTCATTAGGACTTGGCCCAGAAGAGGAAATCCCATTCTATTAATTGGTTGTATTATATAGAGATAGAGAAGTGTTTTAAACTTATTTGAAGCTGCTGAACTCATGAGGTGAGACTTCATTCTTAATGAATGGCACAACATTGAATCTACCCTTAACTGAAAAAGAAAACTCACAGTTTCAAACTGGGTCTGAACTATACTACTATTAAGGCCTCTCTCTACAAAAGTCACTGGACATTGAAGTCAGTGAAGGACATTTTCATTGTCTTTATTCCACAATATTGAAGAAGATGGGTCAGCACTGCGGTTTGCACATGGTGCACGCGTCCAGGGAAAGTGTCCCACCAGTATATAGCAAAGAAGGACCAGCACTCACTTTCTTGATGATATAAAGAGACGTTTATTCAAGGCATAATAGCATCATCAGTGACTAGTTTCAGCTCAAGCCTGAGCCTTTTTTAAACTGCAATGAAACTGCAGTTTGAAAAAGGCTCATGCATGAGCCAAAACTAGTCACTGATGATGCTATTATGCCTTGAATACACATCTCTTTATATCATCAAGAAAGTGAGTGCTGGTCCTTTTTCACTTTATTCCACAATAGTGATGTAAAAAAGTCGCAAATTATGGCCCACACCATATGTGCACCATAATTTGCAACTCTTTAATCTTCTTAACACTTTTTTGAAGTGCTGACAAAAGTGGATGTGGTTCAGTAGGAGAAGTGGGTCTTAGCAATGCTCGCCATATTTACTATAACATTCACCAGAAACCCGGGTAAGTTATAGCGATAGTCTAAACCAGCCTGTAGCTGGGGTAGACTTCAGTATACAACACACAGTAGGGCTGAGATCCATCTAATTTATTAAGAGGCATGGGAGATCAAGACTGGTGTAAAGGTATGCTAATTGTCATAAATGCCCAAAAGTGCTCAAAAGCAATAATATTACTTTGAATCTGAGAGGATCCTTTATGCAGTGACATTTAAAGAAACCTCCCAAAATTCTGACATTTGATAAATAATTTTCTCCATCTTTATTGGATCTACTGATGAAATATGCATTTATTAAGTTGATCAACACTGGTTATATCAAAACTACATTTAACATATAGGCTCATCATGTGCTCATAAATGAAGCTACTAATGAACCAGCAGTTATTAGACAAGACTGTGCCCTTTCTTTATTTACATTTTTCCTATATTAAATATTCACATTTTCTCGAAAACCACTGAAGCTCCTCACTGTTATAGAGCCTTTACACCACG
Organism: Bufo bufo; assembly: GCF_905171765.1. Taxonomy (NCBI): domain Eukaryota; kingdom Metazoa; phylum Chordata; class Amphibia; order Anura; family Bufonidae; genus Bufo; species Bufo bufo. Next base: position 360,330,067 of record NC_053391.1, on the reverse strand, counting down.
CAGTAAGTTTGGGAGATATGGCCGCATTTTCAAGCATAATGACTCATCTGGCATGGCCCTGTCAAGAAGGAGAGGGGAAGGGGGGGCTGGCAGAAGAAGCAGGAGGAGGAAGGGTACGTAGAGTGGCTTGGGCCCACCCTTAGTACACTTAATTGCTCATTTGCATATGGATACAAATATTTTTTTGCATTGAGGTGACTTAGCCATATAAGACATTGTTCCTAGTTTAACAGTGAATTTCCTGATGACAGATTCCCCTTAATATCTAAAGAGGTTTTCTGCTGTCACAGAAATAATATGGATAATAAAGCTCAAGGCTGAGAGTTCAGGATTAGATCTGCTATGAACATTAACAATTTATTTTCCTTATAATTCACCAAATCTGCCATCAGTGCCTGACACTTGAAAAGCTGATCAAAGGTTGTTGATATCTATAGAAGACAGCAACCTAAGCACTTGATAGACCATGAATGTTGTTGTTGTCTGCTGCATTCTTAGTTCATCAAAAGTGCATACAAGAATTGCTCCTGTGTGCCATTACTTACTTTACTAATCCTCTATTTGTCTCAATCCACCATTGCCCAGGCCCTGCTGGTCCCTACTTTCTGGTCCTGTTTTGACATACAAGAAATGTTTACAGAATCAGTGATTGGTTAAGCAGGCATTTCCTGTATGTCTGGGGGAGACTAAGAAGTCAAGACTGGCGGGTACCAAGGCAGCATCGTAACTGGGAGTGATGGAGGATTTGTGAGGTACGTATTTGCTCTCTTTTTTTCCTTTCCCACTCTAAGCCTGCTGCCATCACTTTTTTTAAACTTCAAATCCTCTCTAACACATTGAAAATGGTTGTGGTTTTAAACAGAAGCCAGTTATAGGGGTTCTATTGTTTGTTCTGAGAAGAAGATTATTACAAATCTAGCTGACAAATCCACTGAATCTAAGACAGAAACCCACTACAAGTCAATAATGTCCATTAAGATTCATTGAGATCCATTTGGACAGAATCTGTCATCCCTGGAGGGAGGTCATAGTCGTATGAACATAGACTTAATAAAGTTTTTCATCTCACATTTTCAAACCACTTGTCTATTGGAAATCATGGAATGAGAGATTTTGGTAAGATAAGATAAAAAGAAAACTAGTTCAGTAGATAAAATTAATGCATAACATAGCTTCATGGTGACTATATTTGTTTGATTTGTATGGGTAAGTTTCTGTTCAGGTTGCCAATATCCATAATGGGCAGAATAGTGTAGCCAGTAGAAGAAGGATACATTGTGTCTGGTTTGAAGGCAATTATAAATGGATCCATCATAAATCCTGTGGCGAAACCAACCTCGCCACTGGGTTTTGGAGAGGCCTGTTTATCAGCCTCTTGCCTCAGGACTATGGCCCTGGGAGATTGGGCCCTCTAAAAAACGTATTCGGCCCTAACCGAGTGCATGTCACTCATTCTGGCCCTTTAAATACAGTGGGGTCATTCGGTACTTGCCCTGTGTGAGCGGTGATACCCCAGATAGCTATGCCATGGAGCCCATTCATTTAATGAAAGACTATGGGAAAGACTTTAGCTCCATGGCAATTGAACTGTATGTGTGTGGTCTGAGCGCCATTCAATAATATGCGCTCAGACCTAAGCTATCTGGGGATATGTTGAATGTCTTTATTTTATGTAGTAAATGTAACCTTGTGTATTTTATTGTATTTTATGTCTTTTTGCAACCATGTGCTCAATGGAGTCTGTCTCTGTCCTGGGAGGTAATTGGATTACTTCTCCATTGTCTCCAGGAGAGAGGGCTCTGTAAAACCGGTCTGAGCCGGAAAGCCATGCTGGCAGGGGGTTTTAAAAGATACTTTACTAACTTTTGAACCCCTGGTCTGATTCATGCCATTTTTTAATATGTTGTTCCCCTGAATGGATTGGTTGTGGATATGTATTTTTATGTGAATGTGATGTATGGTTTTAGAGTTATGAAAGTTGGGTAGAAAGTATGTTTTAACTGTATTTGTTTCTATTGTGCCATTGTCCCATTGTGTGTTTAAATGGTGATGTCTGTCCTGTTATATCCGCATGTGTATTGGTGACTTCTCTTTGTCTTGAGAGATAATTGGATTACGCCTCAGGTGTCTCCAGGGCAGAGAGGAGGAAACCATGATGCATTGTGGGGATGTATTGTCTCTGTGTATCCTACTGTGATGTCACAAGTCTTCATTCTGGTCCCCTAGGGGCGTGTACACCAGATGGGCTTGGTTGTTTTATACCTCCCTGTGGGCGGACCTGTATTTGCAAACAACTGTAATAAAAACCAGGCTGGGTGTGCCAGCACCTCAGACCACTGCTTGACCCTCAACACGGAGCCTTGTCTCGTTATTGGGGGGATCCGCTGTATGCTGTCAGAGGCTGATTGCCAGGAGTGTGAGCTGATTCCTGTTCGTCTGCTAGCAGCTATTCGTGAGGTTCCAGTTTGGAGTGCTATTTTGTATCCAGTTCGGGACATTGGTGTTCTGCAGTAGCTGGGCCTGTCTCTCAAAAAGGGGCATATCGCCTAAACGGATTTTAACCCCTTGTCTGCTGAAACGGTCCGTTACAAATCCTATTAGCGGGTAAATCAAAATCTAATATCAAGCAACTGACAGTATCGTTTGATAAGTATTAAAAAAACATCCGATCTTACAGCTAAGAGCCTGGTAGGTTTTGTACACTAAAATGAGTCCTAAAAGTCTGCTTTATATTCCAGAATGATGACGGCAGTTAACATAAAAGAATAAAGTGAACTGGCTAATAAAATCATGATATTATTACTGTTTATGTGATGCAGTTTTAAGGAAAATATCTCCAGATCCTTTAGGAGGAGAAAAAGTGTTGTTTTATAGCAAGAGAAACTGGAAGTGTGATGTTTGTCTTAGCCTTTCCAATGTTTGAAACAATACGATGTAAAATGTAGCCTTTTTTTTTTCAAAACATGGTAAATGAATGCATTTCGTGTCCCGCTGGGAGCAGCTTTAAGTTGTAACCTGGACTTTTTGTACTGTAACACCCCAGGAGTTTAACAAGCTACTGTCAGACATAGTTCAAAACAGCTGGAAAAACAGGGGGTTGTTCATTTAATGAAACCATTACTTAAATATTTTGCCAAATAACAATTGATGTGCCATCTGTGTGCAATAAATTATATAAAGTGAAGCAGGAAGAAAAATGAAAGGCATATACAGTACTGTCATACACACATCAAATAGCGCAAGCTGCTACTCATGCCCTATGGTCGACAAGAGCAATTCATAGAGGTTCTCTGGTTTTATGTTAATAAAGTTTAAGAGGGGTTGGGAATACCAGTATTATGAGGTTGACCAGGGTGACCGGGGTACAGAAACAGCTAAGCGGGCTTTGCTATGTTATTTCTGTAAGTGTCATACAAGTGAATGGGAGCTATGAAAACCATTTTGCACTTGAGATTGTAACAGCGGCTGCTGTGCGCCACTGTTCCCCCGCTTACCGCTGCGGTACCAGGAGTCGTGTTCAGCGGTGACCTGCGGCCAGTGCTTCCCATTCACCGCTGCAGTCCTGGGCTCTGTCTGTGTGGGTGCTGTTGTTCTGGGATCCACTCCACAGTTTGCTCTCAGCCCTGGCCACAGAATGCTTGCTGTTTGTTTCCTGGAGCACTTCCTTAAGGGCCGTCGCACGTCACTTCCTGGGCTTTATGGGTAAGGTTATGTGACCTCTCTGACCTATCAAAGCCCTCCTGCGCATATATAAGTGCCTCAGCCCCCTTCCCAGATGCCTCAGTGTCAAGGTCCTTGTGTCCTGCTAAGGTTCCTGGTTTCCGCTAGTGTTCCTGTGTTCCTGACTCTGCTATCTGTTAGATCCCTATCTGCTTGCCTTGACTCTCCTGTTGCTGACTCGTATTGCCTGACCTGTACCTGTGCTGCCTGCCCTGACCTTTTGCCTGTCTGACTAAGTCTCTGCCTCATCCTTCGGTCCTGCACCTCTGGTACCTTTCTCAGGTACCTCCTGATCCGCCTGGATCAGCTGTCTCGTGTGCCTATCCTCCTCAAGAGGTAGAGACTTGGTGTTCCCCTCGGGAAAGTTTATCCTAACCATCAGGGGTACTGTGAAGATCCAGGGGTTCACTTAGAGAGCACCCTTAGAGGAGGTAGAGCACGTGGCACAGTGGGTTCACACCCACTGGTTTGTGACAGAGATATGTGCTACAGAGATATGTGCCACAATGTTTTTGTACCTCCCATTTCCTTCTGTGGGAGTTACGGAAATAACCTAGCACAGTCCACTCAGCACCTGCCACAGAAGATGGCTATTCTGATATCAGCCAAAAATGGCTATGATGAGAATATTCTTTTAATTATTAAATAATGAAAAGTTCTAAAAACTTTCTAATATACTTAGTCTTAAGTCTTTACTATTTTAAATATAATAATTTAATACTTCCTGTTTGTAAATGGGAATATTCTTGACTACATTCTTGTCTGAAACCTGTTCTGATATTTGACACACAAATTCGTCTCATTATAAGATGAAACTCTGATATATTTACTGTTTCAAGCCCAACATCATGGCCACAATATGATGATAAAGCTTTATTAATATAGATAAAACACAAGGAGGAATTCTCTTGACAAGAACTTGGACTACAATAGCTTTACCATGTTGTTTATTTCCTTGACATAAAGACTGTTTGTGAGACTTAAATTTTAGGTACTCGAGAGGCAAACCCAAAACTTAATGTATAACAATGTTATATTAAATTGTTAACATTTCTGTTCAGCTGTGTGTTAGATTGTATTGAGAAGGCTGGTGACAACCATTATAGCCCTCATTATAACTCCCAAAGAAATTAATTCCCAGACATATTGGCTCATCTGTTTTGCATCTCCAAATAACTAGGAAGATTTGCCATTCAGTGTCTGTGAAAACTAATTTACAACCCTTTACAACCCTTGTGTGTTTACAAGTCCAGATAATAATGCAGATTATTGGGAACAAACGTTCCTGCAAATGCTCAGTCCTGACAATCTGCCCGTTTAAAGGTGTAGCCAATCACCCGATGAATGAGTAAAATGCTCTTTCATTGGGTGATCCTGTTTGTTTGTGCAGGCTCCTAAATTATCATTTCTAGACAGCAGATTATGTATAAACAGCAATCTGCTGCCCAGAAACAATGCAGCTGTATGAGTATAAGTGATAGTAATAGCGATCTCTCGTCCTCATACTTTGGAGGTGATTGCTGCGAGTAAATGCAGTGCTTTACCTCCACTTAATAAACAGCTGTCTGTTGGGAAGGAACACTTCTTTCTCGACTGGGTGGCCATTTCTTGTCTTGCAAGAAGAGTCCTAGCATATGAAAGTAAACGCCAGTGTCATTTTTAACAATTTTCCTAAAGAAGACAGCTCATTAACCTATACTAAAGGCCACCATATACATTAGATTACCATCGACCAAACCCACTGATTTTGCCGAAGCCAGCCAATTACCTAATGTGTATGTGGAGCTCTCCATACACATGAGAATGATTTCTCAAGGTTGAATTTCATACTTACCGTTTGTTTTGGCAGAAAATAAGCCACCAACAGAAGTGTCTGTTTCTCTTCACTTATTATAGAAACACATGCATGCTTGCTGGAATTGACTGAGCATACCTGAATATGGGAAGGTTGGAAGGAACTGCTATTGAAGGTTCTTGGACATGTTTTGGCAAAGCTTAAGCAATAGAAAACACCTGCATACTATGCTACTTTTATGTAATGTTCCTCTGTATAAAATCAGAGGAACATGAAGGTAAAGTATGGATTCTTAAAGGGGTTCTCCGGGAATTAAGAAAATGAAAATATTTAACTATTACTTTATTATAGCTATATTCCTAAATATCTTTCATTACTTATAATGGCTCGTTTTGTCTGGGGAGCAATCATTAGGAGAAATAAAATGGCCGCCGTCCTCCTCTCTGCTCTGCTTGTCAGGGATTATGATCCTGAATACAGATGATAAGATCTTTAGCTGAATCTCTGTAAGAATGGGGTTCATGAGGAGACATGAAGTACAGAGAGGATGGACAGGATGGACTGTGGTAATGTGGGGCTGTGGTAATGGAGACTGCATGTGTAACATCCCAGAGTATGTCACTAAAACTCTTTCACCCTGCTTCATAATGTTAGGTGTACATGTGTAAACATAGAAACATAGAAACATAGAATGTGTCGGCAGATAAGAACCATTTGGCCCATCTAGTCTGCCCAATATACTGAATACTATGGATAGCCCCTGGCCCTATCTTATATAAAGGATGGCCTTATGCCTATCCCATGCATGCTTAAACCCCTTCACTGTATTTGCAGCTACCACTTCTGCAGGAAGGCTATTCCATGCATCCACTACTCTCTCAGTAAAGTAATACTTCCTTATATTACTTTTAAACCTTTGCCCCTCTAATTTAAAACTGTGTCCTCTTGTGGTAGTTTTTCTTCTTTTAAATATGCTCTCTTCCTTTACCGAGTTGATTCCCTTTATGTATTTAAAAGTTTCTATCATATCCCCTCTGTCTCTTCTTTCTTCCAAGCTATACATATTAAGGTCCTTTAACCTTTCCTGGTAAGTTTTATCCTGCAATCCATGTACTAGTTTAGTAGCTCTTCTCTGAACTCTCTCTAGAGTATCTATATCCTTTTGGAGATATGGCCTCCAGTACTGCGCACAATACTCCAAGTGAGGTCTCACCAGTGTTCTGTACAGCGGCATAAGCACTTCACTCTTTCTACTGCTTATACCTCTCCCTATACATCCAAGCATTCTGCTGGCATTTCGTGCTGCTCTATTACATTGTCTTCCCACCTTTAAGTCTTCTGAAATAATTACTCCTAAATCCCTTTCCTCAGATACTGAGGTCAGGACTGTGTCAAATATTCTATATTCTGCCCTTGGGTTTTTACGCCCCAGGTGCATTATCTTGCACTTATCCACATTAAATTTCAGTTTCCAGAGTTCTGACCATTCTTCTAGTTTTCCTAAATCCTTTTCCATTTGGCGTTTCCCTCCAGGAACATCAACCCTGTTACATATCTTTGTGTCATCAGCAAAAAGACAAACCTTACCAGCGAGGTCTTTTGCAATATCACTTATGAAGATATTAAACAAAATCGGTCCCAGTACAGATCCCTGTGGAACCCCACTGGTAACATTACCTTGTTTTGAATGTTCTCCATTGACTACAACCCTCTGTTGTCTGTCACTCAGCCACTGCCTAATCCACTCAACAATATGGGAGTCCATGCTCAATGACTGCAGTTTATTGATAAGTCTTCTATGTGGGACAGTGTCAAAAGCCTTACTAAAATCTAGATATGCGATGTCTACTGCACCTCCACCGTCTATTATTTTATTCACCCAGTCAAAAAAATCTATAAGATTTGTTTGACATGATCTCCCTGAAGTAAACCCATGTTGTTTTTCATCTTGCAATCCATGGGATTTTAGATGTTCCACAATCCTATCCTTTAATAGGATTGTGGAACATCTAAAATCCCATGGATTGCAAGATGAAAAACAACATGGGTTTACTTCAGGGAGATCATGTCAAACAAATCTTATAGATTTTTTTGACTGGGTGAATAAAATAATAGACGGTGGAGGTGCAGTAGACATCGCATATCTAGATTTTAGTAAGGCTTTTGACACTGTCCCACATAGAAGACTTATCAATAAACTGCAGTCATTGAGCATGGACTCCCATATTGTTGAGTGGATTAGGCAGTGGCTGAGTTTAATATCTTCATAAGTGATATTGCAAAAGGCCTCGCTGGTAAGGTTTGTCTTTTTGCTGTATTTCCATCTGATGTAATATAACAGTGCATTACCAATGTATGTATATCTATGCCTGTATTTTATATATTTGCTGTAATTCTCAATGTACACCAGCAGGTGGCAGCAATATGTAAGCAGACCATAGTTAGTTAACAGATCTAGGCTGGAATAGACCATTCCAGGCTAGCTCCCCCCTTTCTGAGGAGGAGTGGAATGTTCCCACATCCTACTTCAGGGGGAGGAAAGAAAGTTCTAGGCAGTGTGAGCCACCCCCCTGCTGGGCTAGGCTGTGTTACTAGGAGCTCCCACAACCAGGGACCCCAACCAAGGATCCAAGCCTCGGCTGGGCCCCAGATCAACCTTCCCAGCCTGAGTCCCTTACCTAAGCTGGTGGACAGAGAAAGCAGTGGAATCCCATCATTCCTCAATTACTCCTATTAACCGCACTCAATTTGTTGCATGTGAGCCAGGATACAGGAGTCCAGCTGTACCACAGGTAGGAGACACAGTTGACACTACCAAATTTGCTATACAGAGACATTATCCCCCTCTGGCATTTCATACCTAGTATGTGAGCTCATAACATCTTAAAGGGCCTTGCTATAGTACCTGCGCAAGCTGCAACTGGCGTCACAAACTTATATACACATATATTGACCAACTGCATAGCATGCCCACTGACCCAGTGTCTTGCTCATTGCACATACAAGTGCTGCTGCTCATTACCCCCACCCTCCTCTCTGTACTTCATGTCTCCTCATGAACTCCATTCCTACAGAGATTCAGCTGAAGATCCTATCAGCTGTATTCAGGATCATAATCCATGTAAAGCAGAGCAGAGAGGCAAGAGGCGTCTCTTCAGCTCAGTGTTGTGAAGTAACTTGTCCTGCTATGTGATTAGAACAGTTTTTGTGTGTACTAATAGGACGGCGGCCATTTAATTTCTCCTGATGATTGTTCCCTAGACAAAACGAGCCATTATAACTAATGAAAGATATTTGGGAATATATTTATAATAAAGTAATATTTAAGTATTTTCAGTCATTTTATTTTCTTAACCCCTTAAGGACCCAGGACGTACCGGTACGCCCTATTTCCCGAGTCCTTAAGGACCCAGGACGTACCGGTACGTCCTGACTTGAAATCTGTATTCCGGCGCCCCAGGGGTTAATTGGAACGGGATTTCGGCTGAAATCATTCAGCCGGCATCCCGTAACAATGCAGGGGGGGGGTCATTTGACCCCCCCCGTATCGGCGATCGCAGCAAACCGCAGGTCAATTCAGACCTGCGGTTTGCTGCGCTTTTTGCAGTTTCTGATCCCCGCAGACCCTGACCGCGGGGATCAGAAGCTTTAGAGTGGCTAAAATCATTATTTTTCACCCCCCCTGCACCCCTGCACGATTTTATGCCGGCGGGTGGTGCGGGGGGGGGTGTCGCAGGCGGTGGGGGCGTTGCGGGAGGCGGGCGGTGCGGCAGGCGGGATCGCGATCCCCCGCCCGCCTCCCCATGAACGATCGTTGGCTTCTAGTGGTTATACCAGGGTGCCAGCACATTGCTGGCACCCTGGTATAAACGGCTGACATCTGTGCAGATGTCAGCCGTTTAACCCTTTCCATACCGCGGTCCGTACGGACCGCTGTATGGAAAAAGTTAACTGTCATCGGTCAGGGAGCTCCCTCCCTCTCCATCGGGGGGCTGCTGTGCCTTTGCAGCCCCCCGATGGAGAGGGAGAGAGCCCCCAGAGAGCCCCCCTCAGCCCCGTGCTTACCCTTCCCCATCTGCGAAGTTCTGAGCAGACGGGGAGGGTTCCCATGGCAACAGGACGCCTGCTCAGGCGTCCTGCTGTCCATGGTGCTGAACAGATCTGTGCTAAAAGCATAGATCTGTTCAGTGTAAGTAAAATACAGTACAGAACAATATATATTGTACTGTACTGTATTATACAGACATCAGACCCACTGGATCTTCAAGAACCAAGTGGGTCTGGGTCACAAAAATGTAAAAAAAAGTGAAAAAAGTTAAGATAAAAAAAAAAAACATTTATCACTGAATAAAAATTAAAAAAATAAAATACACTACACATATTAGGTATCGCCGCATCCGTAACGACCTGATCTATAAAACAGTCATGTTACTTTCCCTGCACGGTGAACGCCATAAAAATAAAAAAATAAAAACTATGGAGAAAATTGAAATTTTGCCCACCTTACTTCCCAAAAAAGGTAATAAAAGTGATCAAAAAAGTTGAATGTATGCCAAAATAGTACCAATCAAACCGTCGTCTCATCCCGCAAAAAATGAGACCCTACTCAAGATAATCGCCCAAAAACTGAAAAAACTATGGCTCTTAGACTATGGAAACACTAAAACATGATTTTTTTTGTTTCAAAAATGAAATCATTGTGTAAAACTTACATAAATAAAAAAAAAGTATACATATTAGGTATCGCCGCGTCCGTATCGACCGGCTCTATAAAAATATCACCTGACCTAACCCCTCAGGTGACCACCGTAAAAAAATAAAAACAAAAACGGTGTAAAAAAAGCCATTTTTTGCCATCTTACGTCACAAAAAGTGTAATAGCGAGCGATCAAAAAGTCATATGCACCCCAAAATAGTGCCAATCAAACCGTCATCTCATCCTGCAAAAAATGAAACCCTACTCAAGATAATCGCCCAAAAACTGAAAAAACTATGGCTCTTAGACTATGGAGACACAAAAACATTTTTTTGGTTTTAAAAATGAAGTTATTGTATAAAACTTACATAAATAAAAAAAATTGTATACATGTTAGGTATCGCCGCGTCCGTGACAACCTGCTCTATAAAATTACCACATGATAAAACCTGTCAGAGGAATTTTGTAAATAACAAAAAAAAAAAACGTGCCAAAAAAGCTATTTCTTGTTACCTTGCTGCAGAAAAAGTGTAATATAGAGCAACCAAAAATCATATGTACCCTAAACTAGTACCAACAAAACTGCCACCCTATCCCGTAGTTTCTAAAATAGAGTCACTTTTTTGGAGTTTCTACTCTAGGGGTGCATCAGGGGGGCTTCAAATGGGACATGGTGTCAAAAAACCAGTCCAGCAAAATCTGCCTTCCAAAAACCGTATATGGCATTCCTTTCCTTCTGCGCCCTGCCGTGTGCCCGTACAGCGGTTTACGGCCACATATGGGGTGTTTCTGTAAACTACAGAATAAGGGCCATAAATAATGAGTTTTGTTTGGCTGTTAACCCTTGCTTTGTAACTGGAAAAAAAATATTAAAATGGAAAATCTGCCAAAAATGTGAAATTTTGAAATTGTGTCTCTATTTTCCATTAAATCTTGTGCAACACCTAAAGGGTTAACAAAGTTTGTAAAATCAGTTTTGAATAGCTTGAGGGGTTTAGTTTCTTAGATGGGGTCACTTTTATGGAATTTCTAATCTAGGGGTGCATCAGGGGGGCTTCAAATGGGACATGGTGTAAAAAAAAACAGTCCAGCAAAATCTGTCTTCCAAAAACCAAACCGCGCACCTTTCACTCTACGCCCTACTGTGTGGCCGTACAGTAGTTTACGGCCACATATTGGGTGTTTCTGTAAACAGCAGAGACAGGGCAATAAAGATACAGTCTTGTTTGGCTGTTAACCCTTGCTTTGTTAATGGAAAAAATGGGTTAAAATTGAAAATTAGGCAAAAAAATTAAATTCTCAAATTTCATCCCCATTTGCCAATAACTCTTGTGCAACACCTAAAGGGTTAACGACGTATGTAAAATCAGTTTTGAATACCTTGAGGGGTGTACTTTCTTAGATGGGGTCACTTTTAGGGAGTTTCTCCTCTAGGGGTACATCAGGGGGCTTCAAATGGGACATGATGTCAAAAAACCAGTCCATAAAAATCAGCCTTCCAAAAACCAAACGGCGCACCTTTCACTCTATGCCCCGCTGTGTGGCCGTACAGTAGTTTACGGCCACATATTGGGTGTTTCTGTAAACGGCAGAGTCAGGGCAATAAAGATACGGTCTTGTTTGGCTGTTAACCCTTGCTTTGGTAGTGGAAAAAATGGGTTTGCCAATAACTCTTGTGCAACACCTAAAGGGTTAACAATGTATGCAAAATCAGTTTTGAATACCTTGAGGGGTGTAGTTTCTTAGATGGGGTCATTTTTGGGTGGTTTCTATTATGTAAGCCTCGCAAAGTGACTTCAGACCTGAACTGGTCCCTAAAAATTGAGTTTTTGTAAATTTCTGAAAAATGTCAAGATTTGCTTCTAAACTTCTAAGCCTTATAACATCCCCAAAAAATAAAATATCATTCCCAAAACAATTCAAACATGAAGTAGACATATGGGGAATGTAAAGTCATCACAATTTTTTGGGGTATTACTATGTATTACAGAAGTAGAGAAACTGAAACTTTGAAATTTGCAAATTTTTCCAAATTTTTGGTTAATTAGGTATTTTTTTGTGCAAAAAAAATAATTTTTTTGACTTCATTTTACCAGTGTCATGAAGTACAATATGTGACGAAAAAACAATCTCAGAATGGCCTGGATAAGTCAAAGCGTTTTAAAGTTATGAGCACTTAAAGTGACACTGGTCAGATTTGCAAAAAATGGCCTGGTCCTTAAGGTGAAAATGAGCCCGGTCCTTAAGGGGTTAATTACCAGAGAACCCCTTTAATATAAAAGTTTGCCTAATGTAGTATTTTTTGTTTTAGTTGAAAATAAATCCAAATTTATTTATCTTGGTCCTTGTAATTTCCAGTACTCAGTTTGTTATTTGTGATACACTATATATACATTTTTAGGTGTCCCAGTCACAAACACAGACTTAAAAAAAAAACATGTTCAAGCCTGATTTATTTTCAGTGGAATTGTGTCCAGCCATTTAAAAAAAATATATGTTGCAATGATAAGTCTAACTCTAGACTTAAAATACTTAAAATATCTAGCAAATGTTCAATTGATAGCTTTAAGAACTAAAAGGTACTCAGATTTAACCCTTTGTCAACAAGTGATAAGCTAGGTGTTGATGACAGAAGTATAGTCCTAGCAACTCCAATGGAGCTCCAGACTCTGATTTGCAAAAAGCTTCTTTTAATTAGCAGCAGAACTCTATTTGTCCTCCAGCAATGCATGCAGGGAAAGTTACCTTAATACTGTTACTGCTGATATAAAGAAATGTCTATGTTGTGACACAAATATAGACTCAAATCCACCACTAATGAGGATAACCTGAGGATTCAGGGCCAAGATGACTTCTACCTTGTTAACAAAACAGGAGTCATAATCAGCAGTTCATGTTTAGTGAGCTATGAAAATGCAGTGAACATGATAGCAATTATTTACAATATTTCCATGACTGGTCGAATCATTGAGGTCTGCAAATGAAGACTGGAATGATATTATGTGATCAAATTTGTCAGAATTTTATAATGCAAATGTATCTTCAGTATTGCAATATTAAAAATGTTTCCTGTTTGAATGGACTCCACCTCTATTTCAAAAACAATGACTGACTTAGTGCTTATGCTAGATCCCCTCCCTATTTCTTTAGTTTAGCAGCTTACTCCTCGTCATGTTCCCCTATCCATAGACTTCTATAGGCAGCACCTGTAACCTGTTCTCTTAGTGAACCTGAATATTCTTCTTATTCTTATCTTCACCTCTGGTGAATTCAGAGTGAATGATAAGGGCAGAAAGCATAGGGAAAGGAGAAAGGAGTGTGAAAGAAAAAAGGTATTCTTTATAATGTGATATATTACAAACTTTCTATTTGCTTGTATTATTGATTTATGGAGAGTGTTTATAATTGGAGTTATAGTTCAAGGTCACCCACAGATTTATCCAGCCCAATCGTGAAAAATGAAGATGAACTTGAGAAATGAAATTTATAGGAGTCAACCAAGATGTCTTCTGATCATTATAACCTAACAGCGAGGACATCATTGATCTCAAAATTTCCTTTCTGTTTTGGAAGACACTTGTCTAAAGTTTTTTTTCTGTACTTGTGAGTGAATTCAGAATGAGAAATGAGAAATCACTGCATCACCAAGGTCTGTCCACCCTCTGAAATAAGCACCAGGAGTATTGACACTTTGATCCTCCAATATTATAATTCTAACATTTATTGATGCTGTATCTACCTTCTGGGCAATGCACACTCTTGTTTTATTGTTATTATTATTTAAAACTGTGTAATAAAACCTATAGCTCCCCAAAAAATTCACCCTACAGCTATAATAAAAGATGCTGAAAATTTTTGAACTTTATAATTATACAAAAAAGATATGAAAACTATGAAATATGTGCTTTAATGATAACATAACTAAAAAAGGGAGATGCAAAGTTTACATATAAGAAGAGATACCATTAACTACACTGCTCCAAAAAATAAAGGGAACACAAAAATAACACATCCTAGATCTGAATTTATTAAATATTCTTCTGAAATACTTAGTTCTTTACATAGTTGAATGTGCTGACAACAAAATCACGCAAAAATAAAAAAATGGAAATCAAATTTTTCAACTCATGGAGGTCTGGATTTGGAGTCACCCTCAAAATTAAAGTGGAAAAATACACTACAGGCTGATCCAACTTTGATGTAATGTCCTTAAAACAAGTCAAAATGAGGCTCAGTAGTGTGTGTGGCCTCCACGTGCCTGTATGACCTCCCTACAAACCCTGTGCATGCTCCTGATGAGGTGGCGGACGGTCTCCTGAGGGATCTCCTCCCAGACCTGGACTAAAGCATCTGCCAACTCCTGGACAGTCTGTGGTGCAACGTGACGTTGGTGGATAGAGCGAGACATGATGTCCCAGATGTGGTCAACTGGATTCAGGTCTGGGGAACGGGCGGGCCAGTCCATAGCATCAATGCCTTCGTCTTGCAGGAACTGCTGACACACTCCAGCCACATGAGGTCTAGCATTGTCTTGCATTAGGAGGAACCCAGGGCCAACCGCACCAGCATATGGTCTCACAAGGGGTCTGAGGATCTCATCTCGGTACCTAATGGCAGTCAGGCTACCTCTGGTGAGCACATGGAGGGCTGTGCGGCCCTCCAAAGAAATGCCACCCCACACCATTACTGACTCAATGCCAAACCGGTCATGCTGGAGGATGTAGCAGGCAGCAGAACGTTCTCCACGGCGTCTCAAGACTCTGTCACGTCTGTCACATGTGCTCAGTGTGAACCTGCTTTCATCTGTGAAGAGCACAGGGCGCCAGTGGCGAATTTGCCAATCTTGGTGTTCTCTGGCAAATGCCAAACGTCCTGCACGGTGTTGGGCTGTAAGCACAACCCCTACCTGTGGACGTCGGGCCCTCATATCACCCTCATGGAGTCTGTTTCTGACCGTTTGAGCAGACACATGCACATTTGTGGCCTGCTGGAGGTCATTTTGCAGGGCTCTGGCAGTGCTCCTCCTGTTCCTCCTTGCACAAAGGCGGAGGTAGCGGTCCTGCTGCTGGGTTGTTGCCCTCCTACGGAGTCCTCCACGTCTCCTGATGTACTGGCCTGTCTCCTGGTAGTGCCTCCATGCTCTGGACACTACGCTGACAGACACAGCAAACCTTCTTGCCACAGCTCGCATTGATGTGCCATCCTGGATAAGCTGCACTACCTGAGCCACTTGTGTGGGTTGTAGACTCCGTCTCATGCTACCACTAGAGTGAAAGCACCGCCAGCATTCAAAAGTGACCAAAACATCAGCCAGGAAGCATAGGAACTCAGAAGTAATCTGTGGTAACCACCTGCAGAACCATTCCTTTATTGGGGGTGTCTTTCTAATTGCCTATAATTTCCACCTGTTGTCTATCCCATTTGCACAACAGCACGTGAAATTGATTGTCACTCAGTGTTGCTTCCTAAGTGGACAGTTTGATTTCACAGAAGTGTGATTGACTTGGAGTTACATTGTGTTGTTTAAGTGTTCCCTTTATTTTTTTGAGCAGTGTAGTACATAGAGGTATCTTGATTCGCAACTTAAATTGTACATATTTCCCTAACATACTCTCATTAGACCAATCATTTTGTTTTGGTCTCTAGATGGTAGAAAGGTTAGAGTAAGAAAGACTAAATTGCACTAAAATATCCTTCTACGAGAAGCAAGTCAAGGTTTCAAACAAAGTACAGGCAGATGTGAAGAGTTTTGGCTAAACAGCCTTTGTAAGCAAGGCTTGTTTGAGAAAGGCTGTTTAGCCTTAGAAACATGTGATATCTATCTGTATTTTGTTTATTGCGATAAAGTGGAGATTGCTTTTGCATCTATAGTTAGTGCTGTTCCACTTCTACTTGGATATTGTCACGGCTGAGGATGGGGGAAATCCTCAGCCGTGCGATGCCAGATGCTGTTGGCCTACTCGGCCAGGAGAACAGGATAGGGAGCAGGTCACCTCCTAACAGCGTCCCTACCCTGACCCTAACTCCTAACTGTATGGGCCGACCTTAAAGGTAGGAGGACCCATGCGCAGGAACCTCGGATCCCTAACTCACCCTCCGTCCGGTCCCTGCGCTAGGAGTCAGGGTAAGACGACCTACTCCTCCTAGGCACGGAGGAGCAGGAGTCTCACTGGCCAAGCTGTTGGGAAAAAGGGGAACCAAAACAGACTAACGGAAATGGCAGGTGAACTAAGTAGTTCAACCAACCTGCCACAGCCTTGCTGACTGGATCCCTGAGAAGACACAGAATCCAGAACCATTAGCTGCACAAACCAAACGAAGGAAGGACCCAACAGAACATCAGATGGACATCTCACACAACATGACATAAAACATAAAGTGACATTTTCTTTATGACCACAGGGGTGGCTCTCACAGGCAGATAATAACACAGGAGGCTGCTCCTGCAAGCATGGCTGAAACAACCCCCTGAACCATGCTAACAGCGGGCTATATAGGGCCAAGTAGCCACACCCACAGTCAGACACACCCAGTGCACACACACACTAGGAAGGAGGTTAACCCTTCCAACACCAGGGAAGGGAAACATAAATTAAAAGGGAAAGTGTCCAACTCAGAAACACACTGTGGCTGTTGCCGCAGGCAACGACATGGGTGGCAACCATGTCCTGGGAGTCAGCCCGAAGGCCGGGACACTGCCACCACATGTACACCATGCAACCAAACATTGCCACGGGCAACCAGAGTGAGGAGAAGATGTAAGTGTACACCACACAAAACAGAGAGTGCACACCGACATACAAAAGTGCATACATACACACAACTCCTAGGAAACCGCACACATAGCTGTTGTCCGCGGCAACCGCACCTGAGGCCAACTACATTATGCCTCAAGCTGCGGTTGAAACTACAACACAAAACCGCGGGCAACAGTATGCGGCTCCCAAGGAGTCACGCCCAAAAGCGTGGCCGTGACAGATATATGAGTCTGCAACCCAGGATATGAGCACCACCACCTTATAGAGTGCCAACTGATTATCACTATAAATTGCAAGTGGGTGCACTATGCAAATGGTGAAGGTGCTATACATTAACAGTTTAGTGTGCCACACTGGTTAGCATGGCAATCACTACATCTAGAGCTTGTGGATCAAAGCTGTAAGAGAACCCATGTTTTTAATTGTACACAGGCATTTTACATAACTTCGACATTCCCGAATTTGCTTGTTCCACTGTACTTTGTAAACAATACATTCAGTGCATAAAAACAAGAACATTGGACTTTATTTGATTGGTAGTTTTTCTCCATACTCACACACTTATAAACAATAGGCAATAAGTTTGTGTAAAACAAGCAATAAAACTGTCATTCTGAGTGGGACAAAGAAAGCTTCCTGGAGATGCCATCCCAGACATGTTCAAAGGTAAATTACAACCATTAGCTGAACCTTGGTCTTCAACAGCTTTAGCGAAAAAAAAAATAAAAAAAATTCTTTCTTGTTGCTAGACTGCCGACAATGTGCTAAAACTAGAAAAATCACAGGAAACAGGTGGCTTCAATTTCAATAAAATATATAGATATGTATTACTGAAGTAAAATGAAGTCTTGTTTTTGATTTTTGTATAGGTTGCTATTTTTTCTCGAAGTTTCTAGTTAGTGTTTGCCATATCAATGATTGTCAAATGTACAGCACACTAGCAATATATGTTGTGCTGGAGAAGCAAGGCAAGACAGAAATACCATCCTTGACATGTTCTAAAGTAAATTACTAACATTAGCTGAACCTTGGTCTCCATGAGCTGTCATGGTAAAGGAACCTACTTTGTGGTTGCCCTGAAGTTTCATGTATTGCAGAAATTCACAGTGTTAGGATCTGCACCAACACACAGCCCTCTAGTGACTTGGGTTAAATAGGACAACAAAAGTTGACTGACATTGATTTCTGTATTGTATATACCTTTCACTTTTGGAAGGAAAGGCTGTGGGTGAGAAGGAGGTGGTGGGTGGAGAGCTTCTCACTCAATTACAGAAAATACCATTATCCTGTATGCCTCTTAAATATCATTGGTGGCGCCGACCTGTAATTACACGTACACACAATGAGCTACTCTTATCAGCACTCTCAAGGGACCACATTTAAATGTCCTCCATTCAGGAGAATTTATGACAGAAGCCAACACAAATCCAAGAACCACTGTTAAACTAATTTAGTACTGGAATTACAAGACTAGAGATTAGGAAGTTTTATGTAAAGCTGCCAGGGACAATGACTACTACAAAGGAGAATCGCATAGGTAGCTTTTAGAGGCAAAAAAATAATTTCTCAAACTAGAGAACAATATTGAAATATTTTGTGGGTCTTTTTTTTTTGCTTTAACCCTGCAGGCTTCCACAAGATTTTGTGTAGCAGCTGTTATACGGCAGTCCGCTGCCAAATCTATACCCTAGCTTTCTTTTCTATATTGTGTTTTGCAAAAAAAAGACAAAATAAAATGATTTAAATCTCAAAATCACTAAGTCTAGTGCCATTGCTGACACATATGTGAACAATGGTCTCAGTGTGTTGAAGTTATCTATAGCTGCTTCTCAGAAGTGCTCATCTTCCATGTCCAGATGTCATTGATAAATAATCATCTTTCCTAAGCTTAACATTATAGGACATTCATAGACTGACAGATATTACTACAAAACATAAATCCTGTGGTAACATTTGTAGATTAATACGTAATGCAAAAATAACCTCAGAAAATAAAGAGGCAAGAAAGGAATTTGGCCTGGCTATATTGAAAGTAGCTTCCAAATTAGATGCTGTCAGAATTCTGGCTTACATTTTGTTCAATTCTCTCTCCTCTGGCCATGTTCTAATATAAAATGGAGTTAATTCTGGCAGTCCTATAACAATGTGTCATTCATTTCCTTAGCCAATATCCAAAGAATTCTGAGATTGCTTGGCAGTACAGGTAGGCATGCCAATGCCATTTAATTGGCCAGAGAATTGACTTTCATTATAACGCTGCGGTTTAATCTTTGACTATATGGAGTGATTGTGGAGCATGCTGGGTCATTCCTTTTACCAAGAACAATGATATTTATGTAAGGAATGGCTCATGTAGATGCTATTTAGCCTCTAATATTACGCTTTTCTTAGCCTTGCACTATGAATCAGAAATTCAGTACTATAGTTATAATGAAGGAAAAAAAAGTAATCTTTCTTCTATACAGTTTATTACTTCTGAAGTGAATTTGGACCTCTTCGAGAATGTGTGGTGACAGCCGTTGGCAAAGCTCAAATCATCTTGTCATTACACTAGACCAGCCATGCAAGAACAAGGAAGAGCATAGAGACAAATGGACTTTAGACACAAAGGGCTTTCCTGGGGGCACACCAGTTAAAATGACTCTTGAACCTACTATGATGACAGGAGCTGGCTGAGCTCCATGAGTAAAGAGAAATAGAGATCAGATGTAAGATGAACTACAAAACATTGCATGCCAGAGGGCACTGCAGTGAAATGCTTTGTCTGTGGTTTTGTTGAATTGCAAAACACTGCAGGATGCGCATGGCAGACGGGTGATATTTGCAGCTGAATAAGTGACATGGTGGTTTGTTAGAGCACGGAACAGTAGGAATATACTAAGAGTGCGCTAGTAACAGCTTGCTATTCACTGCTCACTATCTATGCATCCTCTAAACTGTATACCATAGGTAGAACAATTTCTCATACATGTTGCAGTAGTCATGGAATATACATTGCCTCCAATTAAACTGTAATAGCAGCAGTCTTAGGTTACTTACAGATAGATCCCATTACTCATGTCCCCTTGTTGGGCAACTATTTTGTGCTGTCCGCATAGAGATCCTGTCCATAAGATGGCGGCTGATGGAGGGTCATGTGACCAGACACATCACTCCCAACAGTGCAGGTGCAGTGTATTTGAATGAAAGAGACTTTACATGGAGGTGATTTGCCTGGTCACATGACCCTCCATCAGCAGCCACTTTTTGGACAGCACACAAGACGTGGCAAACAAGGGGGCATACCTTATGAAATATAGAGAATGGTAAAGAAATTCACCAAAGGCTACATTAGTAAGTGACATATAATCATCTTACAAACACATTGGTCAACAGTAACCAGAAAGTGGACAACCCCTTTTGACAATTTTGGGTTATCTGATGATAAGAACAAATGTATTATCCAGTAAACTCCAGTTTGATAAATATTGTTCCGAGTGATGTCCAGCTGTTCATTAATGGTTGCGGTGCCAAGTGACTTCTAGTCATATGGCCCTGATCCTGGTAACAATTGAGTAATACTATGACAAACCTGTTAGTAGTTCACAATTATATCAGCAGTTGATCCACAGTCGGTGGTATGAGGGTCATGTGTGCTTAAATGTGCATTTGGCTGGAGAACACTGGCCTATAGGAAAGTCTTATGGTGCCCATGCACCTTCAATCCCAGAAGAACAAAAGGATTGGGTGTTAAAATTCAACACAACCAAGTCTACCAACATCATCTGAAGGAGGAGCGTTGGTAGAACCCCATTAATATTAGATACTCTAATGTGTATGGGGGCCTTTAGGAAATAATTTCCACAGTAAAAAAAAAGAACTGAGTGATTCAGGACCATGGACAGCAACCGACCAATTTCTTGAGTACCATGCTTTCCATATTGAAATGTGTTTAAATATCCAGCATAGAGATTAAGTAGAAACAGACCAAAAACTTAGTGGGGCAGATTTATCACGACTGGTGTACGCAAGTCTTAATCTTGGTTTGTGTGTCGGAGTGAGATGAACCTTATTTATTAGGAGGCAGATAAATTAGGTGCATCTCGTTCTGCATCTGAAGTGTGCCAGAAAATCAAATCTACCCCAGCTAGGGGCTGGGGCTGGAGTAGGCTTGAGCGGGTTTCTGACCTAAACTATAGTAAATACAGCAGGCCATACAAAGCCCTGCCCCCTCCTACTAAGCCCCTCAACCCATTACAAAAATACAGTGTATTCTCCCTGATTTTCCATAAAATTGTAGATAAACTTGTTAAGTTAAAGAACACTCCATGCATGGATTCTCAATTATCAATATACAGTTGGCAAATCTCTCTGATGTTGCTTTGTTTCTGAAAGCAGCCCTCCATAAACTTTAACTGAATTCGGTGTTAGGATACAACATAATCAGACTTAGTCCCAGTCCCCAAAGTATATTACGGGGTATTGCTTTAGCATCAAAAGTGGATGTGGCAAGTTATGAAGGGGTGTGGTCTGTAAAAAGGGGCACGGTAATTGGCCACACGCTCGGACCTCCTAGAGGACAACTTATGTAGTTGACAAGTATGTTTACCAAAACTGTTTAAAAAAGAAACTTTTAGCAATATGTCTATCAACCAATAAGAGCTCAGCTTTCATTTCCTAAAGAGGTACTCCAGGAATGATGTAAAATGACCGCAAGCAACCTGTCCTAGAATCTGGTTGTCTCCATTTGCAGAGCTTCAAGATTTTTGGACAGAGCCTCACTACAGCCCCCTTAAACCCCCTAGAAAGCGCTGCAAGTGGTGGCAACCAGTCCTGCTCACATTCTAGGACACGTTGCATGCAACCATTTTTCATGACTAGGAAAAGCATTTAAACTGCTCTGGTAAAATGACAGCTGCACTAAGATTGGTTGTTATAGGCAGCAAAGCCAGTTTTTTTATTGTTCTTTAATAAATGTTCCCTGTTATGTTTTACCTAATACATGCCATGAAAAACAACCTTCTTTGGTGTATTTGGTTTATTAGGAGGGCTCTAATTAAAGTTTGCTATTTTATGGCAGCTTACTATAGTTGCATAACACTTGCAAAGGTGCACATAAATGTGAATTTTTTAAACCATGTATATCAGTTTTCTGGCTTAGAAAAGTCACACATTTCTGTGCAAGCAGCATTTAGCATTTAAAATGTGTGACTTTTAAAGTGAAAAAGTGAAAAACAAAAAGTGTTTAGCAGGAGGGGGTTGCTTACATAGATTAGCTTTCCTGGTGTATGGGCATTCCAGAGGATGAGCCAGATGTTTTTTGAAGAGGCATGTAACTCTTATTAACTACTGTTAATCTCAGTCCATCTTACTTTAGATTAAAGGGGTTTTCCAATTTGTATATATTTTATGAAGGTAGTTGTAATTTTGTACTTTGGTTTTTCTACCTTTATTGCTCTTATGTTTTGTTCTGGGCTGTGAACACATCACAATATCTATGCAGTTCTTCTTTATTTATTTTGACGTTATGTCCATGGGTGTGTCAGTGATTAAGGAGTGTCTATGTAACTAGCTGGGAGAGAGGAGCTATAAACTAGCTGGGTGTTGTTAGGGGCAGTGATAGGGGAGTGTCTATGTAACTAGCTGGGTGAGAGGAGCTATAAACTAGCTGGGTGTTCGTAGAGGCGGTGATAGGGGAGTGTCTATGTAACTAACTGGGTGAGAGGAGCTATAAACTAGCTGGGTGTTGTTAGGGGCAGTGATAGGGGAGTGTCAATGTAAGTAACTGGGTGGGAGGAGCTATAAACTAGCTGGGTGTTCTTAGAGGCAGTGATGGGGGAGTGTCTATGTAAGTAACTGGGTGAGAGGAGCTATAAACTAGCTGGGTGTTCTTAGAGGCAGTGATAGCGGAGTGTCTATGTAAGTAACTGGGTGAGAGAAGCTATAAACTAGCTGGGTGTTTTTAGAGGCAGTGATAGAGGAGTGTCTATGTAACTAGCTGGGTGAGAGGAGCTATAAACTAGCTGGGTGTTCTTAGGGGCAGTGATAGAGGAGTGTCTATGTAAGTAACTGGGTGAGAGGAGCTATAAACTAGCTGGGTGTTCTTAGAGGCGGTGATAGGGGAGTGTCTATGTAAGTAACTGGGTGAGAGGAGCTATAAACTAGCTGGGTGTTCTTAGAGGCAGTGATAGGGCAGTGTCTATGTAACTAGCTGGGTGAGAGGAGCTATAAACTAGCTGGGTGTTGTTAGGGGCAGTGATAGGGGAGTGTCTATGTAACTAGCTGGGTGAGAGGAGCTATAAACTAGCTGGGTGTTGTTAGAGGCAGTGATAGGGCAGTGTCTATGTAACTAGCTGGGTGAGAGGAGCTATAATCTAGCTGGGTGTTGTTAGGGGCAGTGATAGGGAAGTGTCTATGTAACTAGCTGGGTGGGAGGAGCTATAATCTAGCTGGATGTTGTTAGGGGCAGTGATAGGGAAGTGTCTATGTAACTAGCTGGGTGGGAGGAGCTATAAACTAGCTGGTTGTTGTTAGGGGCAGTGATAGAGGAGTGTCTATGTAAGTAACAAGGTGGGAGGAGCTATAAACTAGCTGGGTGTTCTTAGAGGCGGTGATAGGGGAGTGTCTATGTAACTAGCTGGGTGAGAGGAGCTATAAACTAGCTGGGTGTTGTTAGGGGCAGTGATAGAGGAGTGTCAATGTAAGTAGCTGGGTGAGAGGAGCTATAAACTAGCTGGGTGTTCTTAGAGGCAGTGATAGGGGAGTGTCTATGTAAGTAACAAGGTGGGAGGAGCTATAAACTAGCTGGGTGTTGTTAGGGGCATTGATAAAGGAGTGTCTATGTAAGTAACTAGGTGGGAGGAGCTATAAACTAGCTGGGTGTTGTTAGGGGCAGTGATAGGGGAGTGTCTATGTAAGTAGCTGGGTGAGAGGAGCTATAAACTAGCTGGGTGTACTTAGAGGCAGTGATAGGGGAGTGTCTATGTAAGTAACAAGGTGGGAGGAGCTATAAACTAGCTGGGTGTTGTTAGGGGCAGTGATAGGGGAGTGTCTATGTAAGTAGCTGGGTGAGAGGAGCTATAAACTAGCTGGGTGTTCTTAGAGGCAGTGATAGGGGAGTGTCTATGTAAGTAACTAGGTGGGAGGAGCTATAAACTAGCTGGGTGTTCTTAGAGGCAGTGATAGGGCAGTGTCTATGTAAGTAACTAGGTGGGAGGACCTATAAACTAGCTGGGTGTTCTTAGGGGCAGTGATAGGGGAGTGTCAATGTAAGTAGCTGGGTGAGAGGAGCTATAAACTAGCTGGGTGTTGTTAGGGGCATTGATAGAGGAGTGTCTATGTAAGTAACTAGGTGGGAGGAGCTATAAACTAGCTGGGTGTTGTTAGGGGCAGTGATAGGGGAGTGTCTATGTAAGTAGCTGGGTGAGAGGAGCTATAAACTAGCTGGGTGTTCTTAGAGGCAGTGATAGGGGAGTGTCTATGTAAGTAACTGGGTGGGAGGAGCTATAAACTAGCTGGGTGTTGTTAGGGGCAGTGATAGGGGAGTGTCTATGTAAGTAACTAGGTGGGAGGAGCTATAAACTAGCTGGGTGTTGTTAGGGGCAGTGATAGAGGAGTGTCTATGTAACTAGCTTGGTGCGAGAAGCTATAAACTAGCTGGGTGTTCTTAGAGGCAGTGATAGGGCAGTGTCTATGTAAGTAACTGGGTGGGAGGAGCTATAAACTAGCTGGGTGTTGTTAGGGGCATTGATAGAGGAGTGTCTATGTAACTAGCTGGGTGAGAGGAGCTATAAACTAGCTGGGTGTTGTTAGGGGCAGTGATAGGGGAGTGTCTATGTAAGTAACTAGGTGGGAGGAGCTATAAACTAGCTGGGTGTTGTTAGGGGCAGTGATAGAAGAGTGTCTATGTAACTAGCTGGGTGAGAGAAGCTATAAACTAGCTGGGTGTTCTTAGAGGCAGTGATAGGGCAGTGTCTATGTAAGTCACTGGGTGGGAGGAGCTATAAACTAGCTGGGTGTTGTTAGGGGCATTGATAGAGGAGTGTCTATGTAACTAGCCGGGTGAGAGGAGCTATAAACTAGCTGGGTGTTGTTAGGGGCAGTGATAGGGTAGTGTCTATGTAAGTAGCTGGGTGAGAGGAGCTATAAACTAGCTGGGTGTTGTTAGGGGCAGTGATAGGGGAGTGTCTATGTAACTAGCTTTGTGGGAGGAGCTATAAAGTAGCTGGTAGCTAGGGGCAGTGATAGCGAAGGGTATATGTAACTAGCTGGTGGGAGGAGCTATAAACTAGCTTAATGTTCTTAGGGGCAGTGATAAGGTAGTGTATATGTAAGTAGCTGGGTGGGAGGAGCTCTAAACTAGCTGGGTGTTCTAAGAGGCAGTGATAGGGTAGTGTCTTTGTAACTAGCTGGGTGGGAGGAGCTATAAACTAGCTGGGTGTTGTTAGGAGCAGTGATAGGGGAGTGTCTATGTAACTAGCTGGGTGGGAGGAGCTATAAACTAGCTGGGTGTTTTTAGGAGCAGTGATAGGGGAGTGTCTATGTAACTAGCTGGGTGGGAGGAGCTATAAAGAAGCTGGGTGTTGTTAGAGGCAGAGATAGGCGAGTGTCTATCCAACCAGCTGGGTGGGAGGAGCTATAAATTAGATAGATGTTGTTAGAGGGAGTGATAGGGGATTGTCTATGTAAGTAACTGGGTGGGAGGAGCTATAAACTAGCTGGGTGTTCTTAGAGGCGGTGATAGGGGAGTGTCTATGTAACTAGCTGGGTGGGAGGAGCTATAAAGTAGCTGGGTGTTGTTAGAGGCAGAGATAGGCGAGTGTCTATCCAACTAGCTGGGTGGGAGGAGCTATAAATTAGATAGATGTTGTTAGAGGGAGTGATAGGGGAGTGTCTATGTAAGTAACTGGGTGAGAGGAGCTATAAACTAGCTGGGTGTTGTTAGGGGCATTGATAGAGGAGTGTCTATGTAAGTAACTAGGTGGGAGGAGCTATAAACTAGCTGGGTGTTGTTAGGGGCAGTGATAGGGGAGTGTCTATGTAAGTAGCTGGGTGAGAGGAGCTATAAACTAGCTGGGTGTTCTTAGAGGCAGTGATAGGGGAGTGTCTATGTAAGTAACTAGGTGGGAGGAGCTATAAACTAGCTGGGTGTTCTTAGAGGCAGTGATAGGGCAGTGTCTATGTAAGTAACTAGGTGGGAGGAGCTATAAACTAGCTGGGTGTTGTTAGGGGCAGTGATAGGGGAGTGTCAATGTAAGTAGCTGGGTGAGAGGAGCTATAAACTAGCTGGGTGTTGATAGGGGCATTGATAGAGTAGTGTCTATGTAAGTAACTAGGTGGGAGGAGCTATAAACTAGCTGGGTGTTGTTAGGGGCAGTGATAGGGGAGTGTCTATGTAACTAGCTGGGTGGCAGGAGCTATAAACTAGCTGGGTGTTCTTAGAGGCAGTGATAGGGGATTGTCTATGTAAGTTACTTCGTGGGAGAAGCTAAAAACTAGCTGGGTGTTGTTAGGGGCAGTGATAGAGGAGTGTCTATGTAACTAGCAGGGTGGGAGGAGCTATAATTTAGCTGGGTGTTCTTAGAGGCAGTGATAGGGTAGTGTCTATGTAA
Source organism: Bufo bufo (assembly GCF_905171765.1). Lineage (NCBI taxonomy): Eukaryota > Metazoa > Chordata > Amphibia > Anura > Bufonidae > Bufo > Bufo bufo. Next base: position 360,303,508 of record NC_053391.1, on the reverse strand, counting down.
CTAGCTGTGTGGGAGGAGCTATAAACTAGCTGGGTGGTGTTTGGTTTGTCTATGTAACTAGCTGGGTGGGAGGAGCTATAAACTAGCTGGGTGTTCTTAGAGGCAGTGATAGGAGAGTGTCTATGTAAGTAACTGGGTGGGAGGAGCTATAAACTAGCTGGGTGTTGTTAAGGGCAGTGCTGGATCTGTACAAGAGAAAGGAGAAGTGCATCATGGGTTTGGTTGGCTACAGCAACAGGAAGTGCTACATACAGGATGGAAACAAACCAGAGGGATTTATAAACATGGGGAAAATGGTTCAGGAGAGTCCAAATTGTGAAAAAAGGCATAGGGGAGATGTACATGAGGTAAGCAACTACATGAGCATATCTGCTTAAAATCATAGTAACCCCAAAAACCCCATTTAAGACTGTCCAATGAAATGCCAACCTTAATACATTTCCCCACAGTTTATAGCATGTTAATGAACTGCATATATTCTCCTGATCACTTATGCATACAGCCGTTGTTCATGACAATAAAGTAGGATTTACACAGTCCATTGGATAAAGTATGTCAGGTTAACCTGGTATCATCACACTACGTTAATCAAGAGGGACATGAAAATAAAACCCATGTGAGTTAATGGTGTCATCATGTAATTTGTCAGAGTCCTTGCTTATCGTACGTAAAGAATAAATCCCTGACTAAATCTGTAAAAAGAATGTAAAAGCTATAAGTGAAGGTAACATGAGTGCATATACAATAGATTGCATTTTAAGTTCAGTCTCCCTGAATCAAATGTCACCTAATATTAAGAAACATTGCGACTGACTATTTTTGGCAGTATTTCCACAGCCTTAATGTTTATTGCTCTACCAATGGATTCATTCAGAACAAAGACTCTACGGATAAAATAGTGTCTTCATTTTAATTACCTGTATTTTAGAGCTTGTGCTGTGTTATTACATCCCCGATGACCACTTGCTCCAGCATTTTCCTTATGAAATATCCACTTCGATTACACAGTAATTGGTTGCACTGATTTTAGGGCTGTTTAAGCTTATTATGTTATGGGCCACATGTGTTTTAAGTACTGTATACGGTGATAAGCTAAACAAAATTAACAAATTAGATCATCCTACAATGGCCAAGTCGCTGAGCAAGAAGACACAAATCAACCAGCCCCTGGGCTGCAATTTGGATGCTATGGCATTTCAGTTTTTCTAAACAAATTAATTAGATTTCACTGGAAATCTCAAAGAATATTTACAAACTGTTTCTGTCATGAGCAGGAGTGTGTAAGCACCGTCTTCTACCATAATGGCAATTGATATATAGGCATGTATGTGAGAAACAAACTATTTGATTACCTAATCAGCCTTCAGTAACATAAAGTTGGGGTTGTCATTTATATATTTTAAAAACTAAAGTTAATAAAAACACTGTGCTTTAATTTAAATAGTCACTGACATTTACACAGTTCCACACTCCGGACTTGCATTGTCAGTATGCAACAGCTCCTGTCCTGACTTCCTAGCTCTGATGGGGTCACATAACATTATATTGATTTATTATTCTATGTAACCCTTACAGTTTTGAAATGTATTGGATAACAATGACATAATGCTGTCATTGTTATTCAGTACATTCCAGACCTTAAAGGGTTATTTACAGTCATAAATCAATAAAATGCTATGCGACCCCGGCAGTGCTGGGAGGTCTGGACGGGAGCTGCTGCATACTCACGATGTAAGTTTGGAGCGTGGAACTCGCTCGTCCGAAAGGGGCCAAAAGTTAGTTAGGAGGGAAGAGAAAGTTGTTATTTTATTTTATATTACATTCATATTTCTTATATTCATATTTCTTATATTCATATATTTCTTATATTCACCTGTACTATTGATTTATGCAAAGTCTATGTAAATGGAAGTGACTGAAAGGGGTCTTTCTGTTGAATCTATCTTGAGAGTCATGACAGCTGTCAGCTTGCTGAGGGTTTATTGCATGCTGCCTATATCAGTCTATGGAGAGGGGAGAGAGAACGTGCACACACATACAAGCTGCTGATAGAAGTCTATAGATAGGGTGTGGAGGAGTGAGCTGCTAGAGGGGAAAAAATACATTTTTCTTTGATAACATATATTCACCTGTACTATTCATTTATGCAAAGTTAGTTAAAAGTCAGTGACCATACAGTTAAGCATAAAATCAGCATAATTTTTTTGGTATAGGAAAGCGTCAAGGTAAGTGGAGGTGTACTTTAACTGCCCTCGCTTTCGGCAGAATACGGCAAAAGAGACCATAAGAGGAGCTGTTTCTACAAAATAAAGCTTGCATTATTTCTTCTCTGACACAATCCCTCTTCAATAGATTAAAGGGCATCTGTCAGCAGATTTGTAGTTATGAAACTGGCTGACCTGTTACATGTGCACTTAGCAGCTGAAGGCATATGTGATGGTTCCATGTTTATATGTGCCCGCATTGCTGAAAAAAAATGATGTATTCATATATGCAAATGAGCCTCTAGGAGCAACGGTGGCATTGTCATTTCACCTAGAGGCTCTGCTCTCTCTGCAACAGCTGCACCTTATGCACTTTGATTGACAGGGCCAGGCAGTGTAAACATCATCACTGCCTGGCCCTGACTCCTCCTAAAATTAAAGTGCGGAGGGCACGGCAGTTTCAGAAAGATCTAAGCCTTTAGGTGAAACGGCAATGTCCCCATTGCTCCTTGATGCTAATTTGCATATATTTAACCTTCATTTTTCTCAGTAATGCGGGCACATATGAAGATTCGGCCACCACAGATGCCTTCAGCTGCCAAGCTCACATGTAACAGGTCAGACAGTTACATAGGTACAAACCTGCTGACAGATGCCCTTTAAGGATCTGTTTGAACAATGCAAAACAGTTTCAATGTCGCCATAGTTTAGGAAGGAATAAAAAGAAACAATGCATTTTAAAACATTGTAATTAGGTGATACAGCGACCTCATGCTTAAAGAAATGAATTGCTCTAGAAAGTTTGCACATGCTTGTAAAGGTAACAGAATCGTGCCTTAAAAGGCTTTACTTTTTATATTGCATTTTCTTGTTACATTTGCCCTTAACTAAATTTAAGTTACATTTTTTTATTTCATCCTAAAACTATTGTTTGATAATTACATTAAATTTTTCTACTATTCTTATATAAGAAGACTGGCTATATTCCACCATAGCTTGCAACATTCTTCTATGGCTACCAGAGCACACACACTCTATTCTTGATCCTTCTATCAGATTATTCTCCTTGAAGGTAAGATGTGCCCAGAGGCTTTAGCAAACTATCTGAGACTGTCTAGAGCTATTACATGTACAGCTGCATTTTTTAAAGTTAAATCAATAGAATCTCGCTTTCTCATTCTATCTCTCAGGAAACATATACTTCCCAAAGAAGTTTCAGCGATACATGCACTTGCAATAACTCAGTTACGTGACTTTTTAAAATTCAGACAGCAACATAAACTGCTAGTTCTTAATAATGCAATATATTGTATGGACCTGTTCTTACAAAGTAATTTAAAAACTGATGATGTTTGCTAAAAATTAAGAAAAGAAATTACAAATATCCTTAAAGACACTATACGCTCCCCAGCACCTGCATCACTACTGATCCCCGCAAGGTCGCCACTGCATCTCCCTGTCGGGCAGATCAATACATCCGGTGATGGTGGAGAAGCCAATAGCAGGCCGCAACGTGGACGAGCCTCCCCAGCATCGCGGGTGATGCCGGGAGATGCAGCTCCCGTGCAGGGAGCAATGTGGATGCTGGAGATCAGGTAAGTATGATCTATATGGGTGGCCCGGGCATTGGGGGGCATGCTTTAGACTTTGGATAACACCTTTAACATCAAAATATATGTAAGCCATACAATTAATATGACTTGTTATTTTAGTTTACCTGTTGGTATAATTGGTTTCGCACACTGTGAAAAGGTAGTTCATTAGAATCATTGATACTATGATAACTCATTCAGAGTCCTACAGTCCCCCAAAAACTTTTTCAGTACTCCAAAAATCTTTCTTGAGTAATGCAGTAAGTAGCAAATAGAGAGAAGAAGGAAGAGATTTTAAAAGTTTGTAAGAACTGATCACCTATCGCCAGATTAATGGGGTATGACCACTGGGACCGCCACCAATCACAAAAATGGGGTCTCGGAATCCTTACAGCAAATTAAGTGATGGTCATACATATACACTGCTCCTTCAACTGTGTAGGACTGCCAAAGAGAAGCCGAGTACAGTCCTGGAAGTCCCATAGAGATCAAATAGTTATCACTTATATTGTGGAAAGTTGATTAGTTCTTATTGTGGGACAGTCCCTGTAAAGCTTCCAGCTTCTATAACTCTTACTGTGTTTATATGAAGCTGAATGCTGTGAGAGGGGAAAGGGGGCAGACAACTGGAGACAGCTGATTGCTCTCAGAAATGTGTACAGCACTATACAATGCGTGATGTAAGAGCAAACATTACACCCAGAAGAACATGCCCAAAGAACATACAGAATGCATGCAAAGACATGTAAAATATTTAAAGATATCATACTTAAGGGGAAGGATAAAGACCCACAGTATACATGGTAGACATTTAACGTACATTAACAACTGTCTAAGAAGTGTTTTTGATTTTTTTTCTAACATTACGTAGGTATGCATTTAATTCAGAAGACAATTCTACACAGGGCATTATAGTATGTTAGGTACAATAGTAAGGGGTATTCTATATTACTTTTAGATTGTGACATAACTAGCGTTGTGCAAGATACAATGCACAGTAGGCTTTTAACGATGCTGAAAGTTGCCCAACATGGCATAGAATAGCCTTACGTTTTTCTGGATATCTAGTGGATTTATCCTTGAAAGTCGTTTCCATGTGAAAACTTCTTGAATGTATAGATGTATACAGTTTAGAAGAAGCAATACAAGGATTTTTCTGCTTATTTATGACTTTTGATACTTTAAGTGGATCAATTGAGACCAAGAAACAGAGTAAATCAAATTCATTAATGCGATTGAAATTTACACAAAAGGGAGGCAAATGGATTTTGGTACAGTAGGAAAAGCACATACAATCCTTAACCCATTAGAGATGCTATTCCCTGAGTCCATGAAGGAAAATAGAATTATTTTCTAGTGAATTTTGAAGCAACTCTGTTCCTGCGATTACATATTTTATATTCTATTAGGTGAAAAGAAACAGTAATATAATCTGTTCACGCTAAAGCAATAAAGTTGCAAATGTCAAAAACATATTCCCTTGAAGAAATGTGATGTAGATTTATCTGAATGTGCCGGAGCGAAAGGAAGTTTCGTTTTGCCCGTTGGGGAGAAAGAAATCAGCTTTTTCCGTCACAGACCGGGCCCTGCAGGAGGATGGAATGTGTCTCTTAATCAATGAGACACGTACGGTTTGCGTTTAAGGGATTTCTTCATATTACCACACCTTGAGGCTGTGCTGTGTCCAAAATCTTTCCAATTTAAGCTGGTGTGAAACCCTTCAGTTTTTATGACACTTTATCACTCGGACATGAACAGTCTAATTCTAAGCCTGCCACCACACACAATACTGCTTTCCATGTTTTGCAAAGAAAGCTCTGAAAATAATACTTTTTATGTCATAATTTAAAGGCAACATTTAGAATGAATATCACATTAAATGGGATTGCATTTAAATTTATTGAATGTAGATTTTGGATGGATCATGTACAGAGTTAAGGGACCTTTACATAGGTCAAGAACCCGCCAGATAATCACTAACAAGTGTTCATTATCTGGTGGTGTAAAGGTGTTGCCGATTACCCTTGCCTTTGCAAAGAGGCCTTTAAAGGGTTTCTGTCATCAGAAAAATCGTTATGTAGATGGCTGACATTAGCGATGTGCTAATGTCAGCAGAACATAACTGTATGACTTATATCTCTCTGCCTGCCGCTGTTTGCGCCAAATAAAGACTTATATAATATGCAAATGAGCCTCTAGGTGCTGCAGCACCTAGAGGCTCCGTTCTCTCACCGTTTAGCACGCCCTTGTAAAGGTGATTGACATCCTTGGTCTACTCCATGTCCTGCAAATCCCACGCCTGCGCCGTCCATTTTAGTATGGCAGCAGACGAGCGTCCTTCACTCACTGCGCCTAATACTGAAATGGATGGCGCAGGCGCTGGATTTGCGGGGCACGGAGGAGACCGAGGATGTCCATCGCCTTTACAAGGGCGTGCCTAACGGTGAGAGCACAGAGCCTCTAAGTGCTGCAGCAACGCCCCACTAGCACCTAGAGGCTCATTTGCATATTATAAAAGTCATTATTTAGCGCAACTGGCGGCAGGCAGAGAGATATAGGTCATACAGTTATGTTCTGCTGACATTAGCACATCACTAATGTCAGCCAGCTACATAACGATTTTTCTGATGACATAAACCCTTTAAAGGGAACCTGTCACCTCCAAAAACCATGAGTCATTGGCCCACAAGCAACTTAAGCAGGGAGGAATCATGACTTCAGATGGAAAAAAAATTACGAATATTCTAAAAAACAAATATATAGCACTATATTCTAGAGCATGTTTGTTTTTGACCCACGCCTGTATTGATCGCGTAATATTTGCATATTATGAATACATTACCTTGCCGATTTCCGAGTAAAAAAAAAAAGAATGTAGTATATAACAAATATTCAAATTCGCGAATATTCGATGAATATTCTACAAAATATTTGTGAAATATCACAAATTCGAATATGACCCATGCCCCTCATCACTAGTCATGCTTGAAGTGAAGGGGGCAGCGGCCTCCTTGCTTTAAGTCAAGATAACCACGCCCCCTTCCCTGCCCCTTTGCTGTGACTGACAGTCACAGCGAAGGGGCAGGGAAGGGGGTGTGGTTATCTTGACTTGAAGCAAGGAGGCCGCTGCCCCCCTTCACTTCAAGCATGACTAGAGAAGCGCGCCGGCAGAGGATAAAATAATGTTTTCTGAGCTTTAGACACATCGGCCTTCAGGAAGAACATTATCGTCGGAAACACGCTGCTGGCTATTGTGGGGTACTGCGGGAGGCTTGGGATGGTTTTTGGAGGTGACAGGTACCCTTTAATTTTCATAGCTGGCAGCAGATTGTGCTGTCTAAACATGCTGTGCTGCCGGCAAACAACAAGTCTGTATGAGAACAAGCAATGGCATTAACAATCATGTAAATGGAGCCATCTTCTCCACTGATGAGGAAGCGATTGCCGGGAAGGAACGCTATCTTCCTGACAATCTTCTGCTGAATTATCCCATCTAAAGGGACCTTAAAGGGTCTGGTAACATATAGGGCTATATGATCTAAAGTCATTTAATTGGGTTGTCAGGTTTAGAAACCCGTTCTCAAACCTTCAAGGAAATTATGAGCAAAGACCCTCATTGATCCTGGAGGACCTGTTATGCGCATACATTACCCGAACAGTTGATTGAGGTGTTGCAAGGAAATTGAACACTTGTTGACCCACAGTTCTCTCCAGATTACAGTAGATCAGTGGGGCAGTAGCAGAGAGACACTCTGCTGTTTGGTCTGCTCAGTTTGTTTCTGGTCTAGTGAATTTTCACATAATAATGCAGTTCTGTGACAGCAACAATCACTAGATTATCAGAAATTCTGAAATATTGCATACTAAATTAAAAGATTTTTACTGTGTATAGTTAAAACCCATGTGGACATATAGGGGGAGATTTAGTAATCAAAATATGCTAGAATTCTTCCGTTCACGCTTTGAAACACATTTATTGTTTTAGACACTTTCAGATACTTTTTGTTACTCATCTAACAAGGGTTGTGACTTAACAGAAAGGTGTTTGGCTTAGTTTGAAATGGGAGTCAACATTTTGGCACATTTTTTGGAGTTATCTAGGCCTTTAAAAAAAAAAGTGGTGTAAACGTAGACTAGACAGTCTATATGTTTTCCAAAATTGGACAGCCCATGTGATAAATCCTGCACAATTTAAGACCTTCTAATCATTTACACTGTCTTACTTTCAATCTGCATCAGGAAATGTGGACAACAGTTATTTTAAAATTAGTGAATAGGAATTTAAATGAATACTCAACTTTTTGGTCCAAAATTTTGTGCTTAGTAATTAAAGGGAGTCTGTCACCAGAAAAGTGACAGTTAAAGCAGCCACAATGCTAGTAGGGCTATCTCTGGTGAATGGCATGATATCTATAATTTAATGATCTATTGTTACTTTCTGAGGAAAATGCAAATTAGCTATTAAGTGCACCAAGGGTAGACTCGAGTTACTCTGTGCAGCCTTGTTCCTCCTGCTTTCCTCTGCCAACCCAGCTCTCTCCTTCTTGATTGACAATTCTTCATAGACATCACTTGTGTTGAGCGAATTTCAGTAAAAATTTGGTTCGCTGCAAAGCTGAATTTTGTTGTGTTTCGTGGTAGCAAAATTTTTCCCTGAAATAGTGTAAAACAAAAAAATTATACTTACCTCATCCATTTGCTTGCGATGGGCCAGTCGTCGCCATATATATTGATGATCTCGCACTAAATCCCGTGGGCAGTGACATATGACGTCAGCATGCTAGCCAACATTTCGCGTCAGATCTACAATCAAGAGAGAGGCGACCGCCCCGTCACGAGCAAATAGATGAGGAAAGTATGACTTAACATTTTTTTATTTCACACCCAATTCTTGCTATCATATGCCGCGATCATGTATGAATGCGGCAACTGAGGGATACAATGAGGTGACAATGTTATTTGTTACGCAGCAATTTTTTGGGGTAAAATTCTGCAAAGCAGCCAAATTTAATTTATGAATACTACACTTATCTCTAGTCATCACACCTGTTGGAGCTCTATTTTCTGATACAAGGCTCCAAATTCCAAATTTCAAAGACACCATGCAGTCTGCTTACAGCGATGGCTAGAGAAAGCATTTGGTTTTATCACATAATGTCTCATTCAATTGATGACAATTAGATAACTCCTCAGCTCCTTCTAGTGGTAGCTGAAAGTAGATAGAAAGTTATCTTTTAAATACATGTCTATGCAGCAGCTCAGTAAAATGGAGTTCCATATGTTAAAAAATTTATCAGCGAAGAATTTTGAACTTATTTAGATTAAAAAAATATGCTTTGGAGGCACCCACTTGAAAAGAACCAAATCCCCTTAAGAAGTTAGTGACCTATGTAAATATCCTTCTTTTTACATAGGTCTTGCTATGATTTGCATTGCTGGAACGTTCTACTTGTGCAAACAAAATGCTCTTGCTGTATTTTATGCAATAAATGGGTATGATGTGGAAATTAGAGCCTAGGTGTCATAAGAGACCCTGAAGATTGTGTGCTATGCTGATTCGCTAACATTTAGCATACACAGGTTACAAAGCATAAAAGTCAAATAATCACTCAGATATAATACTGGGTGCCCCCAGAAGAAGGCATCGCCGAAACGGGCATCAGGGTGTGCAGCTCTCCTGAGGTGGATCTCCCTACAATGGGTATGTGATACTTGGATGTTATGTCATATGAGGGAATAATATAATTATATTTTGCACATGCACTTTTATAACATTATTATGCTAACCATTTTGTATTCAGGCTTTTTCATATATAAATTCATGCACTGTAGTCAGCTACTCCGCCAGCCAGATATATGCACTTGCACTTTTATATGCACTTGCACTTCAATACTCTTATCATTAGTGATGAGCGGCAGGGGCTATATTCGAATTCGCGATATTTCATGAATATTTTGTAGAATATTTGTCTTATATTAGCGAATTTTGCGAATTCGAGATTATTTCATGGAATGCGAAAAATCGGCAATGTAAAAATCGCGGAATGCGAATTCGTAACGTGAAATACAGTGTGGGTCACTTTGGCTACATTTTTCAAGCTGGTATAAGTTTCCTGAGTCTGGAGAAAATGGTTGACATGGCAGAACATTAGAATAGCTTTATATGCAGATAGAGTCAAGTGCTCCAATATATTCGCGATTGCGCTAATCGGCAGTGATTAGAATATTTTTTCGCACTACGTGCAACTCCACATTTTAACAGGTCTGACTACAGATTACTGATTGGTGCACTAAGTCTTGTTGTGAACTTGACATTGCTTTGTTCTCATTGGCCCACAAGCAAGAAGCAGAGAGGAATCGTGTCCAGATGGAAAAAAATGTTGAATATTCGATATAACGAATATATAGCACTATATTCTAAATATTCGTGAATTCTCGCATTGGGGATATTCGCGATAAAAATTCGCTATTCAAATATTCGTGCTCAACACTACTTATCATGTTGGTGGACTTTACAATCATGCATTTATATGAATTAGTCTTCTTCCCTTATATATGAATTTTGACATTATCTCCTCAGGGGTAGACCGCACTTTATATTTGATGTATCATGTATCTTTTTACTTATGTTACATTGTGTATTTAATAAAAATATATTTTTGATTTATAACCTGTTTAGTCTCAGTTTTTCTTTATTTAGGTGATTCGCTAACATAAAGAGTGGATCCGCTAAGTGTAAAAATACAGTTTGGTTATATACTATACATATATATATATATATATATATATTTTTTTTTTTAAGTGACTTCATAGGTCTGCAAAGGAAATACATTTACTGGTAGATTTGAAAGACATGGAGCACAGCCGTAACTGAAACCATGTTAGAATACATATTACCAATCAAAGCTCCCTCCTTGTTGAGCTGGTTCCAGCCCTGCAGAATGAAGTGTTCAGCAGTGTCTTGTGTAAAACGTTAGGTCTAGTCATTGTAAATTTCAATCTAGCACGTCTTTTTCCTTTCTAACCCAGCCTGAACTCAAAGAATCCACAAGAATGGGAATTGTTCATGCTTCACTGCCTCGTCTTTCTTTGCCATCTTTCTTTGCTCACTTCTCCTACTAACAAAATAAATAGCTTACAAAAAATATTCTAAACGCTTTAAAAGATAATTATCCATCTTTGTAGCTTGAACAGATTCTCACGTAAAACATCATGTTCAGTACTTATGTATTCTTGCTGAATTGTGGTTACAATAAATAGTATTCCCCATAGAGATAGAAGCAATCAAGACTGAGGAAAAAAAAGTTTTTTGTTTTTTTGTTTCTTTTTGTTTTCTTTTTTTGAGTGAAAGATGCTTGAAAAAAAGGAAAGGGTTATTTTACTGAGTCAGTAAAATTGAAGTAATAGTAGCACTGTTATACATGGATGATAAATGATTATTATTGGAAGTATATGTTGGTGCTGCCCAAATTACAGAACATGTGGATATAAATTGGTTGAGCCATCCATACACAAGATCCATTTCAAACGATCCTGCCAACAATGAATTGTGTATTGGGCCTCCTGACTATTGGCTGATAGCAGATGTCGGCAGAAATAGATGTTAGATTTCAGTCCTTTTGTTTGAAACAACCAAGCATGCTTGGCTACGCTGTGCATGCATGGTTATGGGACAGTAGAGAGAAACAGCTTTAGTTGAAAATGTGGCGCACAAAATTAGAAAACTGATATTCTTAAGTATGGCCAGAAAATATGAGCCCTTCCAAATATTTTTACATCACCACAAAATGACCATTCCCATGAGAGATCACGAAGTTATGAGAATACTTGTGTAGCTGTAATATACAAAATCTTGCTTCTTTGCTTCAAAAAAGTCAGTCAATGACCACCTATCAGTGTGCAAGCTAATTAAGAAAAATAATACTTTCTGTGATTTCCAAGGTCAAACTGTAAAATATGTCACCATTAGACAGACGCTGACCAGAAGTGTTAATCTATGCACAAATACAAAATAGGAGATTGGATTATCTCTGAGATACTCCTGGCGTCAGCTAGGCAATTAAAATGGAACATCTGTGTTTTTGGCACACACTTTTCTTATATAACAGCCTTAGTATAGTTATTTGTCAATGCAACTGCTGCAATACAAAATACAGGAGAAACACAGAATCACGAGACAGATAATTTCTACTCACCACTAGGGATGGGTGGACCTGTGGATGTTTGGGTTCGTGGGGTTCTGCCAAACTTCGGGTTAAAGTTTGGGTTTGGGACCCGAACTTGACGCGAACCCGAATCTGAACCCGATTGAAGTCACTTTAGTACACTAAAATTGCTGTAAAGTAGTCGTAGTAAAGGCTAGAGGGCTTAAAAAGGAAGCAAAATGGGGTAAGAGCAGGACAGTTGCCCTGCAAATAAATGTGGATAGGGAAATTACTTAAAAAAACAGAATAGAAAAAAAATAAAAAATAATAATCTTGAACTAGAAGGCGGAGGTCAAAGTGGAGCAGGAGGTTGAGGAGGCGGTGGATGTGGCAGTGTAGCTGGAAACGGCGGTGGAGGAAGAGGAGGTAACCAACACAGTTTTTTTTTTCCTTTATTTATTTATTTTTTATAAATTTGGGAAGACCCCAAAACATTGGAAAATAGAAAAGAGAATGCAAAAAGAAAGTGAGCTGGAGTATAACAATGGCTGGGGCGGCTGGTATACTTGTCTACTTAGCACAAGGTGCGGACAAGTCCTGTGGGATCCATGCCTGGTTCATTTTAATGAACGTGAGTTTGTCCAAATTGGCTGTGGACAGGTGGCTGCCCTTGTCTGTGATTACCCCCCCTGCCATGCTAAACACACATTTGGACAATACACTTGCTGCAGGGCAGGCCAGCACCTCCAAGGCGTAAAGGGAAAGCTCAGGCCATTTGCCCAATTTGGAGACCTAGAAGTTCAATGGGGCAGACCCATCAGTCAGTACATGTAGGCATGTGCACACATACTGTTCCACCATGTTGCTGAAATGCTGCCTCCTGCTAAGCTTTCCATATCAGCTGGTGGTGCGGGTTGTAGTGGCATGCTGACAAAGCTTTTTCACATTTTGGCCATGCTAACCCTCCCTTCTGAGGTGCTGGCGGTGACCCAGCTGCATTGGCAACTTCTTCCTCTTCCTACTCTGCCTTCGCCTTGCGCTTCGACTGAGCCCCCGCTGTCAGGTGTGAATACCATCAGCAGCGCATCTACCAGCGTACGCTTGTACTCACACATCTTCCGATCACGCTCCAGTGACGGAACTAAGGACAGCACATTGTCCTAGTAGCGGGGACCCAGCAGGGTGGCCACCTAGTAATCAACACTGGTTAGAATGTGGGCAACTCAGCGGTCATTGCGCAGGCACTGCAGCATGTAGTCACTCATGTGTGCCAGACTGCCCAGAGGCACCGACAAGCTGTCCTCTGTGTGAGGTGTATTATCTGTGTCCTCTGCATCCCCCCAGCCATGCTCCATTGATGCCCATAAGATGCTTTGGGTGCCACCCTGCTGTGAATACGGTTCCTCCTCATCATCATCCTCATCCTGCAGAACTGTGCCCTGGCTGGACAGTTGTGTACCTGGCCTCTGTTGGTGCAGGAACCCACCCTCCCAGCAACTTGTGAATGACTGGCCTGATAACCGTCAAAATGATCCCTCTTCCTCCTCCTCTTCCTCCTGTGCCACATCCTCTTCCATCATCACCCTAACTGTTTTTTCAAGGAGACATAGAAGTGGGATAGAAACGCTTATCGGCACTGGCCATGCTGGTGGAGTACTCAAAATAGTGCCACACGGCACACACGTCCCGCATAGATGCCCACTCATTGGTGATGAAGTAGTGCTGTTCCACAGAGCGACTCACTTGTGCGTACTGCAGCTAAAACTCCACTATCGCCTGCTGCTGCTCGCACAGTTTCTCCAGCATGTGCAAGGTGGAGTTCCACCTTGTGGGTACGTCACATATGAGGCGGTGAGCAGGAAGGCCGAAGTTACGCTGCAGCGCAGACAGGCGAGCACAGCAGGGTGAGAATGCCGAAAGTGCGCACAGACGGCCCACACTTTCTGCAGAACCTCTGACATATCGGGGTAATTTTTCCGAAACCTCTGCACCACCAAATTCAGCACGTGGTGTGTTGTTTTTCCCCCAAACAGATGAGTTTCAAAACAGCCTGCTGTTGTTTCCCCCTGTCTGTGCTGAAGTTGGTGGTGAAGGTGTTGAGCTGACCGGATGAGGAGGTGGTAGAGGAGGAAGCGGAGTAGAAGGAGGAGGCAACAGGAGGCAACGAGAAATGTCCTGCAATACTCTGTGGCGGTAGGACATGCACTTAACTCTTATCTGCCCCAGGCCCAGCCGCCACTGAATTTACCCAGTGTGCAGTTAGGAAGATATAACGCCCCTTCCAGCGCTAACGGGTCCACGTATCGGTAGTTATGTTGATCTTGCCACAGATGGCATTGCGCAGTGCACACCTGATTTTGTCCACCACTTGGTTGTGCAGGGCAGGGATGGCTCGCCTGGAAAAGTAGAGGCAGCTGGCAACCACAGACTGTGGGATAGCCGTGTCAATAAGGCTTTTAAAAGTCTCTGTCTCTACCAGATTAAATGACAGCATTTCAAATGCCAGGAATTTTGAAATGCTGGCATTCAGGGCCAGGGATCGCTGGTGGTAATTGGGGTACTTCCTCTTTCTCTCCAGTGTTTGGGGGATAGACAGCTGAACACTTCCATGGGACAGTGTGGACATGCTGGGTGATGGGGATGGAGGTTGTGGTGTTGCTGCCACATCCTCTTTTTGCGGGGTGGCAGGTGCCACTGTCACTCTAGAGGGGAAGGAAGAGGCCAAGACCGTAGCAGAGGAGGGAGCAAGAGAAGCCTGAGATCTTTTGTGGTTTTTCAGGTGTGTACTCCACTGCAGCTCGTGCTTTGCATTTAGATGTCTGGTCATGCAGGTGGTGCTCAGGTTTAGAACATTTATGCCTCGCTTCAGGCTCTACTTGCACAGCGTGCAAACCTCTCGCGTCTTGTTGTCAGCACATTGTCTGAAGAACTGCCACTCCAGGGAACTCCTTGGAGCTAGCTTTGGTTTGCTCACTCCCTGGGTGCGGTGGACAGTAGCAGGCATACTGGCTAGGGGACGGCAACTCTGCTTTTGCACCCTGCTCCCTCTTTTGCTGTGCGGCTGGCGCTGTGTGACCGCCACCTCTTCCTCCGAACTGCACAAGTCACTCGCATGACCTTTATTTCATGTGGGGACTAGGACCTCATCATCCTCCACATCATCTTCCACCCACTCTTCACTCCTGCCCTCCTTGCCGGTCTGCACACGGCAGAAAGCCGCATCAGTTGGCACCCGTGATTCGTCATCATCATCAGAGACGTGCTGCGGTGGTCCTCCCATGACCACATCCTGAAACATAAGTGGTTGGGTATGACTGCACTCAATCTCTTCCACTTCTGGGGAAGGGGTGGGTGGATGGCGCACGGAAACCCCGCCAGCAGAGTCATCAAAAAGCATAAGAGACTGCTGCATGACTTTGGGCTCAAACTGCTCGGCTGATTTGCAAGATGGTGAGGTGAGAGACAGATGCCCATGGGCTGCAGGTGCCAATTCTGTGGAGTACAATGTGAAGTAACTGGAGGCACTGTCAGCTATCCAATCTACTACCGCCTCTACTTGTTCTGGCCTCACCATTCGTACACCAGTATTCGGGCCTACAAAATTACGCTGAACATCCTGTCGCCTACGTGCACCTGAGGAAGGTCTTTCATTTGGGCGTGTAGCTGGCACAGATCGACCACATCCTCTCCCTGCAACAGGAGCTCCACTAGCACCAACAGCACCACAACCAGGGCCACATCCCTTATTTGATGCACTCTTCATTCTTTGAGGTCACCCACTGAACTAACAGACAGATTAACTATATTAATTTCCTTGTCATGTATGCAGTGCAGGTGTACCTTACACCAAAAATGGGCATATGTCACCCTCCGATCTAACAGATAGATTAACTATATTAATTTTCCTGCCACATATGCAGTGCAGGTGTACCTCTCACCAAAATGGTTATATGTCACCCACCGAACTAATAGACGGATTAACTATATTAATTTCCCTGTCACGTATGCAGTGCAGGTATACCTCACACCAAAAATGGGAATATGTCACCCACCGAACTAACAGACAGATTAACTATATACATTTTCCTGTCATGTATGCAGTGCAGGTGTACCTCACACCAAAAATGGGAATATGTCACCCACCGAACTAACAGACGGATTAACTATATTAATTTCCCTGTCACATATGCAGTGCACGTATATCTCACACCAAAAATGGGTATATGTTAACGTCCGAACTAACAGTGAGATTAAGTACAGTATATTGATTTCCCTGTCACATATGCAGTGCACATGTATTTCACACCGAAATTGGGTATATGTCACTGGCCGAACTAACAGTCAGACTAACTGTATTAATTTCCCTGTCACGTATAAAGTGCACGTGTATCTCAAACCAAAATGGGAATATGTCACCGGCCGAACTAACAGACGGATGAACTATATTAAAATTCGTTGTCACATATGCAGTGCACCTGTATCTCACACCAAAAATGGGTATACGTCACCAGCGAACTAACAGTCAGGTTAACTATATTCATTTCTCTGTCACGTATAAAGTGCATATTTATCTCACACCAAAAATGGGTAAAAAATCATTATAGGTCCCCACTAAATATATAGCCAGATTCCCAACACTTTCCCTCGCTTCAGCTGCCTGCTTCCTGTCCCTGCACTACTCAGAGCAGATGCATTGCTAGGCATGGCTGTGATGGCTTCTAAGTGCCCACAGCTTAAAAGCTTGTTGATTGGCTGCCTTGCAGCCTTTTAAAAGCTTTATTAAATGCCCGAACACTGAACTCGAACTTTTCCGGCAAAGTTCGGGTCCGGGTACCCAAACTCGCAAAGTTCGGTACAGACCCAAACTTTACAGTTTAGGTTTTCTCAACGCTACTCACCACCAATGTAGAAGACTCAAAAAAAGCTGCATAATATCAGTAAGATTTGGCAATTATGCAGGAATAAAGCACACCTACAACGGGTATACATTTCAAGAGTCTCTAAGGAGGACCTCTAGAGACCAAAAAATTGATAGAATGTAATACATGATTGTTCTTCTTATGCTTGTCAGCATTTTTCTGGTTGAGCATTGTATGTTAGTACATTAAACTGCAAAAGCTACCCTTTAAAACTCATACATGTTGGGAACACTAATTTCCTGGCACATATTATTACATTAGACACTTGACTCAGGATAATGTAACCTGCATGTCATTGAAAATTACTAGATGGTTGAACAACCAGATCAGAATCACCAAAGACTGCTAATGTAAGCAGAAATTACAGTGTGCATGGATCAATTCAGTTTATCTATGAAAAGAGTACAGTACTCAAAGCATACCAAATGAAAATTATATTTCCATTGCATGTGATTGACTATGTTAAACAGAGGTCATATTTGGCCAAAATACCATGCATAAATAAACCTACTGCCATTATGTCCTAAATATTACAGAGTGCATGGCCTATATTGTAGAGAAAACATCATGACTACTATGATACTATTACTCTATTCTACAAGGAATTGATAACCCACAACACTTCTATCCAAAATCATAGCATTAAAAATTACAGTGGTGCATAAAAGTTTGTAAACACTTCACATTTTGGCATAAATTTGACCAAACACTACATTAGATTTCTACCAAAGTCTTAAATATTAGGCTCGGTCATTTATTTACTAAGAAAAATGTTATATGTCTGCTAGCATCAAAAGTATGTGAACTTTTAGGATTAGTAGATCATTTTAAGGTGTAATTAGAGATTTAGAGAAGTGTATTATGGCGCTAACAAAGGAGATTTCTGAGGACCTCAGAAGAAGAGTTGTTGAGGTTTCACAGGCTAGAAAAGGTTACAAAATCATCTCTAAAGAGTTTGGACTCCACCAATCCACAGTCAGACAGATTGCGTATAGAGTTGAGCGAACACATGGATGTTCGGGGAGTTCGGCCGAATTTGGACCTGAACCCGAACCCCATTAAAGTCAATAGGGATTTGAACTTCACTTTATTATTTTCCGGTTATTTTATGGTTATAACGGAAAATAATAGTATTAGCTTTTTCAGATCAGATTTTTCACGATCGTGAAAACTTAGATCCGACAGTATAGTCTAATACAGAGGCGTTCCCATGGTGATGGGGGCGCTTTAAGTTAGAATATACTAAGAACTGTGTACATAACTGCCCCCTGCTGCCTGGCAGCACCCGATCTCTTACAGGGGGCTGTGATCCGCACAATTAACCCCTCAGGTGCCGCAGACCCCCTCCCTTCCCAGTATTAAAATCATTGGTGGCCAGTGTGGCCCCCCCACCCCCCCTATTAAAATCATTGGTGTCCAGTGTGGCCTCCCCCCCCCCATCATTGGTGGCAGCGGAGCAGCAGTTCCGATCGGAGTCCCAGTTTAATCGCTGGGGCTCCGATCGGTTACGATGGTAGCCAGGACTCTACTGCAGTCCTGGCTGCCATGGTTACTTAGCATTTTTAGCAGCATTATACTTATGTGCGCTGTCTGTAGCCGGCCGGCGCTCCTCCTACTGGTAAGTGAAAGTTCTGTGCGGCACATTGCTTATAGCACAGACCTGTCACTTACCAGTAGGAGGAGTGCCCGGCCGGCCACAGACAGCGCATTTAAGTATAGTGCTGCTAAAAGTGCTAAGTAACCATGGCAGCCAGGACTGCAGTAGCATCCTGGCTTCCATGGTAACCGATCGGAACCCCAGCGATTAAACTGGGACTCCGATCGGAACTGCCGCTCCGCTGCCACCAATGATGGGGGGGAGGGGGGTTGTTAACCAATGATTTTAATTAGGGGGGGAGGGGAGGCCGCACTGGACACCAATGATTTTAATTAGGGGGGAGGGGAGGCCGCACTGGACACCAATGATTTTAATAGGGGGTGGGTGGGCCGCACTAGCCACCAATGATTTTAATAAGGGGTGGGGGGCCGCACTAGCCACCAATGATTTTAATACTGAGGAGGGAGGGGGGTCTGGCCCCCTGCTGCCTGGAAGCACCTGATCTCTTACAGGGGGATGTGATCCGCACAATTAACCCCTCAGGTGCGGCACCTGAGGGGTCAATTGTGCAGATCACAGCCCCCTGTAAGAGATCAGGTGCTGCCAGGCAGCAGGGGGCCGTTATGTCCACAGTTCTCAGTATATTATAACTTGAAGCATCCCCATCACTATGGGAACGCCTCTGTGTTAGAATATACTGTCGGATCTGAGTTTTCACAATCTAACTCAAATCCTATGGTATATTCTAACATAGAGGCGTTCCCATGGTGATGGGGACGCTTCAAGTTAAAATATACCATCCGATTGGAGAAAACTCAGATCAGATGGTATATAATTATTACCCGAACACTGAACCCGAACCCGAACTTTTACTGAAATGTTGGGGTTCGGGTGCCGAACACCGTAAAGTTCGGTACAAACCCGACTTTACAGTTCGGGTTCGCTCAACCCTAATTGCGTACAAATTGAGGAAATTTATGGCCATTTTTACCTTCCACATTTTTACCTTCCCCTAATTTTACCTTAACCAACAAAAATCATGCCAAAAGCAGGGTGGTGTGTAATAATCTATATGGTCATAAAATATTGCCAAGGTAACCCCTAAGCAACTTAAAGCCTTTTGCACATTAGCTAATATTAATGTTCATGAATCCACTTCAGGAGGACGCTGAACAACAATGGTGTGCCTGGTAGGATTGCAAGGAGAAATTTGCTGTTTTCCAAAAAGAACATTGCTGCCCATCTGCAGTTTGCTAAAGACCCCCTGGACAAGCCAGAAGGCTGTTGGTACAATGTTTTGTGGATGGATGAGACCAAAATAATAACTTTTTGGTTTATGAGACGCGTTATGTTTTGAGAAATGAAAATACTGCCTTTCAGCATAAAACCTGATCCCACACGGTGGTGGTAGTATTATGATTTGGGCCTGTCTTTCTGTATCTGGTTCAAGATGGCTTGCCATGCCATCATTGATGGAACAATGGATACCGAATTATACCAGTCAATTCTGAAGGGAAATGTCAGGAAATCTGTCCATGAGCTGAATCTTAAGAGAAGGTGGGTCATACAGCAACACAACAACCCTAAGCACACAACTAGTTCCATCAAAGACTGGTTAAAGAAGAATAGTTATACTCTTGAAATGGCTAAGTTAAAGTCATGGCCTTTATCCAAAAGAAATATTGTGGAAGGACCTGATGCAAGCAGTTCATTGAAAAAAACTTACCAATATAACAAAGTCAAAGCTGCTTTGTATGGAGGAATGCCTCCAAGCCCATGTGCAGGACAAATAAACAATTACTGGAGATGTTCTGTTGCAGTTATTGTTGCACAAGGGGGTCACACCAGATGCTGAAAGCCCCTCACAGACATCTGATAATGGATCATTTTCCTCAATACGTTACTATGTCTTCTAGTTTTGACTCTTTTTTTATTTGGTTATCTTTATCTACTCTTAGAACTTGTGTGAATATCCAATATAGTTTTAGGTCACACTCACAATTATTAAAAAATATTGAGAATTTTGAAGAGCTCACAAACTTTCAAGCACGACTGCATAAATTAGGTATCTCATAACCTATCTAGCTAAAATGTATAGGTTTTCATTGGATTCGTAAAGACTTTTAAAGACTTCAAGTGGAGGAAAACACAGGGACAATGTTCAGGGAAACACACAGTGAAACCATCCATCCAATTCCAGCACAAATCCATAGACACCTTCGGGAGTGTATGGATGCGAAATATGAAAGAGGTTTCATAAAAGAGTTAGATTTCACCATGCTATGCCTGCACAGTTTGTAATTATTATAGGTTCTATATCATCTCTACAATCTGGGAACAAATCGTATGTTCTCAAACAAGCAGGTGGATTAGAGTAAAGGGATTAATGGGAAAGTCTCCCCAAAGAACATATGTGGATCAGCAGTAAAAGATGTTAAAAACCTAACTGAAAAACTATCCCTAGACTGTATAAGGTCACATTTAAAATAGAGTGTGTGGTGACTTGGTGGGATAAGTAGTCCTACTTTACTGTGACATTGGACTTCTGTTTACAGCAAAATAAATCTGTGAGTAGCTCACAGACTGACAAAGCCCCTTTAAGCAATAAACAACCTTGAAACTCTATTCTTCCAAAATAAATACCTATGTCACAGTATTAATCTACAGAGTTTCATGTGCACTGTTCCCCATAGACATTGGTAGAAAGTTTTTGCAATTCTGTCTGCACAAACGAGTGTTTGCAAGCAGGTAATGTCTGAAGACAGGTTTAAATGCCGCCATTAAAAAGATCAATCAGAATCTCGTTTGCATGCATCCTAAGATTCCAAGAGACAGAGAAGGTTAAGCCAATTTTTCAAGATTGCATTTTAAGAATTTTAAAAGCTTTGTTATTAATTCAGAAACTGAGAAGACACTGTGTATCTTCCGCAAACAACCTAATTGTAGTTGTTCCCTCAACTATCACCTACAAACCATGTCCTGTCAATCATTGGTTTTCGAATGCAAAATGAGGTTTCTGTGAAAGAAAGGCAAATACTTGGTTTGATTTCTACTGTCACAATGATTTTTTCTTTCAGTGGATTTTGGATGTTAAAGACCAGATAAAAAGAGTTGTTCTTTGGAAGCAAATATTTGAGGTTAGCATAGGAATCGTCCATTGTTACTATAGTCTATGTTATTTGGGATGCATCACAAAGTTTGCAAGAACCTTCAATACAATATATCCAAATGAAGAAGCAGTACTTAAAAAATCTTCTCAAAAAGTAATTTGTTCACCCAATAGTCAGTAACATTTTAGTCCCTCTATGTAACCCTTTTCTGCTTGAGAATGATTACTTATAGGGACAGAAACACTGCTAACCTTCGGGTGATTAAATCACTTTCTTGAGAAGATTTTTGAAGTGCTGATTCTTCATTTGGGTAATTGTCTGCTTATTTTAGGTTGTATAGATACACTGAGAACAGTTTGAACAACTATTCCTTGGGAATTGGGATGGTATGGCAAGACAAATGAATTACCTGTGAATATATTGCTCACAGCAAAGTGAAATCTACATAAGAATCACACCTTTATTATGTGCTGGTTAAATGTATTGTGACCGTTGTTAATAAATTAAAAATAAAACTTAACATGACACCAGCTAAATGTAGTTATCATCAGGGCTGAGGTAAAGCGATAAGTGTCCATATTTTGTACAGCCAAATGGATGCTGTCACCAAGCTGCTGATAATATTATGTGCCATGGTCTGATGTGCCCTTCTTTATTTTATGCCTGGAGGTAATTTAAAGGCGTTACCCCACAAACATCACTTATCCTGGGGAAGTGGGGTCTATGTCAGTCCCATAGATGCAGATGGAGCAGTGGACCAACATGAATACTTCTTTCAGATGGGGGACTCAGGGACTCCCTGTTAGGGATCATTGGGGTCCTAGCAGTTGGACCACGAGCAATCCTACATTTGTCTCCTCCTTTAATGGATGATTGTCAATCCAACTACTATTATGCTAAAATTCACACAATGAAGGGGGGGAATCACCAAGATTACTTGTTCTGTCTCTGGTTATCATGAATATTGATTATCATCCAAGAGTTGGAGATAACTTCATGACAAGGTAGTTCACTGTAGAAATGCTATATAGTATTTGACACATGTTATGATAATCAGTTATTTGGAAACTCTGGCACCTTTACAATGTGTAAAGCATAAGGGTATAACATGACAACTGTGAGTCTCCATGCTGTTTGCCACTGCACACAATTAAAATAAATCATTCATGCTTGCATTACATACAGTAAGTCTAGCCAACCACAGCATAGCTTTATCTACTAAAATACCCAGATTAGCAAATTGATAACCAAGATATATAGCATGAGGCAACAATGCTGAAATGTCTCACCGCTAACCTGTGATCCACTGGTAATGTTCAATCACAGATGTATAAATCCTTACCGTCTCCTTTGTATTAGGCTACTTTCACACTAGCGTTCGGATCCGCTCCGATAATGCAGACGTTCGCATCCGTTCAGAACGGATGCGTCTGCATTAAAACTTAGAAAATTTTCTAAGTGTGAAAGTTGTCTGAGCGGATCCGTTCAGACTTTACATTGTAAGTCAATGGGGAACGGATCCGCTTGAAGATTGAGCCATATGGTGTCATCTTCAAGCGGATCCGCCCCCATTGACTTACATTGTAAGTCTGGACGGATCCGCTCGCCTCCGCACGGCCAGGCAGACACCCGAACGCTGCAAGCAGCGTTCAGGTGTCCGCTCACTGAGCGGAGCGGAGGCTGAGCGCTGGCAGGCGGATGCATTCTCAGTGGATCCGCCTCCACTGAGAATGCATTAGGGCCAGACGGATGCGTTCGGGGCCGCTCGTGAGCCCCCTCAAACGGTGCGCACGAGCGGACACCCGAACGCTAGTGTGAAAGTAGCCTTAACTATATTAATTATCCGGGTTTAAAATCAGTCTACTAGAAATCCCTTTGGCAGTACTCTACATTGCAGATGTTCTGGACGGTGGTTAGATTTTAATAAAGCAAAGTTGACTCAGTCCCACTCAAAGTGTATGATGTTACTAGGGTATGGAAATTCAGTGTGAATTGTTCACACTGCATTTTTGACCTATCAATATTACTTATTTCTGTAAACTGTAGGAAGGCGCAAGGGGCCGTCATTGATGGAAGAAATGTGTCACCAAGATTCCTGGCCTCGGTGAGATAAAAGCCGGTAGTTTTAGGCGTCAGCGCCAGCTAGAGCTGACTGACACTGTTTTATTGTTAGTATAGCTGTAAAGCCGATCCGGGCCGGCTCTTACTGGGAGTAGCCAAAGGGCTGGGTGGGTGGCTTCTCCCGAGGCTCCAGGCCGGGTCTTTTTTGGCCTATATAAAACCCAGCCAGCAGTCTCAGCTGGGTGTGCATTTTCCTCCATCTGACAGAGAAACTGGGGAGTCTCTGTGTTTTGGGACCTGTGAATTTGTGCCGTTCTAAAGGGCTGAGAGCCGCATGCCGGGAAACAGGCCCCTAAAGCCTGCTGTGGACTGCGGATGGAAAACTGCTAACCAGGTGAATATTTTGTTCTATAGACATTGCATGGTGTGAACAAACACCAAGACTGTGATTGCCTCTATACTGCGTCCACTAGTCTGTCTACCAAAACAAACCCCACAATTGGTGTCGGATGTGGGCAAATGCAGTGAGTCAGGCCTGAAGGCCGAAAAGTTAATTTTTTTCCCTGGCACAAGTGCATGTCCTACATTAAGCCAGCAAGGTTACGACCCGTGTCCCCTGGCAAAATGGAGGTGGTCGTGAAAGCCCTCGTGGAGGCTAACTTGCAGCAGCGGGAGGCTAACAAGCAGCAGCAGGAAACTAACCAGCTGCTATTACAACATGTCATGGCGTTGCAAGCGGCTGGAGCATCCCAAAACGTCCACGATGCCCGGAAATCAGTTCCGTGCGGCGATCCCTAAGATGACCCCCTCGGATGACGTTGAGACCTATATAGCGATGTTCAAAAAGGTGACCATGAGGGAGAAGTTACTCCAAAACCAGTGAGCTGAGATCGCCGCTCCGTTCCTAGCGTCTGGGTCCCAGCAAGTGTTTTTTGATCTTCCTGATGAACAAGCGGCCGACTACACGACCGTAAAAGGTGAGATCCTGGCGAGACTGGTGGTGAATGTATTGGTCCGGGCTCAGCAGGTGCACCAGTGGGAATTTTACTCGGCTGAACCCGCCAGACCACAATATTATGACCTGCTACACTGGTTGAAGAAATGGCTGCAGCCTGAAATATTGACTCCCACTGCTATGCTGGACCGTCTGTTAGCGGATGTGTTTTGGAGGGCTTTGCCGTACCCTCTCCAGCACTGGATCGGCCAGGTGTCTCCTGGTAATGCCTTAGAAATGGTCAACCTGGTGGAGAGCTACGAGGCCACCAGAAATCTGCAGAGGGCTTTTGGGAGGGGGCCCGTCAAACCCCAGAAATCTCCACCCCAGACCCGGCGGCAGGTGCCAGCCAAACCCACCCAAGACGCATCCCCTGCAGACCCAGCCCCGGTGGTTTGCTGGCGGTGTCACAAGCCTGGACACATAAGGGCCGACTGTCCCCATCGGGGTGAACCCATGGATACCAACTATGGCTACCACCACTCATTGTATGCCAAGAAGCTGTGTGCCACTTTTACCTCCGAAACTGTAGACAATAGCCACCTGTGCCAGGTGGAAGTGGGGGACCCTCTGGCGGTGGCACTGCTGGATTCAGGGAGCCTGGTGTCCCTGGTAAGAGCTGCCCTGGTGCAGCCCGTCGAGTATACTGGCCGAAGGGTTGGCGTTTTGTGCATTCATGGGGACTTAAAGGACTATCCCACCGCGATGGTCTCTATTTCAAAGGTGGTCAGCAGGTGGACTAATGAGGCAGCCGTCGCCACAAAATTACCGTATGATCTAATAATTGGGAGAGACTACCCCGGTTTCCTAGAACTATGGCCAGACACGAAAGTTACCGATACCCGTGAGACAGATGTGACCCTAGCAGAGTGGCCTGGCTCATGGGGAAGACCAGAACCCTGGGATCCTGAGTCCGAAGGGCCAACGGTAGTGCTGACCGCCACTTCAGTGGAAGAGGGGAAGACAACCTCGCTAAGTGTGATGGAGACATGGAGGAATTGCCGCCAGGTCCGGAGCTAGCCGACCTCAATGTCTCCGGGGATAATTTTGGTATTGCACAACATCAGGACCCAACCCTATCCTGAGCTTGGGAAAATGTACTAATAATAGATGGGGAACCACAATAACCGGGGGCAGAGGCGGTGTTTCATCAAGAGATGTTGTATCGAGTAAACCAGCTGCGAGGTGAATCCATTGAACAGTTGGTGGTGCCCCAGGCTGATCGCAAACTCATGTTAGAGTTAGCCCACCAGCATGTTCTCGGGGGTCATCTGGGAATGCAAAAAATGCATGATTGGATTCTACAGTGGTTTTACTGGCCCAGTGTGTTCAGAGAGGTAGAAGAATATTGTAAGTCTTGCCCAACCTGACAGATAACTAGCCCCTAGCAACATTTCCGTAGTCCCCTGGTACCTCTCCCGATTATCGAGATCCCGTTCAAGCGTATCGGTATGGATCACATAGGCCTGGTACCGAAGTCTGATAGAGGACACCAATACATCTTGGTTGTCCTCGAATACGCCACTCGGTACCCGGAAGCAGTGCCACTGCGGCATACATAAGCCAAACTCATAGCTAAGGAGTTAATGGAGATGTTTTCTCGTGTGGGTCTGCCTAAGGAGGTTCTGACTGACCAAGAGACCCCGTTTATGTCCAAGGTCATGAGGGAACTCTGTAAGTTGCTCCACATAAAACAGCTACGGACGTACGTGTATCATTCGCAAACGGATGGCCTGGTAGAGAGATTTAATCAAACATTAAAAAATATGCTAAAAAAAATGGTCTCTAAGGATGGAGGGACTGGTACCTTCTTCTGCCCTATCTCATGTTCGCAGTGCAAGAGGTGCCCCAGGCCTCTACTGGGTTCTCGCCCTTCGAACTGCTATACGAAAGACACCCTCGCGGTCTGTTGGACGTGGCCAAAGAGGCGTGGGAACAACAACCCACACCGCATAGAAGTGTTGTTGAGTATGTCACCCAGATGCAAGGATGGATGGAAACAGTTTTACCAATGGTTAGGGAGCATATGGAGGCAGCGCAGCGAGACCAGAGTAGGATCTATAATCAGCAGGCTCGGATCCGGACCTTTAACCCTGGTGATGGGGTATTGGTTCTGGTACCAACCGTAGACAGTAAGTTCCTAGCTAGGTGGCAGGGACCCTACGAGGTGCTTGAAAAAATTGGAGAGGTAGATTACAAGGTACACCAGCCAGGGAGGCGAAAGCCGGAGCAGGTGTACCATGTGAATCTGCTCAAACCCTGGAAAGATAGGGAAACCTGTACGGAAGACAGACCACGACCAGGGTTCCTAGGGGAAGCAGTTTCGGGCCCTCTGTCTGAAGCAAAGGAAGCGGCTGCCACAGTGAAAATTGCTGACAGCCTCTCCTCTAAACAGCCTCAGGAAGCCAGGGAATTCATTAGTCGGAACACCGATGGGTTCTCTGACCTCCCTGGACGCACTTTCATAGTCCGACATGACATTATCACTGAGCCTCAGGCAAAAGTCCGGTTAAAACCATACCGGGTACCCGAGGCTTGGCGAAAAGCCATCACGGAGGAAGTGCAGCTAATGCTCCAGCTAGGTGTCATCGAGGAGTCAAAAAGTGAATGGGCCAGTCCGCATGGCGTTGCATGGCGTGAACAAACACCAAGACTGTGAACGGTCATTTTGTTTTTCCTTATGTGTGAATAAACACCTAACTGTTTAACCTAAAGACTTTGTGATTGCCTCTATACTAAGTCTGCTAGCCTGTCTACCAGAGCAAAACCCCACAATACTTATACTATATAGTTATTACTTAGCACACACTATAATTAGCACACACAGACCTAACATAGATGTGGCTGGGTAGACTGCTACAAATATACAATGTAAGTCAGTAATCATCCAAGACACAAATCCAATAAACAAAATAACTGCATGCATGGATGGAGCTCACCATGCTGGACACTCTCAAATGGAAAATGTATAAAGCTTGTATGGCAGTTTGCGCATTTGCTTAGGTATGCTAATTAGCTTCATTCCAGATTTATCACTGTGACTTTTTCAAAAATGTACAAAAAAAAGTCTCAAACTCACTTCACTGTTGCAGCAGTTTTAAAAAAGTGCTAGGTTAAAGGATTTGCCAAATTTATCAAATACAGTACAACTTTGACAAATTTGGCAGCACCTTTTGCCAAATGCAAACTCAAAGCAGAACTGACTTTAAAAAGTCCCATCATGATACATTTCCTTAATGTGTCTGGTGATGTTTTTTGTCAGAAACCATTTACAGTCATCTATAGAGGGACAGTTAGTTAAGAGTGCACGCTTCACAAGCACCATAACTCGATACTTACAGGTTGTATAAGAACAATCATAACCTGGACATACTGGGCATGAACAGGGCAAAAAGAAGACACAGTTATCCTCAGTTGAAGAATTTTGCTTTTCAAGATTAGCCTTTGTTATGACTGCCCATCCTCAAATTAACCATTCTACCTGCAGTCCACAGAGTCACATATGAAACCCATACCCATTATTGAACTTGAATGTGTGCTGACAGCAATATATGACCATATTAGTAACTGCTAACAAAATAATGAAGGAAAATGGCGCTTTGGCTCTTATAGAATATCTGGTTCAGTTTCACTTTGGGCCTCCCTAATGTGACTATTGCACAAAATAACTCATGTGATGACAAGTCTTGGTAGACCAGAACGTTGAAGCATTGATTTTAGTAATAAACCTTCAAATTAAATCACACTACTGCATGGCACAAACAGATCAACCCCTGGCATGGTTCATCTAATCCACAACGATCAGTTAAAGAGCAATTCTTTATTTTTACAATTTATTTTAAAAGACTAGGGGGATGTACCGTATGCTTAGTGCATGCCCATTTTTCCAGAGATAAAATATTGCTAATAAAAAAAATATATGTTTCACTCCAGATTTATTACTGCTTCTTTTCTAAAACAAATTGCAAAAAAATATTGCAATCTCACTCCAGTAGGTGGGTGGCAAGGAAAAAGTGGAGTAACATGTCTAGCCTAGAAAAAAGTGGCAAGGGTGGCATAATGCTCAAAATTTATCAAACCACATGCAAAATTGGATGAATTTGACGCAAAGCACTCCAACGCAGCTGCATTCCAACGCAGACTCAAGCAAAACTGAATTAAAAAATTATCCTCAGGATAAATTCTGCCCTTTGACTTGCAGCTAAAATATATTGCTATTGGAGTTCCATCTTAATAATGTAATGCTCTGTATGGTGAAGAGTTTATCACATACCTACATTTTTTACATCTGATAAACAGCTTGCCATGTCACTGAACTTCACTAATCAGAATTTACTGCAATGTGACTAGCGTGGTAGATCATTTTCAGAAGCACAATGGGGCTTCATAATCAACAAGGGATGCTAGTGAAGTCATTATCAAGGGCCATTCAAATCTGCTGATCGAACCCTGAGCATTTATTGTGTTCTAAAAAAAGATAAGTTCTCCTAATTACAAATCCAGAATTACATACTGCACATAAAGCCTAATTGAAAGACATTGTGCATGAAGCATGACTTGATGGTCTGTGCATGTTCTATCAAGCAGGCTCTTCTGTACAAAGCTCCAAGCAGAAAACATCCATTCTCTATGAACCTCAATTATTAATGTCACAATGAAGCATGGGATGTTTCAACAAATATTCCCTTCTTTATAGAAGGAAAATCCCACTGGTGATGACATTTGAGAGTTATTAGGAAAGAAGCTTACATATTGACCTCACTAATTCCATTAATGACTGTTCGTATCTTGAATCCTGTACACATACTGTATATTTACTCTATATTGTGCTGTCTAACTTTAATGTGTCTCTGCCTGTCTGTGTGTTGGTGGTAGGTAGAAATGAATCAGAAGAGAAGCAGATTCAACCTTAATTTGACAAAAATTTGAGCTGCATCTGAATCTAAATTTTTGGTATTTCAATTGTACAGTCAAAGTTGATGAACGTACTCTAACACATTATAATATGCGAATTGCTCAATCAATTATCCATTCCTAACACTCTTATTGCTGGAAGCGCTTCAAGCCTTAGGGAAGTTCAAATAACCTGTCCTACAAAAAAAATAACCAGAAGTGCATTTTTCCTTAGGCCCTTTTCACACGAGCGAGTTTTCCGCACGGATGCAATGTGTAATGTGAACGCATAGCACCCGCACTGAATCCTGACCCATTCATTTCATTGGGTCTGTGTACATGAGCATCAGTTCTATGTTGCGTGAAAAACGCAGCATGTTCTATATTCTGCGTTTTCCACGCAGCCCTGACCCCATAGAAGTGAATAGGGCTTCAGTGAAAAGAAAGTCCGGATGCAATGCGTTTTTCACTGATGGTTGCCAAGAAATGTTGTTTGTAAACCTTCATTTTTATTATCACATGCGTGAAAAACGCATCAAAAAGCATTGCACCCACGCGGAAAAAAACTGACCAATTGAACGCAATCGCACACAAAACTGATTGAACTTGCTTGCAAAATGGTGTGAGTTTCACTGAACGCACCCTGAACGCATCCGGAGCCAATACATCACTCTCTTGTGAAAAAGGCCTAATCCGGTTGTCCATCAGAAACACATCATGACCTGGATACCTCTGCAGACAGCCCTTTTGCTCATCTTAATTCCCATTGGGAAAACAAACCTTTTGATGTGTATTATTATGTGTTAAACCATTTCTGATGCATTCATGTTTTGGATTAATGCAGTATCTCAAAATGATTAATCACAAATATTGGATATGTATTACATTAGGATTTTCATCTACAGGTAGAATATACGTAATGGAAAATTACTTGCTTAACATGTGATTGTGCCACATTGCGTCTAAGCTCCTGGATTGACAAGGTGAGAAATGCTGAAATTAACATGCCTGATTAGTCTATAATTAACCCAAAGAGAGTTGCAGGTTACTCAGAACCTGAGGAAAGCTGATTATAGCACTGACACTGCATGGGGGGTGACAGTAACAGTACTGCAAACATTCCCTTAGACTGGTTAATATATTACACTGAACATTTAGCTTTATGGATTGACATGCATTAAATCTTAATTAAAGGGCAACCCTTTTAAGAAATATAATTAGCTTGCAAGGTGGGTCCCCTTGTGGAATAATGCAGATTTTTTTGCTGTCCAATTGTCTTCTGAACAGTGGCACAAAAACTTTTTTGAGTGGTCATTGACCAGAGTTGGGGACCATGGGATGCTCCAACAGGTTTATCAGAGTCTGGTGTCACCCATCCTACAGTACCACTGTGGGTTCCCTACAAAAGCCTGGATGCTCCATGTGCCTCCAAGGGACATTGTGACTAATATGTATGGATCTTGCAATTACCCATGGCTGTGAATATGTAACATGCACTTCTTGCATTCTTCTGTGCAGCACAACTGTTCCAAGCCATAGAGTGGCCAACATAGTCTCAGTCCAAGTATTTGTATGAAAGGGTGCACTGTTTATTCAAGGACCTCTCAAGTTATTCTGTGGCAACAGTGCAACTTTAACACTAACTTCAACTTGAACTACATAAGGTATGTCAACTTTAACCCTGGCATGCTGCAGCACACACCATGTGCATGCCCTGCAGGCACCTCACATGTTCTGCCAACACTCAATGTATTGGCGCCAAACTCTGTCTTTTAACACTTCACTATGACCCCCATAGCAAGCATTCTAGTGCAATGCTCAGTACTGCAATGCTCACTGCCACATAATAAATAATTACAACAGAAAACTTAGTATATTTTTTAATTCAGTAATTATGTGGTGTCCTAACACAAACTCCATTCTGGGTCTGTCCTACAACCACACTAGTGCAAGACATAGAAGAGACAGGAATAATGTTGCATCTAGGGATGCTATTTATGACCAAGATTTCCCATGGTGGTAATTAACTATATTCATATCACCATATAATTTCTATGTAGATCTAAGTTTACTCCAGTAGAACCATGAAGGTCCAGGTCTTGCAGCCATAATATGTATGTTAAAGCAGTGTCATCTCAGATTTTAATGGCATATCACTAGGATGTGCCATCAAAGTCAGATAGGTGTGGGTCTCACCTGTGACATCCGCACCTATCTCTAGAATGGGACCCCAAAAGTGAAAGAGTGCCACGTGTATGTGTTGCATGCTGTCCATCAATTTCTATGGGAGTACCAAAAATAGCCAAATGAGTGTACTAGGCTATTTTTGGAAGTCCCACAGAAATAAGTGGAGAATGCACAAGTGCAGCCACTGCTTCACTCGCTTCTATGGGACTGCTAATGATAGCCTGGGCCAGATCTCAGCTATTTTCAGCAGTTCCACAGAAATGAGTGGACCATGGCCACATATGCAAGGCTGCTCTCCAGTCACTTCAGGGGCCCTGTTCTGGAAATAGGTGTGGGATCTGCACCTATCTGATATTGGTGGCATATCCAAGCATATACAACCAATGTCTAAGATAAGACAACCCCTTTAAGAGAAGACTGTATCACAGTCAAATGTGTAGGTTCTTAATTTTAGGAATAGTCAAATGTGTAGGTTCTTAACATTTGGAATATTATGGTAAAAACTGCCTATAAAATTACAGATAGTTACAGTCATGTAATTAAGCATGTTGCATATTGCATATTATTGGAAGATAATGAGTAGTTACAGCAAGAGCAAAACTGCGATATTGCCATTTTTATACCTGTGTAATTAAAATTGTTGCATATTTCTGCAAGATAGCAGATAGTTGCAGCAAAACCAATACTGCAATTAAGCCACTTTTATATTCATGTTATCAAACGTATTGCTTATCACTGCAAGATAACGGGTGGTTACAGCAAAAGCAATACTGCAATAAAGCGATTTTTATATCTGTGGTATAGAACATATTTTATTGTTACCGCAAAAAACAAGTTGCATTTCTGCAAGATACCATGTAGTTCAAAGACATTTCACTGAAAATATTGCATTGTTATACCTTTGTTAGTGAACACATTGCTACATCATACCATGTAGTTCAAAGACATTTTACAGCAAAAATTCCATTTTTATTCCAATGTTAGGGAACATATTACTGTATTATGCCATGGAGTTCAGACAATTGCATTATTACCAAAGTAAATTATCAATACCAGTGTGCAGTGTGTTTGTGGAAGGCAAGGGACATTTAATTGCACCTCTGTCCTTAAAAAAACACTTGCAATTTTCTTGTACTGTTTAATAATCCATGTTCCAAACCTGGGACTTTTCATTTATAGAAAACCTGTGACTTTTCATTTAGACCTCATAATAAAATGTCTGGAAAAAAGTGTAAAACAATAGACCCATGCCTTGTCATCCAGGAGTCAGAATGTTGCTAGTAGCAGTAGTAGCAGCACCAGTCATCTGGCCAGTAGTAGTAGTGTCACATGTAACCACAGTGGTAATGTTAGGGGCAGTGGTTGTGACAGTGGCACTGGAAGCAAATAAAGAGCAGAGAATTTGTAGGGGTCCAAGGAGCACAAAATTACATAGCACAGTCTGATAAAGGTGGTGGGGAGGGTGAGGACTATGACGATGATTGTCTGTTGGACAGGACATAAGAGTCGGATCAGGGTGCTGATGAGGAGATGACATCAGAGGAGAAGGGTGGTAATAAAGAGCAGAGGCAATGTTTGGCCAAAAACTCCCAAAAAACAGTCAGGGTCAGGTTATATTAACGTGATAAGGAGCCGAACAGAAGCATACACAGAGGCCTCCGGCAAAGCTGACTTAAAAGAACAAGTCTCCGCCTACACAGGGTTGGACTGATCGGGCCGGAATCCAATCGAAAGGTAGAGGGCGGAGAGGACATCCAGAAGGTGCCACTCCCCCCCCCCCCCGCATACCTCATTGGCCAGATCGCTGAGGTGTCAACACAGTCAAGGAGACAAAGCAGTCAATATCAGCTGCTGGAATATGGAGATGACAGCAGCAGTGTATAGGAGATTAAAGGAGTCACACACCACATAGCCCACAGCGAAACTTGGTCCCCACCAGTGTACAAATCTTTGCTTTTGTCAAAATGTACAAGGCATGGATCCATGAGGATTTTCACATACATCAAGCTGAGGTTGATAAATAGATCTGCCGTAGTTGATGGTGCCCCATCAGGTTACTTTAACTGTCTGCCTATTATCATGCTCTGTAACCTATGACCGCTGTCTGCTATACAGTAAACCATTCTGCTTCGTTAATGCAAAATTGTTGGATCTTCCCCTATATATATATAAATATATATATGGAGAGAGAGAGAGACGCAGTGAGGGCATTAGCAGTCAGTGTGGAGTGTGTCTCAGGCATAAAATGGGCCTCTTTGGAGCTTATTTTCTAATACGATTTCAGTAAGTAAAGTATATTACAAAAATGGTCAGTATCAATGCCCCTACACATTACAAAAAATAAAATAAAATGAATGACAGTTACACTCTAAGGGCAAAGTGGAAAAGAAAACACCTGACTATTACTGACTATAAACAATGGCATAACCTTTGCAAAAACTACCAATTCCAGGAGCAAAGAACCGGTGGAACCACAAGCCTGAAAAGGTGGTTGAAAATGAATGTGACAAAATACTCTGGGATTTTACAATTCAAATTGACAAAATACTGTCTCGTAACACACTCGATTTGACCATCATAGAAAAAAATAGGGTGTGGCTCATCAACATCACAATGCTTGGTGACAGCAGGGTTCCTTAGAAACAACATAAAAAAATTGCCAAATACGAAGATTTGAAAATTGAAGTGGTAGTACCAGTGGTGATCTGCACACTGGGGGGCCATCCCCAAAGACTTCGGGAAGCACTTTTAAAAATTACCATCTGTCAACTTCAGAAAGCCACGCTGGAGGAATCTACACACATCATCTGCTAATACATAACCATGTCCTAGATTCAGAGGAGGAATTTGATTAGTGACGAAAGATGAATACCAACTGTGATCTTGTGTTGTATATGTATTTTTTTAGTAAATAATGATAGCAATAACAACAATGATAACAGTATATTAACACTCTCATATAATATGCTATAATAAAAATACTATGATTATGTGTATACATGTTCTGCATGCATAGGAATAGGGTTAGCTGAGAAAAGCTCAGATCAAATCAGAATTATTCTATAAAATTTAAAGGATGTCAAAAGTGTGAAACGGTTAAGTACATCCAATGTATTATGCCCATGTTGAACATTCTAAGTACTAAGGATACTTTAAACAAAACTTGGAGGGGAGATGTCTAAGTGCTCATAAATAAATTAGACTAATCAGTAAAATATATGTATTTGCATTACTCCTACTTTGGTAATTATGGCTTTCTAGACATCCAGCAGAATAGAAAAATAGATACTGTGATAACAAGATAGTATCACATGGCCTTAAAATGAAAAGATACATCTAGTTGCTGATAAAAAGTAAAAAAGAACCATGGAAAACATAGTTAAAAAGATTATCCAGTTTCCCATATTGATGACCAATCCTCAGGATAGGTCATTAATATCAGAAAAGCAGTGGTCCAACTTCTGATTGGCATCCCCGCTGATCAGCTGTTTGAAGAGCGCTGATATGAGCACTGCATTCTCTTC
Source organism: Bufo bufo (assembly GCF_905171765.1). Taxonomy (NCBI): domain Eukaryota; kingdom Metazoa; phylum Chordata; class Amphibia; order Anura; family Bufonidae; genus Bufo; species Bufo bufo. The sequence continues at coordinate 360,268,283 of NC_053391.1, read as the reverse complement.
ACTGTTTACCTGCATGTCATCAACATTGCATCTGCCAAGCTGTGCACTGGGGAGCAGAAGTGGTAATTACACCACAGGGCGGCTAAAATATCTACGGAATGCAGGTAAACATTGAAGAAGGTGCAGTATGAGCACTGCAGTATTTTCAAACAACTAATCAGCAGAGGTGACATGGGTTGGAACCACGCCAATCTGATATTGATTAACTATCCTGAGGATAGGTCATCAATATGGGAAACCAGAAACCCCTTTAAGTAACATTACAAAGGGGGTGGGAGACTACAAATGCCCTGATCATAGAATTAATATTACATTTATGAAACATAGTACAATGTCTATGCCATGACTCCCCAGTTTCTTTTCACAGGCTGTTATTTTTTATTGCACATCAATCTGCATTTCAAGGACTTATGAATAATCTAGCAATGCGTTTGTCTGATGATAGATAGACAAGAAAGGATGAGGGTATTTGTAGAGGTAATGATCAATTTTTTGGTTTGTGATGGCCTGTGTGTTTAAATCTTTAGCAACTTTGAGTGGAGAAAGAAGAATTTGCACTAAATGTACCATCCAGTATAAACCACTATGATAAATTTGGCACTGCCTACAATTTAAGCAGTTTTAGTAAATTTGTCCCTTTGTTTTCAATTCTAAATTATTTTCAACAAACAAATCTGGTGGCTGTGAATGGGAACATTATTTTTTATACTTATAGGTCAAAAACCCACAGACCTAATGCTAAATATCCTAAGTGGACTTTGATCCGAGTTTCAGAGAAAATTTGATTTGCTGCAAAGCCGAATTTCCTTGTGCTTTGTGGTAACTAATCAATTTTCCCTGAAATACCTTAAAAAAAAAAAAAACATACTCACCTCATCCATTTGAGGGTGAAGAGGCCGCTGCGGACATCGTAATTGCTTTAAGATCCCACACAAAATCGTGTGTGCAGTGACGTATGTCCACTACTTACAAAGAAATGTGATTTGTGATGGAGTAATTTGTCATGAAGCTAATTCATTTGTGAAATTCGGCAAACCACCAGAATCGGTGTTCATAGCTTCGCTCATCTCTACTTCTCACTTCTGACTTTGCTATATCTGTACTCAGTTTAGGCACTCCAGTTCAACCAAAATGGACTTGGGGTCCCTTTTTCTTGATACGAGTGTGTGTCCCAGAAGTGAAGCTCCAATGTACCATACTTTCACGGCTTGTGTAATTGGCATTTCAGAAAAGTAAAACATGGGCTGTTTTGGTCTACTCTACCTTAGTGCTAACCGGTACATTCAGTAAAGGTTTACTCTCAATCTACTGTGCCCAGCTACTTTCTCACCTTTTCTTTCTCCCAAAGCAGACTGTTTCATCCTACATGCCATATTTGTGTTGAGTTTTTTACTGAGTGCCACACTAAGCTTGGTAGGGGTTTTCAGAGTCAACCCCTGGTGAGGGAACCACTTTCATTTCCTGCAAATCTATAGTCAAGCTGAGTACAAAAATGAAATTATAGGGAAGAATTCAGCAGCTTTCAAAAATCTAGTCCACTCTAGCCTTCACTAAAAACTCAAGCAGCCTTAAAAAATAATACATTGATGTATCAAATATGTATATTCAATTTTTTTTATATGATCTCTTAATTTTTTAAATTTCTGTTTGCACTTTAAAAGGCTTGTTAGTTAATGTTAGTTTAATATAACTCAACATGAAAAACTAGATACTTTCAAAAATGTTCCAGTTAGGTGATATTCTCATGACTTAAAGGGGTTGTCTGGGTTCAGAGTTGAACCCGGACATACCCAGAATTTCACCCAGGCAGCCTCCCTGACAAGAGCATCGGAGCAGTTCATGCTCTGATGCTTTCCCTTAGTCTGCACAGGATCGCACAGGGCAAGGGCTCTTTTATTTACTATTATACACTGCCGGGCGGAGGCTTCCGCCCAGCAGTGTGTTCGGTGACATCGCCAGCTCTGATGGGTGGGCTTTAGCGCTGCCCTAGCCGTTTTACAGGGAAAGCATCAGAGCATGAACTGCTCCGATGCTCAAGTCGGGGGGGGGGGGGGGGGGGCAGCTCTGAACCCGGACAACCACTTTAATTACAATTGAACCCAAGAGCGTTTAATCTGTATAGTAAAGGGCAAGTCCATACTATTGGAGTGGTTGCACATGCTCATTTCCATCCTTCAACTGCCACCCGACATATCTTCTGTTAGAAGTTGTGACAGTTACAGGGAGAGAGATGCAACAAAACAACACAAGCTGCCAGCCTGAAGAGAATCTAGAAGAGCAACTAAAGCAATGAATGGGGGAGCTCTGGATCCATGAGAGGTACAGGGCTTGTTCTAGCTTTTCTAGAAAGATATTTTCATGTGCTATGTGATGCATGGCATAACACCTTTAATTAAAGTTTGTATATACTGCCATTAAGGTCAAAGTACTGAACTGGATTGAAGGTCCATTTGGAAAAGTTCTTTGCACTTCTCTACAATGCTAATTTACTATTTAAATGAGGGCAATTTGCACTTATGGTACTTGAAGTCTGCACAGGTAAGGCCCATTTGCATGGCCCGATGTAGCAAGCGATTGTTGGGAAGGAAGCATTTCTTCCTGACACTCGCCTGTTTGTCATTGGAGGGGAAAGCACGTGCAGCAATCTCCTCCATAGTTTGAGGAGGAGTGATTGCCAATGCCATTTCTCATCCCAAGACGTTGTAAAGGGCCCTTAAGTTACAAATTAGAAGCTTCAGAGATAGCAGTCGCTTCAACGCACTGCATCCTGATAGAGTCCGATGTGTCAATACATGAACTATAAAAAGGATAGGATTGTTGGAGAGCCCTGGAACATGCAGTGCATGCGGCCTAGCACCCTCATGCTGCAACTGTCACTGGATAAATTATGGAGAGGTTCAGTGGCGCTTCACAGGAGCCTCACAACAGCAAGTATTATGCACAGATTTTTTATGATTTGAGATAACCCCATGTGGTTCATAACATTGGATTTCAATGCATCTTTCATAGAAGAGAAGAGCTGCGAACGGTAATGACAGCTACCACTGAGTAAATGTCACTACACGTAGATAAAAGTAACACAAAATTAAACAAAGGATTAATAACTAAACCTAGAATTGGTTCAGATTGATCTGCTTAAATATCTAGAGATCTAGAGAACTCAAAGCAACAAACCCCAGTGGTGCTGGCCTTGTACCACGCTGGACCTTCAATATTTGGAACATTTAAAAAAAAATGACATGTCGAATATTCCTTTGGCAATGGAAGTTTGCTGTTTGTAAATGCAATTTGTGCAAAAATATTTTTCAAATGAGACATGGTCGACTGACGAGTCGTGTGGGTGGGGTCATTGGCCTTGGCAGATTTATCTCCATTTATGCCAGTTCTCTGGCATAAATGTTGAGTGAAAGCTATGCCAGCTACAAGTTGGTGTAGACTGTATTCTAACCTCACAGACTGCCAGAGGATGCACTTCATTTATGATTAAGTGCATCTTCTGTCAGGAGATATCAAGATTGGTGGTGCAGGGGAAATCAAGATCTCTCCCAATGTATTTATGACCAGTATATCATTCTCATTTACACTGCAGATTACAGGCTGTGCATGAAAGCAATTGCCATAATGTTGGTTTTCTTTCAAACGTGTTTATTGTTTGCAAAATATATCATTTTTTGGGCCTATTTACATCTTTTCTTTTTTTTTCAAGGACAGGTTGAAATCCCAGTAGAACATCTACATCTTGAGAAGAAAAGAACCAACGGAGCAGATTTATAAAAATTGCCTATAAGACAATGTCTTTATTACCCATACCAACCAATCACACTGCCGCTTTCATTTTGCAAGTGTGCTTTATAAAATAAAAATAAACTATTCTGTTATTGGCTGAAATAAAGATTTACTTTTGGTCAGTTTGTCAGTTTCATTATTTCCCCTAGTATGTTCAAAGTAGTTTATATAGGACTAGGGTTGAGCGAACCCGAACTGAAGTTCGGGCTCAGTGTTCGGGTGATTTTTTTCTTTTCCATTATAACATGGTTATAACCGAAAATAATAGCATTCTTAAGACAGAATGCTAAATAAAATGGCCATTGAGGGGTTAAAAATAATTTAAAAAACTCACCTCATCCACTTGATTGCGCAGGCGGTATCCTTTCTTCTTTCTGCAGGACCTGCAAAAGGACCTGCGATGACGTCACCGTGCTCACCACGTGGTGAGCGTGGTGACATCATCGCAGGTCCTGCTGAATTAAGATAGAAGGACCCGCAGTGACGTCATCGCAGGTCCTTTTGTACGTCCTGAAGAAAGAAGAGGATACCGGGTGCACGATCAAGTGGATGAGGTGAGCTTTTATTTTATTTTTTTAACCCCTCAATGGCCATTTTATTTAGCATTCTGTCTTAACCATGTTATAACGGAAAATAATAAAGTGAAGTTCGGGTCCCCATTGACTTTGACCTGAAGTTCGGCCAAACCCGGCGAACCCAAACTTCCACGGGTTCGCTCATCCCTATATAGGACCCATCAACAAGGATTGGCAGCCATGTTTGTCCTCTTCTACATACTTACCAACATTTGAGCCCCAGCCCAAACCTACTAGCGAGCACCTATTTCTGGATAGGGTTTGCAGAAATTGGCAAGATTGCAAGGGAAATAGTGCTAAGCTCTTATGCTGCAAATTGAGAGCTAGGAGTAGAAATGAGTTTCCACATTGAGTTTCTTATGGTTTTCTATAGAAGCTACAACAGGATCAAGAGGCTGAGTAGGGCAATTTAGGTAAAAAACACTGTATACATTTCTGCTGTTCAGTTTACTGTCAACAAAGTTGAGGCCTGTTTTTGAATTGCTATACAGGCTTAGGAACACTAGTTACGACCCTGATCCTGTTATGCAATGTTTTGGGCTAAATCTTTACTCAATTGGTTTAGGAGTCCAGTAGGTGGTCCTATCAGTAACAGCTGTTTCTCTTAACACAGTCAGAGTAGGACCGCCCACCGGACACCTAAGCCCGAAGATTTAGGCCAGTAAATGAGAGGCTATACTGATTCTTTTCCCATAACAATATATATCAATCTGCTCAGCTCCCTCTGCTCTATAACATGCTGCCTGTAGATTGGACTGCATTTTCATGGTGACAGTGTCATCTTTCATAGTTTCCTACTTTTCCTAGGATCTTATAAAGGGACTGCTACACATCAGATTATTATATGGATCGGAAAGATGCTTTCGTGCTATGGCTGTACTATTGCTTTAAAGCTGTCTGTGTGCACCAGACCTTAAAATATTTGATCCCAACGAACAGAAATTTTCTAATAACGTGGTAAATATAAATGTTAACTACTTGCTTGTTTTGTGCTAATGTACTTGTTTGTTTGCTTGGGGCATAATTTTGAGGAATAATGATACAATTATTTTGGCTGATGCAATGTGGAACAGAAGAAACTTAATTTCTATTTAACAGTGTATTAATACATGAGTCACTGATTATACTCACAGACATGACAGTACGGACGTAGGTGTCAATACAAATACTCATTGAACACTTCAGATATATTAAAGTCTTCGAGATATAACCATATTATGCTTGCTCTGTCTCAAGACTTGGAATAATAAAATGCTACAACAGCACAAAAAATCAATTCGGTCCATGTATGCATTCTACTGTACACAGAGCCCAAGAATTAATAACCCCCATTTTTCTGACATGTGAACAGTGTAGGTTCCATATAAGCCCAGTGTAAATTGACTTACTGGCATACATATTTATGCTTTGCTAAAATATTGAAAATTACTTTTCCCAAGGACTAAAGCAATTGGATTTTTCATTTTATACCTCAGAGTCTTCCGATATTTGCAGCTTTTTTTTTTCTAAGTGATTTGAAAGCTTAATACAGACGGAGGGGTGTACTGTGATTCTGGGTGCTAGGCACTTGTCCAGAGCTGCACACAGTACTGTATATTGTAAAACCACTATAATGGCGGAGCAGTGAAGCGTGAGATCTCCTTATTTAACAGGCCTTCCATAATTTAAGACGTTACACACTTTAATCTGATGCTGTGTGTTCAGAGCTTGTACTGGACATAATAAACAAGTTAGCGGAGAAGTTGGTGGGGGCACAGAAATGTCATCTTAACATAAACAATGCTAGAGAAACATGAAACATACTGCATTAAATATTGTTACAGGAGGATGAGCAACTAGCGGAGAATTTCCCCGTGGAGACTAGAATGTATTTCTCTCTAGGAAGTGGTATTTTAAGCGCATAGCTTTACTTCAGGTGATTTTAAAGGGTTATAATACCTATAATTTCCTGGACCCGAGGGGGAGGGGGAATATTTCTCCATGTGGAGTCAATGTTAAAAACCTATTAAACAGGATGTGAGACATCATTTAAGATGATAGCTATGCCAGTATCTCATCTGTCAGGGAAATTGCCCCTGAGTAGCACAGAGCAGAAAGAACCCCAATCCTAATGAAGGCGTCTCACCCAGTTAAACCAGTTAATTCTGCTCTGAATTGATTAGGGGCAGTCACCCCGCAGACAAGGTACTGGCTTAGCTTTAAATGTCTCAAGGCCTGTTTAAAAGATGGAAAACACTGACTTATGAATAGTTACTAGTAATCAGCGAATCGAGCTTCGGATCATAGATCTGAAGTATTTTTGTTCTAACACTTCTTTTTAAAGATGCATGGAAACTTGACTCTGTACAGCATTAAAATGTATGTGCTTTGTGGGGAAAAAAATGTAAAGTCGCACAAGACTTCGGTGAATAACTTTTGGCTTCGATTCTACGACTTTAGAAACATTTTAAAACAGGAATCTGAAGCCAGCTTTGTATTCCTGTTTTAAAATGTTTTTAAAGTCACAGAATCAAAGCCATAAGCTATTCACTGAAGTCTCGCGCGACATCAGACATCTCCGTACAGCATTAAAGGAAGTGTTAGAACGAATAAACTTCAGATCTATGATGCGAAGCTTGATTTGCTCAACACTAATAGCTACCTTACATCTGGTGACATTAAAGGCTTGACTTTCTTTATTTTTGGATATAAAGCTAAGTTGCATATAATTTAATGGAGACATGTTAAAAGTTGATAACAAGGAAAGGTGGAATTACATGGGTGGTGTGACCTGCAATTCATTGCAAGAATGAAGGGGCAGAAGTACTTGATTAAGTGGTGGATCCCTTTCTGTTAAAGGCTCAGGACGGAGTAGTCTATGTGTGCAAACCCCCACAGATATACTGTCAATTTAAAGTGCCACCATGTGCACACACCTCTCCCTAATTCAATGCCACTGCCCTTTTTCTCAGAAATGAGAAGTCCTCAGGGGAAAGAAGATAGAATAGAACAAGAGTAACCTCCTAGAGGTGCCAGATGGGAAGTCATAATCCAGACCAGATTTGCTGAAATAAGTTACGAAAATCCAGAGTCAGACTGGGGTGCCTGGGGCCCACCAGTAATTGTACAGTTACATGCAAATATTATCTGCCCCCATTCACAAATCCCTAGGAGACCTAGGTGCCCTCAGAGTGTCACACTAATTTTCAGGGCAAATGGAGCACTTACGATTCAGGTAGACTTTCTGGCTGACTTATTAGGGATTGCATCTATTTGACTAAGGTTAGTTTCACACTAGCGACAGGGAAGTCCGGCAGGCTGTTCCGGCAGGTGAACAGCCTGTCAGATCCGTCCTTCCGCTAGTTCACATGTGTCCCTGGACTGCCGCTTCATCCCCATTGACTATAATGGGGCGGGGGCGGAGTTCTGGTGGCAGCATGGCAGCGCACGGCGAGAGGTAGCTGGACTAAAAGTACTGCATGTTGTAGTTTTATTCTGGCTGCCTCTTGCCGTAGGCTGCCGTGCCGCCAGAACTCCGCCCCGCCCCATTATAGTCAATGGGGATGGAGCGGCAGTCCGGGAGCACATGTGAACTAGCGGCAGGAAGGTTCCGATAGGCTGTTCATCTGCCGGAACAGCCTGCCGGACTCCCCTGCCGCTAATGTGAAAGTACCCTTAGTATACTACAAGAATACGTAAGGTACATAAAACCATGTGCTTCTCCTGTACTTGCAGCAAAACCATGGCAATTAGAGGCAATCCAAATGTGGTTACACCGGCCAAAGAGTGTGCCCCAATTTGTGCTACTGGAACCAATTTAAAAAGTATGACCACCTTTAGAACATCAGGTGAATCCAGTTCCTTATTAGTTCTGTCCTGTATATTCATCAGCAGAGCGAAGGCTGTTATTCAGAAGATTGTATATTGACTGTATACTGTTTTTGGCACAATAGACATAGATTTCCAAGGACTATGATTTGTCTTTTCACTTTAAATATAGTGTAAACGCCGGATTACAGAGTTAATAATAGGGAGATTCTTACTATCTTTCATCATGGTGAGCTTATTACAGTTTTCAACCATCAAAACCTTCACCGTGCCCTTATTGGCACAATTCCTGGTTATAGGCTGCTTCCTGCACATGCTGCTGAACCTAGCAATCTCTCCTAGCTTTAGCTATGAATTTGTAATATAATGTTTCTATTTTTAATGACCATGACACCCTGCTGTACCTTGCTGATTCTGCTACTTCTACAGGTCATTTCCACAAAAAAACAACTAATATGTGCTTAGAAGAAGGAGAAGTAATTGAGAAGCAGGTGCTTAAATAAACCATCTACTATGGAGTAGACCACAGCACTGCATTAATGCCAATTTTGCTTACTGAGCTTCTAGCTTTACAAGAAAGAAAATAGGATCTTAACATAACTGAATTAGTTTTGCTCTTCTAAATAATATATATAATGAAATGAGACACTAAATTTATAGACAACCATGCAGTGAAATGCAATCTTATGGTTCCTGTTATCAAACATTTTGAGCTGAGGAGAAACATCTTTTTGGTTTGTTCTCTAATATAATACCCAGCACCATGTTTAACTGTGAAGTAGCATCTTTTATGTTGTTCAGATCGGTTGTCACAATGAAAAGAATGCAATCACACAAAATACACTTAACACATCTCAGGGTATAACGTTTGTTACAGGGTGATTACTTGTCATACAAATGACCATGGCTGTGTGGAACGTGCTTATGTTAATGATAGGCGACAGAGCCATAAGATATCAATAAATCCTTCTTCTTTGGAAATCTCCATTAATTGCAGTTAGAAGTGAGTTGTGTGTTTAATTGAGCAATGAATGTTGTGGACCAGTGGCCTATGTCGTGTTGTTAGGCTGTAAATGGTAATAACCTTTCAATAAAGACAAATCTGTTGCCTTGAGATGTCAGATTTTCAAAGTCATGGCAATCACTGTGTATGGCTATCTGGGGAGACAAAGAACACAGCCTTGTCTGGAGAGGATTACTGAAAGCAAAGTCGTCTGGCAGGAATACAAATAAGACCTATACTACATACTACATGAAATATAGGATGAGGAGATAAGCATTATGCTACAATGCATAGGGCATTTCACAGAATTTTACATATTGGATATCTAAGGCCTCTTTCACACGGGCGTCATGTTTTTGGCCCGGATAAGATGCGGGTGCGTCGCGGGAAAATGCGTGATTTTTCCGCGAGAGTGCAAAACATTGTAATGCGTTTTGCACGAGCGTGAGAAAAAACGGCATGTTTGGTACCCAAACCCGAACTTCTTCACAGAAGTTCAGGTTTGGGTTAGGTGTTGTGTAGATTGTATTATTTTCCCTTATAACATGGTTATAAGGGAAAATAATAGCATTCTTAATACAGAATGCATAGTACAATAGGGCTGGAGAGGTTAAAAAAATTAAAATAATTATTTAACTCACCTTAATCCACTTGTTCGCGCAGCCCGGCTTCTCTTCTGTCTTCTTCTTTGAGGAATAGGACCTTTGATGACGTCACTGCGCTCATCACATGGTCCATCACATGATCGTTTACCATGGTGGTAGATCATGTGACGGGCCATGTGATGAGCATAGTGACGTCACCACAGGTCCTTTTCCTATGCACAGCAAAGATGAAGACAGACGAGAAGCCCGGCTGCGCAAACAAGTGGATTAAGGTGAGTTAAATTATGAGCCCTCCTACCATCTGGGTCCGCTCATATGGATTGGAGTCAGGGCGAGGATTAGGGATGCTTTAGGAGGTTCCTTTTCCGGGTGTCCTGGCCTAGTTTCTATTCCCGTTTACCTTCAGTGTTCGGTGGGAAGTTTCCCCCCCTCCCCCACCGTGACATGTATGTTGTCATATGAGCACTGTACCATTATGCTGGTGTAGATATACCGTTCTTTAAATTTCTGTCTGTTTTGAGATATGTCAAGACAAAATCAGACCTCAGATCAGACAAAAAAACATCAACTCACCTCTTCTGTGCTCTACACTACTGTAATTCCTAAAATGCAGCACTGTTCCTGCCCATGCTCTGCTGTGACCTGACATTGCACAGTGGGAGGTCTCCTCAGAGTGCACCAATGTCAATATATATATATATATATATATATATATATATATATAAAAAATATGGTATTTTACAATATTAGAAAGGACATATGTGACTTGTAGAAAATAATTTTGTCAACAGCCTTTTGTTTTTTTAATTGCTTTAATACCTCCTTTGTGATTTTCATGTACTATTCATTGTCCTTAATGTTCAGGGACACTAGGATTTTACAGTTTTTCCCTGGAGATGCCCTTTTATTCTTACTAACAAAAACACAAAAATATGCCTCTGAGTCTGATTTTCAATCCATGCATAGACCTCTTCTAAAAGTAACTAACAGTGTTGAGTGAAGTTATGAAAATTTTGATTCGGTTGCTTTGTCAAATTTCACAAACAAATTTTCTTTGTGATTAATTACTTTGTCATGAAGCGCATTTCTAAGTAGCGGGTGCAATGATTGCGCTGCTCCCTATCACTGAACCCCTCATATGTCGCATTTATCGCTGTTTGTGGCATCTGATGTAAAACTGGAGCCTTTAACGGGTTACAAAATTATGCTAATAATACTCAGCTTATCAATTTGGGTGCGAAGAGACCGCCACGGCCATCTTGATTGAAGATCCCACTTGAAATCTCAAGCATTGCATGATCATCACGCTGGCTGGAGTGGTGACGTCATACATCACCGCACATGAAATTTTGCGCAGGATCTTACATAGAAACATAGAATGTGTCGGCAGATAAGAACCATTTGGCCCATCTAATCTGCCCAATATACTGAATACTATGAATAGCCTCTTGCCCTATCTTATATGAAGGATGGCCTTATGCCTATCCCATGCCTGCTTAAACTCCTTCACTGTATTTGCAGCTACCACTTCTGCAGGAAGGCTATTCCATGCATCCGCTACTCTCTCAGTAAAGTAATACTTCCTGATATTACTTTTAAACCTTTGCCCCTCTAATTTAAAACTATGTCCTCTTGTAGCAGTTTTTCTTCTTTTAAATATTCTCTCCTCTTTTACCTTGTTGATTCCCTTTATGTATTTAAAAGTTTCTATCATATCCCCTCTGTCTCGTCTTTCTTCCAAGCTATACATGTTAAGGTCCTTTAATCTTTCCTGGTAAGTTTTATCCTGCAATCCATGTCCTAGTTTAGTAGCTCTTCTCTGAACTCTCTCCAAAGTACCAATATCCTTCTGGAGATATGGTCTCCAGTACTGCACGCAATACTCCAAATGAGGTCTCACTAGTGCTCTGTAGAGCGGCATGAGCACCTCCCTCTTTCTACTGGTAATTCCTCTCCCTATACACCCAAGCATTCTGCTAGCATTTCCTGCTGCTCTATGACATTGTCTGCCTACCTTTAAGTCTTCTGAAATAATGACCCCTAAATCCCTTTCCTCAGATACTGAGGTTAGGACTGTATCACTGATTTTATATTCTGCTCTTGGGTTTTTACGCCCCAGGTGCATTATCTTGCACTTATCAACATTACATTTTAGTTGCCAGATTTTTGACCATTCCTCTAGTTTTCCTAAATCCTTTTCCATTTGGTGTATCCCTCCAGGAACATCAACCCTGTTACAAATCTTTGTGTCATCAGCAAAAAGACACACCTTACCATCGAAGCCTTCTGCAATTTCGCTGATAAAGATATTAAACAATATGGGTCTCAGAACAGATCCCTGAGGTACCCCACTGGTAACAAGACCATGGTCTGAATATATTCCATTGACTACAACCCTCTGTTGTCTGTCCCTCAGCCACTGCCTAATCTATTCAACAATATGGGAGTCCAAGCACAAAGACTGAAATTTATTGATAAGCCTTCTATGTGGGACAGTATCAAAAGCCTTACTAAAGTCCAGATAAGCGATGTCTACTGCACCTCCGCCATCTTCAATCAAGATGGCCGTGGCCACCACTTCGAGCTCAAATAGATGAGGGGTTTTTACGCCATTTCAGTGAAAATTGATTAGTTACGCCAAAGCACACAGGGTCTTCACGGCAAATCTAATTTTCCCTGAAATTCGGATTGAAGTCTACTTCTGAATTGATACTTCGATTTGCTGAACCCTAGTAACTATTAAGTGAATAGGACCTAATTCTAAAATTGAAAGGAATCTATCACCAGAACAGTCACCTCCACTTGTTAAATTCTTGAAAAATGGTCAACTACGGTATAGGAAATGCCTGGGTTGGGCTTATATTTCAATGGATTTTAGATTAGTGCAATTCAGTGGAGGCAGCTGTTTACCTCGATAGGACGTTTTTGCACTGATACCCTTATCTAAAGCTTAATCTAAAGGGGTTGTTCAATCAAAAACCTGTATTTCCTATCCACAGATTAGGGGATACGTGTCTGATCAGCAGGATTATGGCCATATGCATTCTTGCTGCACTATTCAACTCTATGGGACTGCTGTAAATACCCAAATACAAGCACTTGGTTACATCCAGAAGTCCCATACAGTTGAAGGAAGCAGCAGTGATCATGAATGACAACCTCTGCACTCATATAGGGGAACACAGGGTTCCATTTCTGTGATCAGTGGGGCCCCGGGTGTTGGACTCCTGTGGATAGGAAATAAATGTTTGTCACGGTACGACCCCTTTAATATAGATAGTGTCACTGAAACTGTATTTGAAAGACAAGATATTGTTAAGCTAATGTTTCAAGTTTACAGGTTATGGATTCTTTTGAAATGGAAAAAATATATTTCCTGAAAAACCAGCAGACTATGCACAGTTGGGCTGGAGTGCCTATGGCCCACTAGCACAATTAATTCGGGGGGCTTACTGTACAGCTACAGTACACTCAAATACCGCAAATCCCTAAAAATGTGCCAAGCACTGTTATAGTAGCCATCATCTTGCCTGTGACTCAGACTGTTCTGTCCTGTAGCTCGTGTCAGTATCCTGCTGATGGATTCTTACCCTGGACTAGGACCCTCTTAGCTATGTAAGCCAGGAACCCATGTTCACACACTGATGATGCCGGTCCCTGCAGCACAGAGAATGCAAGTTCCTGGGGAAAGAGGATACTGGCTAGAAGTCATCTCAGCCCCCCAATGCATCTATAATAATAAACTGGGTAGTTTGTTAAATAATCTACACTGTTTTTATATGAACATAGGCTTTTTAGGGGCTGTACTCTGCCTATCAGAATGCAATGCAGTCAGTGTGCGGGCGGTGGGTAGGGGCCCACTCTGGCTTATGGGCCCACTGGGGGGTTCATCTGCTTCCTTGTTGGCCAGTGTTTTTTTTTTTCTAAATGGCTGTGCGAATTTCAGGTTTTGCTCTGGCTTTCCTTCTCTATAGTAAAAGAGATGTAAAAAAAAATGCCAAAGCTACAGCATGCTGTGCTTTTGAAACAAGGTAGCACCAGTAGCAATGACCACTTGTGTGGCCAGCAATTCATATTTCCCATAGACCTTGAGCTGGCAAAAAATGCAAAAAAAATGCAGGGGCAAAAAAAAAATCTGAAGAAAAACACCAGGAAAAACCTTGTGCAAAAGTACCTTGATTGATCTGGCCTGCTGCACATAAAGAAAATTTGACTGGGACAAGTACAAGGCCACAACCACCTTAGATGCATACAGAAAAGATGCTATGGGGCCAGGAGCCAAGGGAACCAAAGTCCTATGGACCCCCACAAAGTAGGTAGCGATCAGCGTGTTCTACCTGCTAAAAAAAGGGGGGTAATCTGCATAATGGAGGAGGTGAAATGGCTTCTGGCACAAGTAGCTATTATGAAGAGGCCTCTAATATAATAGGGTCTCTTGAAATAGACTATGAATTATATTACAAGAGAATTGCAACTATGATTGTAAAAAAAAATTCTGCACTAATCTGTTCTAGTTTTTATGAAAGCAAGACTATTTACACCAATTTTTATGTAACTTTTGAAGTTTTGACTGAACAGTTTTTTTTCTTAAGTATATTACACTGTACCAGATTACATAACTAAGCTTCCATACTAGTAGTCAAGCGACTGGTTGGTTACAAAAATAAGCCTGTGCTACCTGTGTCGTTGTGTAAGTGGTAGGCGTCTCACAGTTACCAGTTCTTCATGCAAGTGTGTGGGCTCATTTCTACTGAATTCAGAATACTGTTAGACATTGGACTCTTCATTATTTTTCACTTTTCTTAGAAATTGTAAGCTTCTAAATAACAATGGTGCAACATTACAGCAGTCAAACATAAATCACAATTGACTCTGCACGTTTAATAGGTAAGACCTCATGTACAGTGCCATTGTTATACAGATATGTCTCAGCATGAAATCTTCTGAGCAATTATGTATGTTTCATAGGGTCAGTTCCAGAACAAAGATTTACACAAAGCATTTGTTAAGTATACACTCTAACAATAACCTATGCAATGATTTTTAAACGGAAATCCAAAGTTGCACTATGCCATTAGTTAATGATATGTTTTGTTATTTATATTTTTACAATATGCTTTCTCAGATACGACTGCTTGTACAGCTATATTTTTAATCAAAGGGGAACCACTAAAAATGTTATCCTCCCCTAAGGTCATCTACTGCCATATGTACTTTAAAGAAGATTGCTATAAGGACCGATAAAGAATTCTATATTTCTATAGTCTTAAATTTTATGTTCTCCTGTCTTTATGCCAATGGGGCAAACTAATTCTATCTAATATAAGGACAATGTCAACTTATACGTCAAATTTATCACTGTGAATGATGCTGGAGCTGGATGATAAATTTGGTGCATTGCTAGACACTTTTCTCTAACAACATCATCTATTGGTTGATGCTCTATGTTACACCTTGAAGGGATTGTCTGGAAATATATAACTAATAACTGTTGCCTGCATCTTGTCTCCAATATGGAAAAATTCATACTTACCCACCCCCTTTGCTACAGTCCTGCTCCCTGGCTCCTGTGTGTCCGTCTTCAGGTCCCTAGAGTATTTACTTCTTCTTGGTCATGGTCACATGATCTTCTGCAGCCAACCACTGTCTCGTATGGACACATGACCACTAAAGGCAGTCATTGGCTGCAGTGGAGCAGATGACCGGGAGAAAGTAAACTGGAATTACTGGAATTAGTAAACTGCAACACATGGGAGCCATCATGCAGGACTGGAGTGGCGGGAAGCAGGTAAGTATGACTCTTTCAATGGCAGAGGCAGGTTGCGGGTAGGGGCAAACTGGGAACTTAAAGTGACCCTGTAAAAAAAAAAATTAAAGTGGCCCCATGTTATAGGAGGGTCCACATTGACAGAAGGTGGGGCAAAACCAGTAGGAGAGGCCAACACAGGTCACAAATAGGCAGTGACAACAGTAGGTGGGTACATCCAGCAATACTGTAGCGCAGCACAAAGTACCGCCCAAGCAAAACCAAATACCACAGTACAGCATAAAATACTGTCCTATCTATGTCTACTGCCAGTCCACTGCTAGTTGTGGGCATCAAGATGCACTCCATCCCTGTACAGTGTGTGTGCTGAATAAGCTTCTGTGAGACTTCAGGGCCAAGCATAAGTATGTCTTTACTATATGGCCATGTCAGTCAATGATGGGAGAGCGGCATGAAAAGAAGTGAGAGAGGCCTCTGAGAGCAACAAGATGCAATGGCACTGCCCTTGTTGCCCCTGGGGATCAGTTGCATATTATAAAACATACATTTTCTAAAGAACGCGGGCATATAGGAAGATGGAACCAAGAACATGAAGTTCAACTGTCAAGTGCACATGTCTCAGGTGAGACAGTTTTATTGTGACATATCTGATGATAGAACCCTGTTTGCTAAATGTCTAAAATGCTAAATAAATGTCTGTATGTCAGAATTCAGGCTCAATGTTGATAAATAAATCTACTCCAATATCTTATGTATTACACTGAATACAGAGGAAGCCATGTCATTGATTGCATGTCCAATATATAGCTTATTAACTCCCTCACTCAAGCTGATTGACTAAGTCACAAAGGAACCGAAGAACCTCAATATGCTTTGTAGAAATCAGTCCATGGTGTTTTCTTAACTGTACCCTTTCTGTGAGACTTCAATGACTATTTCCTACTGATACAATTTTTCCTGCATTTATCCTGCAATCGGCTAGAGTGACTGGTTGGAAACTAGATTACTCTGGTGTCTCTCCTTATCAGATTTCTTCCCAAGCCCTTTATCATTCATCAATGACGGAGACAGAGAACAGAAGAACTCTGTCATGTGAGTAAAGCAGGGAACAATCCTGATTACAGATGACCTAGCCATCTCTGTCCAACGTAGCAGAGACCTCTATTGATGGCAGAAATCATGATTCCCATTTAATGAAGTTGACTTTTTTTTTTAATCAGATATGCCAAAACAATTATTACATTATTATTGCTGGCATATACGTTCGACACTAGATTAATTTAACAATTTGACAGCATTATCTGTTATCTAACATGTGCACTATACTAAATGCCCATTTATTAAACTATGCCATTGTTAGGACGTCAATAAAGATTGGCCAGTGTAACTGCAGAAAATAATCAACAATAAATCATAAAATGTTTTACCATTGATTAATCATCTTAAAAAAAAAGGTTTGCATAATGGCTGTTTTTCTTTGCACAATCATAACTGTGAAGTTATAGGTCTTTTAGGCTTCCCTAATGTCTTTTTCAATAAATTTTGGGTTTGTCAGAATTTTTGGGGTTTGTCAGAAAGAGAGAGACGTGAATACTTAATTAGCATATTTTCTTTTAGGAACAGATTTTCTGATGCTGTAGAACAACACCTCACCACTCATCAAGTAGACCACACCTTAGGTAACTGTGAGCATCTGAATAATTTAGGAATAAAGTTGTTGTTTTTTACATGTTTAGTGTATTCATACCTACATTGTCCCTTTAGCAGATGCCTACCCTAAGGACTGCCAATAGGCATAAGTCTATTCAGATAGATCCAGCCCCATCATTAGCCACAAATGGAAATCCTAACATAGCTAAGTAGCAAAGGAGGGGAACACCAGTCCATGTGTCCTCTCTAAATGAGTGCCTGGAAGATTCTCTCCAAAGATATGATATACAGATTTTCACTAAATTCATTAACTTGTGGAGCTATGAAGAGATAAAACATTAATGACCTAGACAACTAGAAAAAAAAGGAAACTTCAGCGTTAAAAGAGGTTCTTCCACTTCACAAGTTTAGTTGAATTTAAAATTAAGTACATGGATCCTTCACCAGAGAAGGACATTTCTAATTACCAAACATGATTACTTTGTATTGTACACCCGCACATTTATTTAAACTTAATTAAAATCCTTCATGTGTCTGAACATTACGAAACGACAATGCAAGAATACAACACCACTGAATTTATTACAGAGTTCTCATGCTGAATCTGCACTCTTCTGAATTCATGGAAATTTTGCTATGATAACGATGCAGGGTCTTTGGAAATGACTAATTGTCACCTAACCAAGATACCATCTGTTTACTTCATTTGTGTAACAAAAAAAGGCAGGTGTTATGTTATTAAAAATGCAATTAGAGGCGCTTTTTTCCCATGATTTGTGATGACTTCCAATGTAGCGTGTGCCTTTTTTTCCATACACATTATCATTTAGAGTGAAAAAATAAATATTTAGATTGAGGGGTCCCAGCTCCTATCTACACAGCACAAAATGAGCAATTGCAGTTTTTGAATGGAAACCTTACCGTCAAAGTGTAATTAAACACAAAGGCAAGTAAGAATCATTTCTCTCACCCCAGTTGTACTTCTTCTAGCTCCAGCTAAAGCTTCCAGTATGCTAGTCACAGTATATCAATGCAGGCACTTATTCTGGCCTTTTATCTTAAAGATTGGAGTTTAAGCAGCTCCATATATCTGAACTAAACTGCACAATTTATTAGATGCTCTCTGATTGCAATCTTTACTTTTCAAAGTCTTTTTTTATGCTTTCAGGCTAAAAGTGTTCACCTTTCAACGCTATTTTAATGCTTTCAAATAGAATGACCCTGCATAAAAAGTTAAGGAACTTTCTAAATATATTGCACTGCTTACCTTGTACTGATCCTGAGTTACAACCAACCTATATCATAGCAGAGAGCTGTATTTACAGTGGCACAGACTTCAGAGCTGAAATCTTCCAACATTCTGTGCTGGTTTAAAGGGAACATGTCAGGTGATTTAGCAGGACTTGAAGCCGATCTATGTGATATGTGGGCTTATATGACTTGAAGCTGAATTTCTGAGTAAAAAGCTAAGTAAATCTTGACAGGACTCCTGGGAGAAGCAGTGAGAGTCCTGCTTGCCCCACCCACACAGTGTGATTAAAAGCTTTCTCTATATCAGTGTGTGTGCACAGAAGACTGTCAATGATCTTGTGTGGATGGGGTCAGTAGGACTCTCATTGTCTCTTCTAGGACTCCTGTCCACATTTACTTTACTTAGATTTACTTAGATCTACTTTTACTTAGAAATCTTGCTTCAAATCATATCATCATATTAAAAACCCATATGTCACTCCTTCTCTCATATCCTGCTCTCAGATAGGACACCAAAAATCACAGTTTCACTTTGAGCTGGAAGGAAAATAAGGTGTAAGTGCAACATCGGGTGATACCCTAAAGAACAAATAGTTTACAGAAGGACACACAGCTGGTGCTCGATTGGTTGTGTAAGCCACAACAACTGTAATAGCATGTAATCTAATTCCCAGGGGCTTTCAAATGGGAGAATTTGGGATCAGCAACAGGGTCTACAAGATCTACCATGCTTCCAAACGTTTAAACAGATGAAGAGTAGAACAAACCAAAAAGATCACTGGGACCCAAACTTGATCTAACACCTGGGTCTGGGAGGTTCTAGCAGAGAGCATGTCTAGCTTTGCTGGATCCACCTAATCCATATAGTACATAATCAGCCATTAAACCAAGTTTATAGGATATATATGGTACATCCAGTAACAAATCTATCTCTTCACTGATTTTAGCTGTTCTAGTTTCAATAGAAAAATGAATAGCATTTGCTTGTAGGTTGGCTAGTCAATTTACCACAAGTGTCTTCGTGATAGGGATCCATGTCATGGAATAAGTGGAATGCTATTTTTTTGTAATTTCTTGACGTTCTGAATAAACACAATTTAAAAAATCATTTAAAGATTTCAACAAGTTATGGTAAGATACTTTCTTCCATCTCCATTGGTAAGAATTCATAAAATGAGGTGATAATTGAAAAGTGCAACGATTATTCTATTTTCTGGGACACAAAGAAAACTTTCAAACCACAGCTGTGAGATTTGACTATGAAATAAAAGCATGAAATTAATATCAATCTCTAATCCACAGAGCATGCTCTGAGTTTGATTAATGCAGAATCAGCCATTAACAGCCTGAAATAAGAATTATTTGACACGGTTATTAAAATGTGTCTGTATCCTTCAAAGTGCCACTGCAAATTAACCTCTTAATCTTATATGATTTTTTCCATTGGGATTTTTCTGAAGAGAAAAAAAAAAAAGAACATGTTATGGTTTACTGATGGTGGTAAAAAGCAAAAAAAGGTTTGTAGGAGCTGGGAACATTTAGTAATTTCACCATGGCAAGACTGCTGCTTGGTTTCATACATTCATTTGATTATATACAATTTATTCTACATATTATGCATAATTAATTACTTCTATAAAAAAAACGTGCAATGTATTTCATCTCCAGAATCAGGAGAATTCAATTTCCATTAGTTTTTGTTTTTCAATCTGTCATCCTTGTACTTTAAAGAGGTTATCCGGGTTCAGAGCTGAACCCTGACATATCCTCATCTTCACCCCTCTGGCGCCCTGATATGAGTAATGGAGCAAGGGCTTTTTTGTTTACATCGGCACACTGCTGGGTGGAGGCTTCGGTGATGTGACTGGCTAGGGCAATGCTAAAGCTGGTGACATCACCGGGCTCACTTCTAGGTGGAAGTCTCCACCTAGCAGTCTACATGGAGAGCCCAGTACGTCACCGGATCTCCATAAATTGCCTGAATTGCACATGGCAAAGGAGAGTGCTCATATCAGGATGGCTGGAGGGATGAAGATGGGGATATGTCCAGGTTCAGCTTTGAACTTGGACAACCCCTTTAAAGGAGTTGTCCCATCTCACACTTTGGTGGCATATTGGTAGGATATGGAACCAATGTCCAATAGGTGCCGGTCCTACCAACACTTATCTCTAGAACACGGTCCTCAAAGTGAACGAGGGTGCACTATGCAAGCGCGGCCACCCTATATTGACTTCTATGGGAGAGCCAGAAAGAGCTGAGTGCCAGCTCAACTATTTACGGAACTCCCATAGAGGTAAATGGAGAGGTGGCTGTGCTTTCAATGTCTAATTCAGTAGAATAATATTACGCTGCTACCTCAAAGAGGTAGTGATGCTCATGCAAAAGCTGCTTCATCAAAATTACCTGCACGTCATCTCCTTTATGTACAAATGCTCCAAACCCCCAAAAAGGTGCACAATTTTGTGCAAGTATGGCATGTGCCAAAATTTGTGACTTTTTGGCACCAGTTTTCTGGAGTAAGGGTACATAAATGTTCCCTTAAGTTTGTACAGATTTTAACTTTGCCCCTAAGTTTCAATCTGCCAGCAGGGGTGTACCACCAATGAGGCCAGGTGAGGCGAGCGCCTCAGGCAGCACCAGGAGGGGGACAGCGGAAGGGCCGTGGGCAATAAGCGCTTTCATTGTGGCAAAGGGGTTAGGTTACAAAATTGGCATTGGAGGGACGAGGGGGCGCCATTTCAGTTTTCACTTCAGGCAGCAGAAAGGCTAGGTGCACCGCTGTCTGTCAGAAGGCAGGGGTATTTGAAGGGGTTTTCTAGGCTTTTTAGGAAATCAGCCTTTTCTTCAGTCCTGTGAATGGGGGACAATTTAGTTTGTACTTTCACCTCCGTTGTGCCACTGATGCCAGCATCTACACTGCACTCACACAGGCTGCAGGCTCTTCTACTTGGTTCCCGACCGGATGTATGTCCTTCTTTTTCTGTTCAGCTGCATAACAGTAAATGCTGCTGAGTTCCTAAAAAAGACTATAGAACCCCTTTAAATAAGATTTAATGCATATTAAACAATAATTATATAGGTAATACTAGAAAACCTTTTTAAGACTCAACAAGTGACAACAGTATTAAGGGATTTATTCACAAAGATTGTAGGAAACCTTGCTGCTCTTAAAGAAACCTTGTGAATTTCATGTATTAGAGACAGCACATGTTTCTTGATTCTTACAGTCTTTAATCTGCAGAGCAGTTTTAGCAGTGATAGATGTGCCTATTTTAAAGCACTTCTTTAGTAATCAGAACTCACTGTGATGCTTTAGCTAAAAACACAATGTATATAGGGAGCATGCTAATAGGAATTCATATATGTATGCAAATATAAAATATAAGTATATAGTGGGTGAATACAGAGTAAATCTCCAGAGAATTTTGTTGTATTAAAAACAGCAGGAAAAGAGAAGGGAGACGGCACGCGCAGACTGAGTGCGCCGTCTCCTCATACAGCTGATTGGTGGGGGTGCTGGCTGCCAGATCTGATATTGATGACTTATCCTGAGGATAGGTCATCAATAGATAAAGCCCGGACAACCCCTTTAATAGTGTCTACATGCTACCCATAAAATATGTGACATTGCAGCATATTAGAGGCCTCATGCACTTGAAATGACCATGTGTCTAGGAATATTGCAATTTACCAGAGACAGTATAAGCAGTAAAATGTACCCATAATTTAAAGAGATTATGCCATGAAAAGTATTTATCAGCTATCCACTAGAAAGATGCTAACTATTAGATTGTCAGGAGTGCCACTGCTAAGACCCTCAGCGATGCTGTTTTTAATTTTTTAATTTTATTTTTTTATGATAGGGCTGCAATCATATTTAAACTGTATTAAACATTAAGTAGTAGCATCATTAAACGCGGACTAATGACGTTCATTTAAAAAAATGGAAGATTCAGAGCAGAAGACACTGTTTTGGAAAAGAGTGTCAAAATGGATAAAGGGAGAAAAACTTCCCAGCCGTTTAATTCTATTTCCCGATAAAGCTTTTCTCTTCTCTTTCCTTCTATACGTACAGTACAGTAGCAGATGACACATCAGATAATTAGGGATCTGTCTGGGTTCTGCACTCCATGGGGACTATTTAGGAAAATGTTTTGTACCATTTTCTCAGCCACAACATAAGGATGCAGCACATGAGATGCTCATTATTCCCTCATCACTTAATCTCAAACTGTACTTTCCCAAATGGTTGGGAACCATAAAGAAAGGGGTGAGAAGCCAGTTGTAAAATACAGTATAGTTGTATGCACATACACGCTGGTAGTGCTTTTATCATAGCAGATTTGTATGTCTAATACTTCTAGCTAAAAACAATTCAGGTTCCAAAACCTCAGTGTAATGTGTACCTAGAAATTTTGAGTTAAAATATTTTATTCATTAGCTGTTTCTTTATATTACATGATTTCTGAAATTGCTGCAGGAGTGATTCAGAAGCACAGCAAGACATCCAGAGAAATTTCCAGTTTACATGCCCCGAGTATCCATCAGCAGACTGCAGGGTGCTGGTAATGATGGTTTATAGCCTATACATGGGAACTAGATTACAGACTGGAGGTACTTGAACTTATATTCTGTGCAACACTTCTGCAGGGAAAATAGAGTTAATGTTAGAGATGAGCGAATTAAAAAAAAACTAGATTCGGCTGGTTCGTCGAATTTTCCGATTCTATTCGATCCAAATTTATTCGCGGTGAATCGCGTTAAAAAACGGCTATTTCCTGGCTGCTGAGAGCCTATATAGTGGTGTAGAACACTGTGCCTTGCAGTAACACGCATAGGGAGTCTGCTGTGGTAGTGAAATAATACTGTGAGTCCATATGACATGCAGATGACAGGCGTCACTCTTAGAATCACTGCACACTTGACTTATTTGGGCAGTCACGGGGCCAAAACTGACCAAATAACTCAAGTATGAACTCAGCCTTACAGGTCGATGTTAGTGCCAAGAAGAAGTGCACTCCTTTTACACCGTTATCAGCTGATTCCACCTAGATGTCTACAGAACCTGTTCTATTAAACGCTTATACAAGTAGAGCCCCCCTGACAGAGTGGAGAGGATGTCAGCAGTGAGGTTTTGTTGACGTCACTGATTATTTTGATCTTCCTCTGATCCGTCGGAACAATAACTGCCCAAAAACGAATCCAGTCTGTGGAGCATTCACCTTCACTCGGTAAGCATTTGGTCAGTAATCCATCATTATTGCTAATGCCAAAAAAAACAGGAGTAGGGGCAGCTGCATGCTGATTGCAGACCCATTCACTTGAATGGGGTCCGGGATCCACATCCGACGGTCCGCACTGCAGAAAAGTTTTTGCGGTGCGGAGGCACGGACAGAAACACCACAGAAGCACTCCATAGTGCTTCCGTGGGGTTCCGATCCGTGCCTCCGTTCCGCATCTCCGTGATTGTTGACACATTCAAGTGAATGGGTCCGCGATCCGTGATGCGGAATGCACAGGGCCGGTGCCCGTGTATTGCGGACTCGCTGTATGCGGGCCGTAATATGGCCACGGGGGCACACGGTCGTGTGCATGAGCCCTAAGTCTTATAAACTGCACCAGCAGTATTTCAAGCTTTCTGGTGACCAGCTTAAAAAACAAAAACACAAAGCATGATTTTATGATACTTTTTTGGGAGTTATGTAATATGTTTCTATATGTGGCAACCCAGTGAGTGTGATGCCAGTTGCAGGCTGCTCCCTCTTTTGCCTCTTCATATAGCTGGAGTCGGATACCCATCTATCTGATATGTATGACCTATCCTGATGATAGGCGATCAATATTTAATTCCTGGAAACCCCATTTAATGGATTCCATCGAATTGGGAAGATCAACCAAAGTATGTTGGTAATTAATAAATAAATATGGATAATTAATAAAATCTCATCCACCCTGCTGGTACTGGTACCGATACCTTGCTGGTAATCCATTGGGAATCTGCTGCATGCAAATCTGCTGTGGCAAATTCGCATACAATGACAAAGTTTTTCTCATTTCTAGAGTGAAAAGGTTATATAGAGAAGAAATTTGTATTACAATGTGAATAGAGTTTTAGGAGATCGCCATGTGGCGCTGAATGAAGCATCAACATAACTTCACTCTATTGCTGAAAAGCAATAAATTAATAGTGAAAAGACACACAATGCATTTGGAGCACACTTCCCCTGTGATAGATCTTCCACATCTGTTCTGATTTCTAATTAAAGATACAGAACCACAACAGGAGCTTACAGATAAGCCTGGCTTCCATTTTTCCTACTTAGGTTAACGCTGACATAAATGCATTTCCTAGCTTCCGTAATTCAATTGAATACACATTTAGATTTTGTTTTCTCCAGACTGACTGAAACTAAAGGGAAGGAGATTCCTGCTGATGTTGTAAATTTACAGATTCACTTCTGTCATCAATAACCCTAATATATAATCCCAGTATTAATCGGAACACCTGCTGCCCTGCTAAAGACATGGTAACACAGTAACAGTTCGGCCTGTTATCCTGCAAGGTGATCAAGAGGAAGGCAAAAAAAAAAAAATGTGAGGTAGAAGCCAATTTTCCTCACTTAATGGGAAAAAATTCCTTCTCGACTCCAATCAGGCAATCAGAATAACTCCCTGGATCAACGACCCCTCTCTAGTAGCTATAGCCTGTAATATTATTACGCTCTAGAAATACATCCAGGCCCCTCTTGAATTCCTTTATTGTACTCACCATCACCACCTCCTCAGGCAGAGAGTTCCATAGTCTCACTGCTCTTACCGTAAAGAATCCTCTCCTGTGTTTTACAAACCTTCTTTCCTACAGACGCAGCGGATGTCCCCTCGTAACAGTCATAGTCCTGGGGATAAATAGATGATGGGAGAGCGCTCTGTACTGACCCCTGATATATTTATACATAGTTACTAGATCTCCCCTCAGTCTATTTTCTAAAGTGAATAACCCTAATTTTAATAATCTTTCAGGGTACTGTAGTCCACCCATTCCAGTTATTACTTTAGTTGCCCTCCTCTGAACCCTCTCCAGCTCTGCTATGTCTGCCTTGTTCACAGGAGCCCATAACTGTACACAGTACTCCATGTGTGGTCTGACTAGTGATTTGTAATGTGGCAGGACTATGTTATCATCACGGGCATCTATTCCATTTTTGACGCAAACAATTCATAATACTGCGCCACCGTCCAGGTCGTGCATAATATGATTAATGTTGACTTTAACCCCTTAGGGACCGGGCTCATTTTCACCTTAAGGACCAGGCCATTTTTTGGACTGGCTATGGACTGGCCTGCTCGTTCCCCAGACCTGAATCCAATTGAGCACATCTGGGACATCATGTCTCGCTCTATCCACCAACGTCACGTTGCACCACAGAATGTCCAGGAGTTGGCAGATGCTTTAGTCCAGGTCTGGGAGGAGATCCCTCAGGAGACCGTCCGCCACCTCATCAGGAGCATGCACAGGCGTTGTAGGGAGGTCATACAGGCACATGGAGGCCACACACACTACTGAGCCTCATTTTGACTTGTTTTAAGGACATTACATCAAAGTTGGATCAGCCTGTAGTGTGTTTTTCCACTTTAATTTTGAGGGTGACTCCAAATCTAGACCTCCATGGGTTGAAAAAATTTATTTCCATTTTTTTATTTTTGTGTGATTTTGTTGTCAGCACATTCAACTATGTAAAGAACAAAGTATTTCAGAAGAATATTTAATTAATTCAGATCTAGGATGTGTTATTTTTGTGTTCCCTTTATTTTTTTGAGCAGTGTAGTTATTACTTTACATTCCCCATATGTCTACTTCATGTTAGGATCATTTTGGGAATAAGATTTTATTTTTGGGGGACGTTGCAAGGCTTAGAAGTTTAGAAAACCGTTTTCAAAAACCAACTTTTTAAGGACCAGTTCAGGTCTGAAGTCACTTTGTGATGCTTACATAATAGAAACCACCCAAAAATAACCCCGTTCTAGAAACTACACCCCTCAAGGTAATCAAAACTGATTTTACAAACTTTGTTAACCCTTTAGGTGTTCCACAAGAATTAATGGAAAATAGAGATACAATTTCAAAATTTCATTTTTTTGGCAGATTTTCCATTTTAATCATTTTTTCCAGTTACAAAGCAAGGGTTAACAGCCAAACAAATATTTATGGCCCTGATTCTGTAGTTTACAGAAACACCCCATATGTGGTCGTAATCTGCTGTACGGGCACGCGGCAGGGCACAAAAGGAAAGGAATTCCATACGGTTTTTGGAAGGCAGATTTTGCTGGACTGGTTTTTTGACATCATGTCCTATTTGAAGCCCCTCTGATGCACCCCTAGAGTAGAAACTCCAAAAAAGTGACCCCATTTTAGAAACTACGGGATAGGGTGGCAGCTTTTTTGGTACTAGTTTAGGGTACATATGATTTTTACACTTTTTGTGAGGCAAGGTAACAAGAAATAGCTGTTTTGGCACCGTTTTTATATTTTTGTTATTTACAACATTCATCTGACAGGTTAGATCATGTGGTATTTTTATAGACCAGGTTGTCACGGACTCGGCTATACCTAATATGTATACTTTTTTTTATTTATGTAAGTTTTACACAATGATTTCATTTTTGAATAAAAAAAAATCATCTTTTTGTGTCCCCATAGTCTGAGAGCCATAGTTTTTTCAGTTTTTGGGCAATTATCTTGGGTATGTCCCCTCGTAACAGTCATAGTCCTGGGGATAAATAGATGATGGGAGAGCGCTCTGTACTGACCCCTGATATATTTATACATAGTTACTAGATCTCCCCTCAGTCTATTTTCTAAAGTGAATAACCCTAATTTTAATAATCTTTCAGGGTACTGTAGTCCACCCATTCCAGTTATTACTTTAGTTGCCCTCCTCTGAACCCTCTCCAGCTCTGCTATGTCTGCCTTGTTCACAGGAGCCCATAACTGTACACAGTACTCATTGTGTGGTCTGACTAGTGATTTGTAATGTGGCAGGACTATGTTATCATCACGGGCATCTATTCCATTTTTGACGCAAACAATTCATAATACTGCGCCACCGTCCAGGTCGTGCATAATATGATTAATGTTGACTTTAACCCCTTAGGGACCGGGCTCATTTTCACCTTAAGGACCAGGCCATTTTTTGCAAATCTGACCAGTGTCACTTTATGTGGTGAAAACTTTAAAACGCTTTGACTTATCCAGGCCATTCTCAGATAGTTTTTTCATCACATATTGTCCTTCATGACACTGGTAAAATGGCATAAAAAAAAATTCATTTTTATTTATAAAAAAATACCAAATTTGCCAAAAATTTGGAAAAATTTGCAAATTTCCAAGTTTCAATTTCTCTACTTCTATAATACATAGTAATACCTACAAAAATACAGGGAGTGCAGAATTATTAGGCAAGTTGTATTTTTGAGGATTAATTTTATTATTGAACAACAACCATGTTCTCAATGAACCCAAAAAACTCATTAATATCAAAGCTGAATATTTTTGAAAGTAGTTTTTAGTTTGTTTTTAGTTTTAGCTATTTTAGGGGGATATCTGTGTGTGCAGGTGACTATTACTGTGCATAATTATAAGGCAACTTAACAAAAAACAAATATATACCCATTTCAATTATTTATTTTTACCAGTGAAACCAATATAACATCTCAACATTCACAAATATACATTTCTGACATTCAAAAACAAAACAAAAACAAATCAGTGACCAATATAGCCACCTTTCTTTGCAAGGACACTCAAAAGCCTGCCATCCATGGATTCTGTCAGTGTTTTGATCTGTTCACCATCAACATTGCGTGCAGCAGCAACCACAGCCTCCCAGACACTGTTCAGAGAGGTGTACTGTTTTCCCTCCTTGTAAATCTCACATTTGATGATGGACCACAGGTTCTCAATGGGGTTCAGATCAGGTGAACAAGGAGGCCATGTCATTAGATTTTCTTCTTTTATACCCTTTCTTGCCAGCCACGCTGTGGAGTACTTGGACGCGTGTGATGGAGCATTGTCCTGCATGAAAATCATGTTTTTCTTGAAGGATGCAGACTTCTTCCTGTACCACTGCTTGAAGAATGTGTCTTCCAGAAACTGGCAGTAGGACTGGGAGTTGAGCTTGACTCCATCCTCAACCCTAAAAGGCCCCACAAGCTCATCTTTGATGATACCAGCCCAAACCAGTACTCCACCTCCACCTTGCTGGCGTCTGAGTCGGACTGGAGCTCTCTGCCCTTTACCAATCCAGCCACGGGCCCATCCATCTGGCCCATCAAGACTCACTCTCATTTCATCAGTCCATAAAACCTTAGAAAAATCAGTCTTGAGATATTTCTTGGCCCAGTCTTGACATTTCAGCTTGTGTGTCTTGTTCAGTGGTGGTCGTCTTTCAGCCTTTCTTACCTTGGCCATGTCTCTGAGTATTGCACACCTTGTGCTTTTGGGCACTCCAGTGATGTTGCAGCTCTGAAATATGGCCAAACTGGTGGCAAGTGGCATCTTGGCAGCTGCACGCTTGACTTTTCTCAGTTCATGGGCAGTTATTTTGCGCCTTGGTTTTTCCACACGCTTCTTGCGACCCTGTTGACTATTTTGAATGAAACGCTTGATTGTTCGATGATCACGCTTCAGAAGATTTGCAATTTTAAGAGTGCTGCATCCCTCTGCAAGATATCTCACTATTCTTGACTTTTCTGAGCCTGTCAAGTCCTTCTTTTGACCCATTTTGCCAAAGGAAAGGAAGTTGCCTAATAATTATGCACACCTAATATAGGGTGTTGATGTCATTAGACCACACCCCTTCTCATTACAGAGATGCACATCACCTAATATGCTTATTTGGTAGTAGGCTTTCGAGCCTATACAGCTTGGAGTAAGACAACATGCATAAAGAGGATGATGTGGTCAAAATACTCATTTGCCTAATAATTCTGCACGCAGTGTACACTGCTCAAAAAAATAAAGGGAACACTTAAACAACACAATGTAACTCCAAGTCAATCACACTTCTGTGAAATCAAACTGTCCACTTAGGAAGCAACACTGAGTGACAATCAATTTCACATGCTGTTGTGCAAATGGGATAGACAACAGGTGGAAATTATAGGCAATTAGCAAGACACCCCCAATAAAGGAGTGGTTCTGCAGGTGGTGACCACAGATCACTTCTCAGTTCCTATGCTTCCTGGCTGATGTTTTGGTCACTTTTGAATGCTGGCGGTGCTTTCACTCTTGTGGTAGCATGAGACGGAGTCTACAACCCACACAAGTGGCTCAGGTAGTGCAGCTTATCCAGGATTATTTTTCATAGACCCTTTTGGACCCAAGATTTTGAAATTATATAGTTCAAATAGCCTAAGGCTACAAAGCTCCTGTTTCTGGTCAAATAAAGCGTAACGTTTATTTCTTATCATTAAAACTAATACAGAACAGGAGAAAAAAGAAAAAGAAAAAAGTGCTTTTTAAAATGTGGAGGTGCTATGTGGATACTGGCGGCAGTAGATTGGAATGTAATTCCCATATAAGTGCCTCCTTATTTCCTTTTAGCAAGCAGGCTTGCTAAAAGGAAATAAGGAGGCACTTATATGGGAATTACATTCCAATCTACTGCCGCCAGTATCCACATAGCACCTCCACATTTAAAAAAGTACTTTTTTCTTTTTTCTCCTTTTCTGTATTAGTTTTAATGATAAGAAATAAACGTTACGCTTATCCAGGATGGCACATCAATGCGAGCTGTGGCAAAAAGGTTTGCTGTGTCTGTCAGCGTAGTGTCCAGAGCATGGAGGCGCTACCAGGAGACAGGCCAGTACATCAGGAGACGTGAAGGAGGCCGTAGGAGGGCAACAACACAGCAGCAGGACCGCTACCTCCACCTTTGTGCAAGGAGGAACAGGAGGAGCACTGCCAGAGCCCTGCAAAATGACCTCCAGCAGGCCACAAATGTGCATGTGTCTGCTCAAACGGTCAGAAACAGACTCCATGAGGGTGATATGAGGGCCCGACGTCCACAGGTGGGGGTTGTGCTTACAGCCCAACACCGTGCAGGACGTTTGGCATTTGCCAGAGAACACCAATATTGGCAAATTCGCCACTGGCGCCCTGTGCTCTTTACAGATGAAAGCAGGTTCACACTGAGCACATGTGACAGACGTGACAGAGTCTTGAGATGCCGTGGAGAATGTTCTGCTGCCTGCAACATCCTCCAGCATGACTGTTTGGCATTGGGTCAGTAATGGTGTGGGGTGGCATTTCTTTGGAGGGCCGCACAGCCCTCCATGTGCTCGCCAGAGGTAGCCTGACTGCCATTAGGTACCAAGATGAGATCCTCAGACCCCTTGTGAGAGCATATGCTGGTGCGGTTGGCCCTGGGTTCCTCCTAATGCAAGACAATGCTAGACCTCATGTGGCTGGAGTGTGTCAGCAGTTCCTGCAAGACGAAGGCATTGATGCTATGGACTGGCCTGCTCGTTCCCCAGACCTGAATCCAATTGAGCACATCTGGGACATCATGTCTCGCTCTATCCACCAACGTCACGTTGCACCACAGAATGTCCAGGAGTTGGCAGATGCTTTAGTCCAGGTCTGGGAGGAGATCCCTCAGGAGACCGTCCGCCACCTCATCAGGAGCATGCACAGGCGTTGTAGGGAGGTCATACAGGCACATGGAGGCCACACACACTACTGAGCCTCATTTTGACTTGTTTTAAGGACATTACATCAAAGTTGGATCAGCCTGTAGTGTGTTTTTCCACTTTAATTTTGAGGGTGACTCCAAATCTAGACCTCCATGGGTTGAAAAAATTTATTTCCATTTTTTTATTTTTGTGTGATTTTGTTGTCAGCACATTCAACTATGTAAAGAACAAAGTATTTCAGAAGAATATTTAATTAATTCAGATCTAGGATGTGTTATTTTTGTGTTCCCTTTATTTTTTTGAGCAGTGTAGTTATTACTTTACATTCCCCATATGTCTACTTCATGTTAGGATCATTTTGGGAATAAGATTTTATTTTTGGGGGACGTTGCAAGGCTTAGAAGTTTAGAAAACCGTTTTCAAAAACCAACTTTTTAAGGACCAGTTCAGGTCTGAAGTCACTTTGTGATGCTTACATAATAGAAACCACCCAAAAATAACCCCGTTCTAGAAACTACACCCCTCAAGGTAATCAAAACTGATTTTACAAACTTTGTTAACCCTTTAGGTGTTCCACAAGAATTAATGGAAAATAGAGATACAATTTCAAAATTTCATTTTTTTGGCAGATTTTCCATTTTAATCATTTTTTCCAGTTACAAAGCAAGGGTTAACAGCCAAACAAATATTTATGGCCCTGATTCTGTAGTTTACAGAAACACCCCATATGTGGTCGTAATCTGCTGTACGGGCACGCGGCAGGGCACAAAAGGAAAGGAATTCCATACGGTTTTTGGAAGGCAGATTTTGCTGGACTGGTTTTTTGACATCATGTCCTATTTGAAGCCCCTCTGATGCACCCCTAGAGTAGAAATTTCAAAAAAGTGACCCCATTTTAGAAACTACGGGATAGGGTGGCAGCTTTTTTGGTACTAGTTTAGGGTACATATGATTTTTACACTTTTTGTGAGGCAAGGTAACAAGAAATAGCTGTTTTGGCACCGTTTTTATATTTTTGTTATTTACAACATTCATCTGACAGGTTAGATCATGTGGTATTTTTATAGACCAGGTTGTCACGGACTCGGCTATACCTAATATGTATACTTTTTTTTTATTTATGTAAGTTTTACACAATGATTTCATTTTTGAATAAAAAAAAATCATCTTTTTGTGTCCCCATAGTCTGAGAGCCATAGTTTTTTCAGTTTTTGGGCAATTATCTTGGGTAGGGTATGATTTTTGCGGGATGAAATGACAGTTTGTTTGGCACTATTTTGGTGTCCAGTTTTCTGATGTAGTACACTATTGGCTGATTTGAGCAGGCACCTTGTCCCGATCACCGCCCGCCGGGCGGCGGTGATCGGAACTACACATGACGTACCGGTACGTCATGTGTCCTTAAGTACCGGGACATCATGCCGTACTGGTACGTCATGTGTCCGCAATAAGTTAAAGGGCTTGTGCAGTAGATTAATATTGATAACCTAGCCTCAGGAGAGGTCATCAATATCCGATCTGTGGGGGTCCAACCCCCTGCAACCCTGCCAATCAGCCGTTTGAAGGGTTAGTGGCGCTTTTAGGAGAGCTGCTTCCTGTTCAAAATTACCTGCGTGTCGTCTCCTTTGTAGAAGCGGCGCAGTATAATTAGATCTCCTCGTCCCATTCAAGTGAACAGGGGGAAAGATGTTATTAAATTATGTTTTAATCCATTTTGGTCTGCAACTGCTGTCCCCTTCTTATTATTTTTAGGTCCAACATCCTCTGGTGAGAGAATATATATACTTTTTTATAGCTGTACAAGTTTAATGTTTCTGGCATAGAGCTCCAAATCCACTGCATGCTTCAAGAGGTTGCCTCATCTCACCATTATTAAGGTGAGATGAAACATAGTTTCGACCACCAGCTGGCCCAGAAACAGTGGAACGCGCCGACGCTTGCAGTTTCAGTAGCTCTTTGCAGTGCATGGGAACTACAGAAACAGCGTAGCACAGCAAGCTATACTATTTCCGAGTTAGGGATACACCATAGCTTGATGTGCTACACAGAGAGAGTTCCGCTGTTTCCCACTCACCCTAGTAACGGCGAGGTGAGACAACTCCTTTAAGTGTTAAAATCCAGAAATGCTAAACTGCTGTCAGCCACCACTAGGGGGAGATTTGGAGCTTACTGCATACTTTATCATTATTTATTTAAATATAGCCAGAATCTAAAAATGTCTATGAAATATCAGGTGTTTTTTTCCAATCAAGTGTAAGTCGGTATATGTATGTGTAAAGTGCTTTCCTATACCTCATTTTATAAAGTTATCCTTAAAGGAAATTCTGGCTGTAGCAAGTCATCCCCTATTAACAGGTGTAACACAGTGAGAGGTTTGGTCTGGGAAAACAGGTATTTTCCTCCCAGCATGTGCTGCTAGGCTGATTTACAGCCAGGTCAGGTCAAATGCCGGACCGGATTTTAAATGCCGTTCCGGGTTTTGGCAGCGCCTGGCTGTCCTTAAATAAGCAGCTGGGCTCAGAAACCAGGTCTCGGCATTGGGATCTGGGAGCCTGGTGTCTAGATGAAGGCTTTCTACCTGTTTGGCGTGAAAACAGGTTGGTGCTGCTGTCAGCAAGGCCTCTTTGAGGCAGAATTGCAACATGGTGTGAATTACCAACAACACCGCAAGGTAACTTTTGGTTTGAATATGACTATTTGTCTTGTCACTTGCCTAAAGTGTGAATAAAACACTGAACTGTTTTGATCCAAATAACTTGTTGTTGCCTCTATACTGTGTCCGCTAATCCTGTCTACCAGAGCGAGTCCCCACACAGGATAGAGGATAATTATTAGATAATTATTATTAGATAATTATTAGATGGAACCCTCACTGATCATGATAATGGAGGCCCCATATCCCAAGGGAACAACTGAAGTGAACGGAGCAGCAGGTTGAGCATGTACTGTACACTGCCACTGCATTTATCTCTATATGAGTTCATGAGAAGATAGCTGAGCACAGTCCTCAGCTATTTCAGGAGCTCCAATATTTGAGCTTTCTTTTAACAAAATTATATCTTTTTAATAATAATAATTTTAAGATCCAAACAGACTGTGAAATATTTAACATGAGCCCATACACACAATTCAGATATATATTTCTCTGGATTATCTTTGTCGAGATAATCCATCCCACCTCACAGGTGTGGCATATCAAAGTGCTGATTAGACAGCATTATTATTGCACAGGTGTGCCTTAGACTGCCCACAATAAAAAGACACTCTGAAATGTGCACAGTTCTGCCTTACTGAGGAAATCTAGTGTGTCCACCATTTGCCTCACGCAGTGCAACACATCTCCGTCACATAGAGTTGATCAGGTTGTTGATTGTGGCCTGTGGAATGTTGGTCCACTCCTCTTCAATAGCCGTGCGAAGTTGCAGAATATTGGCAGGAACTGGAACATGCTGTCGCATACGCCGATCCAGAGCATCCCAAACATGCTCAATGGGTGACATGTCTGGTGAGTATGCTGGCCATGCAAGAACTGGGACGCTTTCAGCTTCCAGGAACTGCGTACAGATCCTTGCAATATGGGACCGTGCATTATCATGCTACAACATGAGGTAATGGTCGTGGATGAATGGCACAACAATGGGCCTCAGAATCTCGTCACAGTATCTCTGTGCATTCAAAATGCCATCAATAAAATGCACCTGTGTTCATACCATAACCCCACCGCCACCATGGGCCACTCGATCCACAAAGTTGACGTCAGCAAACGGCACACGATGCCACACAAGCTGTCTGCCATCTGCCCTGAACAGTGAAAACTGGGACTCATCCGTGAAAAGAACGCCTCTCCAACGTGCCAGACACCATTTAATGTGAGCACTTGCCCACTCAAGTCGGTAACGACAACGAACTGCAGTCAGGTCCAGACCTCGATGAGGACGAAGAGCATGCAGATGAGCTTCCCTGAGGCGGTTTCTGACAGTTTGTGCAGAAATTCTTTGGTTATGAAAACCGATTGTTGCTGCAGCTGTCCGGGTGGCTGGTCTCAGACAATCATGGAGGTGAACATGCTGAATGTGGAGACCCTGGGCTGGTGTGGTTACACGTGGTCTGCAGTTGTGAGGCCGGTTGAATGTACTGCCAAATTCTCTAAAAACACCTTTGGAGACGGCTTATGGTAGAGAAATGAACGTTCACTGCACGGGCAACAGCTCTGGTAGACATTCCTGAAGTCAGCATGCCAATTGCACGCTCCCTCAAACGTTGTGACATCTGTGGCATTGTGTTGTGTGATCATACTGCACATTTCAGAGTGGTCTATTATTGTGGCAGTCTAAGGCACACCTGTGCAATATTCATGCTGTCTAATCAGCACCTTGATATGCCACACCTGTGAAGTTGGATGGATTGTCTCAGCAAAGGAGAAGTGCTCACTAACACGGATTTAGACAGATTTGTGAACAATATTTGAGAGTAATGGGTCTTTTGTGTATGTAGAACATGTTTCAGATCCTTGAGTTAAGCTCATGCAAAATGGGAGCAAAACCGAAAGTATTGCGTTTATATTTTTGTTCAGTGTAAATATATATATATATATATATATATATATATATGTGTGTGTTTTGCAAAGATGGACAATGACTCTTTTCATTTAACTCTACAAGGTACAGCTCTCTACAGCCTTGTGCTATCATTAACATACTTTCCACAAAATTTATTTCCAATGTATCCTCTGATGTAACTCTGTTCAAATATGCCAATCAATTTAGCAAATTGCAGTAACTAGCAATGTTACCTATGTAATCCATTAAACGCAAAAGAATTACTCTGCACAGACAGATTTCAATTCATTGCCATTAGCCCCTAGTAATTGAGATAAACCATACCCATCTGAGCTTTAGATCGCTTTCTACAAATTTCAATTTCATTTGACAATTGATAAGCAGCATTATGCTCTTCTATATGTATATGCAATGTCTCTTACATATCATTAGTTAGAATTCCATGCCACCACTTTAGAGTGCTGCCATTCTTAGCGTCTGTGTTGCGTTTTTTAGTGTCTGCGTTGTGATTTGTGCATTTGTGGTTTATTTTCTTCCAGCGAAGGAAAAACACACATCAGACTTGAAAATTACTTTAAAGGATACCTATCAGCAGATTTGTACCTATAAAACTGGCTGATCTGTTGGATGTGCGCTTGACAGCTGAAGGCTGGATGTAGATGCCCAACAGCATAGATAGGTTTAGAGTAGGTCTTGAGACCACCTTGACGCTGGTAGGCGGGCACAGATGTGTTTTGCTCAAAATATATTGGCTAAGAATCTATGTTAAGAAATTGTATCATATCAGAATGAAGGCTTAGTCTATATATTATATTTGCATCTACTGTGTTGTGCATTATTTTCATAAATTTTTCCATGTTCATATCTGCCCTGCTCAGAAAAATGATGTTTAAATATATGCAACTGAGCCTCTAGGAGCAACAGGGGCATTTATGTTACACCTAGAGGCTCCGCTCTCCTACTAAAAAGATACTAGAGATGAGTGATTTACCCCATGGTCATATTCCAGTCTCCTAGTCCTTTACCCAACCCTTTTCAAGCTCTTTAACACCAAGAGAGCATTAGTAATGTCAAGGTAGGACATGGATATCCTTGTACTGGAAAACCCCTTTAAGCGTCAATTTGTTCCCACTTAACAGGTTTCTATAATTTTTCTGTTCCTATAGATCATTTTGTTACTATGCAAGTCTATGGCATTGAGATACAATTGCATGCTACAGGCTTTTTATAAAAAAAAAAGAAGACATTTGATTAGATGCTAAAGTGTAGTGTGAACCTAATCCATGCACTACTATACTAGATCAATAGAAATCCAGAGGGTCCCGACAGGCTCCCGTAATTATCTGTTTATTACAGGCTCTCCCTATGAAATCACATCTGAAGATATTTTCTTCTTTATGTTTTATTATATTGCTTAGGCTTTTGATGTTTTTTTTGTAAAGATTTCCAAGCTTCTGCACATCTTCCACTGGCTCGTGCGTGAATGTAATTTTATTGAAATGGCTTTCCTGCCTGACAGCTGGATTTCATTACAATCTTTAGCTTCACTTAACTTCGTTTTGTTTTAATAAATACAATACCCAGGCAAATTAAAGAGAAAAAAGACATAAACCAGATAACAGAGCTCCTGTCTTGCAGTATACGTGAGAGTTTACAGCCTCCATATGCCGTTCTACGGCCACAAAGCAGTGTTTCATGCGGAATGGTTTGCTTGTGCCATGAAATCTTCCGCCTTGTTCATGCATTCTTAATAGGTCTCTATGAAGTGGAATTAAAATGTAAAAAACTGTGTTGCAGACATGGGAGAAAAGTCATTATAAGGCTAAATTCACAGTCCTTTTTTTCCCCCCCCCCCCCCCGTTCTTTAGAATCACCCCCCCAAACAAAAACAAAAAAATATAAATAAATAAATAAATAAATAAAAAAGGGTTATAAAATGGAGTAAATTGGTAATTATTATTCTGCCTTTTTAAGGATCTGTTTCAGTTTGATCAAAAACAAAGGGAATAACAATGTTATGATTAGTGTTGACGTCATCATGCTGGCCAGCATTGTGATGTCATACGTCACTGCGCACAATATTTTGTGCGAGATCTTCAATCAAGATGACCGTGGTGGTCTCTTCACACTCAAATGGATCAGGTCAGCTTGTATTTTTTTTTACCACCATTTTAAGGAGAATTGATTAGTTACCACAAAGCACAAAGAAATTTGGCTTCCCAGTGATCCGAATTTTCCCTGAAACTCGGACTGAAGTCCTCTTCGCATACTTAGATTCGCTCAACCCTACTTATGATGGCAGCTTGACATGAACCTAATAAAAAAGTAACAGTAAAAAGTAATACTTTGAGGGTAAAATCTGCATGATCATATACAGATTTACATGTGGATTTCTATATAGATTTATTCAGATTGTAGCCATACGGCATGATGGTTGGTTAGTTCTTATAACCGACCCCCTTTTCATATAACTATTATTGTTGCCTACAATATGGAGGGCATTACTACTAATTGGCACTATCAGGGAGCATTATTACTGTACGGGGAAGTATTAGTAATGGGGACACTCTGGGAGAGAGTTATGATTTGCGGGACTTTGGGGAGCACTATTAGTATGTGGGGAACTATCTGTATGGTACTGTTATTTCTGCAGTATAGTGTTTGTGGGCATTTGAGAGCAAAAAGGGCACAGTATTGGGGGTAGCAACAAGATTACACTGTTGGGGCACCAGGAGGAAAGGATAATGGAAAAGAGAGGAATCTAAAATGCCTGTGTGGTAAACTCTGCAGAGAAGAGATGTGGCTAAAAAATTTCATCATGGTGGTCTGCTTCCAATAGAGAAGATGAGCAAAGAAAACACGTACATAAAATACATCAATGGATGTAACAGGTATGTAGTGCTGTAATCTCCTGTATTTTTGGTAGTGCAAAATGTAACATCCACACAAATATGCCTTTAACACTGAGCTGGAGGTGGAGTGGGTCCACACAAACATAAGCCAGGACTGAATTTCATTCCAAGTATGGCCCTATTAGAATATATAGATGTCATAGAGGTGCGTCCCCCACTCTGGATGCAACTGTATTAGCCAGAGAGAAGTGCTGAAACTTTATCAGAGCAATTCCTCTTTCTGCAGTAGCATTGACCACCATAAAGGGAACTCATCACCAGGATTTTGGGTATAGAGCTGAGGACATGGGTTGCTAGATGGCCGATAGCACATCCGCCATACCCAGTCCCCATAGCTCTCTGTGCTTTTATTGTGTGAAAAAAACGATTCGATACATATGCAAATTAACATAAGAGTCATATCTTGCTTGTGTGAGCAGAGAAGAGTCATATTTTCAAGCTCTGACTCATCTCAGGTTAATTTGCATATGTATCAAATCGTTTTTTAAACACAATAAAGGCACACAGAGCTATGGGGACTGGGTATTGTGGATGTGCTAGCGGCCATCTAGCAACCCATGTCCTCAGCTCTATACCCAAAATCCCGGTGACAGGTTCCCTTTAAGGGCGTTCACATGGCTTCTTAGAGAATTACTGCGAAATGGCTCAGGTCTTTTCCTTCAAAAACAAGGTTTTTACCCTCTAATCGTTTCATTTTCTTTTTCTTTGCAGGTTTGGTTTCTAAATTTTTAGTCGTATTTTCCTTAACAGCCTGAGTAATACGTTCATCCAAAAAAGCCAATCTTTTGTTTCTAACGGATACCAAAGGTGTCTCTTAGCAACTGTGAGAGCACTTTTTTTGACGTCTGCATCTGGGTAAGTGCTCAGAAGCTGTAGCATATCCAAATTATTATTTGGAGCCCATCCACTTACAATTGCCTCGTACAAAAAACTAACATATATGAGGCTGACAAAATGTGCAACCCGTTTCATTCCTTTCAATTGTCGTTGAGAAATATTCAACTGTTTAGTGAAGAGGACAATTTTAAGTGCATATATTGCCTTAGCCATCCACCTTGCTTGATGCAGAGCCCCTGGGATCCTGAAACTGAAGTCGCTTTTAAACCAACCTCCTAGGTACAGGAGTGAGAGTAGTAATAAAAGTGATCAATGTGTGTAACCTCTAAATATTATCCAATCTTCTTGAAATTTGGCATATATATCTTTTACATCACTGAGACTCGGGGCATAAGCAAAGTTATATGAAAATCACATCTTTAGAAAAATAAAACACCCTAGGCAACATATAATATTAAGTTCAAAACATGGTTAACGTATGGCCAGTTGCAACCTCCCCAGTCTGCATAAACTGTTCAGGGGTTCCTGTCCCCATTCCTGACACATCCATTTAGTAATTACTTGTATTCCCCATGTAATAACAATTCTGGATCATCTTTTCATACAACTGAATGTTGGGGAATTTCTCTAGAATTTTATGAATAAATTGACAACTGGGTGTTACCATTTCCCTTGTCAAAGAGATTTTTCCATGTCTGGCACTGCCAATGCTGATTGGGCAATGTTAGACCGTGCACGGACAAACTCTCCAACAAGAAGCACCCAGATGTCAGTTTATTCATAAACTTCTAGCAGGAATAATAGATGAATGACAGAACACAGAGTCGTAAGAAAAGGTTCTCAAGAATAGACATTTAATGTGAAATACAATTATTTGCGAAAAACAGACATGCGGTATTACTGTTTGTGAGCAGACGAGGTGACAACTCCTCTTTAAGGACATGACCATATTACAGCGCTGACCAAGCTCTGAGTTGTACTGATCTATAATATGGCACCAAGGAGGTGTACAGGACCCACTGTAATTTAATATGAATTCATAAGAAGGCATACAGAGGATCCATCAGATGCAGCATTACAGAGATAGAATCATGTCTTCTACAAATTTATATCTCTGTATTATACAGCTCTACGGAGGCACCATAGGACGGTACATGGAGTGTCTACGTCTCAGATCCATATAGATTAAAGACAGGAAAAATAAGCTCTTATTCTCTTTGATACTATCCTTAGGTTGCTTTCACACAGTCAGTTTTTGATCAGTGATTTCCATCAGTGATTGTAAGTAGAGTAGATTTGAGTGAATAGAAGTGAAACTAATTGAATTTGATTCAAATTTCAGGAAAATTTCAATTTGCAATAAATCTGAAATTCCTCTAATTTCGTTGTAACAAATCAATTTTTTCCTATATGTGTTACAAAGTGAAAGTAAGAAGCCCGGGAAGGTGATATGACCCATAATGCCGTGTAGCCAGCCAATCAGCAGATAGCTATCCCCTGAGATACATGGGCAGATTGGGAACTTAAAATGGCCCTGGACAAAATACTAAAAGTGACCCCGTTTTGCAGTCGGGTCCAAATTGATGGCAGGCAGTGCCAAACCAAGTAGGCGGGACCAGTAATACCATTTTATGGCACATTATACCACCCCAACAGAGCCAAATACCACAGTCCATCACAAAATACTGCCTCTATCAGCACAAAATAAATCCCAAAAAATTTCCAGTGGCTGGCCATGAGGAGGCCCACCAGGAAATTTCCCTGTAAGGTCTATGGCCAATCCGCCCCTGCTGCAATGTCACAGACCTTAAAAAAGCCTAATCCTGCCATTTTTCATTTTTTAAGAGCCCTGTAGGAACTGAAAGCTGAGCTCTGATTAGTTGCTATGGGCAACTAAGACTGATTTACTATTAGGCAGTTTGATTTGGAGATATTGGAGATATTGGAGATGGGCTACTTTTTCGTGGGTCACCCTGTATTTGTGCCATTGTCAGCATAATGTTGCCTTCTCCGGTAACCACAAGTATTTTGCCCAGATTGCTAGACCAACCCCTTAATTGCCAGATTGTTTCAGGCCTAAATGACCAGACTCTTTTTGGCAATTTTATGCATGTCGTGCCCTGACTTTTTTTTTTTCATTGGGCTACCAAAATAGATTTTTGTGCCACACACTGGGGCTATCTTGATACCTCTTGTAGACAAATATTTTTCAGAGATTACATCTGATACAGTTTTCTTTCTACAAACCAGATTCTTGTAAAATTTTTGTAGAAAGTGTTTTTGTAGGCATGCATGAAATCAACAAAAATCAGCATTGCACAAACGAGGCTCTCACATTGTAGAAAATGCATGAACAGCATTGCAAAAAGATTCTGAATAACTCATCAAATACCGTACAAGTGCAGGGAATGGTGACACATGGCATCAAGAATAATGACTATTTAGACTCTTCACTAATCCTGTATTTTCTAGCTTTTGAACAACTACATTCCTTGGGCCCACAAGAAGACTTTTTTTTTTTGGGGGGGGGGGGGGGGCCTAACTGACAGGGTTCTGAATCAAAGAAATAGACTCTAGTGGCAAGTGATTGGCTCCAAAATCAGCTCCAAATATTTTTTTCTCCTGGACTTGATGAGGCACCTATTCCATCAGAAGTTGAGCCCACCAGAGGATCCTCTGGTTCTCTGGTGAGTCCGTCTGGCCCAGGTGTTATCCAGATCAAAAATTGTTACTTGTGTTTTAATGCAAAAACAACAGCAAAGAATACAGTATAGTACATATATGTAACATTCAGGCCTGCCTGCCTTCCTATACAGCAGCTCATTTGAAGCAATTGGCACCCTCACAGGAAAATGTGAAAAAAATACAACAACTCTGAGTTGATAATGAACAAAGTGAATGTCTAAAAAGCTTTAAACCCCTCTATATGAGACTTTTGTTGGGTGCTATTGGTCCTGTGCTATATAGGGTGCACTACCAGGTTTTAAAATATATTTGTTAAGTTTAATATTAATAATGGTTTATTCTCTATATCCATTCATTTTTCATCTACAAGAGTAAAAACATTGCATTTGCCAAGAGCGATGGCAAGATTTTATTCCAGATATCCATATTTATTTGTGATGTTGATAGCAAGTCAAATCCGCGAGACTAATGCCAGGTGATATATTGATTGGTATTCAAACACACCCAAATAGAAAATAATGCACCCAACATGCAGTTATGTCTCAGGCAGATATGTAGATG
Source organism: Bufo bufo (assembly GCF_905171765.1). NCBI lineage: Eukaryota > Metazoa > Chordata > Amphibia > Anura > Bufonidae > Bufo > Bufo bufo. Next base: position 360,225,591 of record NC_053391.1, on the reverse strand, counting down.
ATTACAGGTGTGATCTGATTAGACACTGGGTTTTGCCACAAGAGAGCATAAAAGTGCTCTCCTTGCTGCCCTATAAAAGTCTATCAGAGGCTATTTTGGGGTAGTGTGTCTCTTGCTGAGATATTGCAAAGTTCTATTTACCATATACATCTACAATGCACTCAAAGATATCTTACCCAGTCATTTTGACTGTCTGCCATTTAGGCCACTCTGACCTAGCTGTTAGGACGTGTTGGGAGTGGTTATGTGAGAGCAAGCACACACGGTGAACAGGCACTGGACAGGCTAGACAGACCACCAGTTGAGAGGATCATTTGATCTGTCAACAAGCATGAGCAGCTCTCACAGTTTCATTGTCTACCATACAGACACAGGTGGCACCTTCATTATATAACTTTTTGTTTACCCAGACCATTTCTAGGTAATTAGTAGTAGGAAATCTGGTGTCACAATGGCCATTGATGGCCAGCCATTATTGCTTTTGTTTGCAGTGGTGTCCTGAATGAGAACTCTGGACTGCTATGGCCTGGAACAATATCATAAACTTATCCTTTCGCTCTAATATTGTAATCACTTCCATATATCATCAGTACAGTCACACATAGAAAGGTTGATTCCATTCCAACAACTCCTTCTTGGTGTGTTATTATTATTATTATTATTATTATTATTATTATTATTTGTTAATGATGGAAGATCTAAGGAAGAACTACAGTAGAAATATATAAGGTTTCAATTATCCTCTTTACAATGATCATTTCAGGTTTCTCATAATTGCAATCAGATACAGTAAGCCTTGCGAAGAGCTATTCACAAGACCTATTTTTTGTGTAGAGCAGGTGAGAATCTAGACCACAGAGTTTACTTTGGCTGTTGGTAATAATTGGTGGCTTTTTTGTGGTGTTATGTCCAGATAAGTCATTGTTTGTTTCCAACAAGTAAATGTTACCCATAAGTGTCCAGCCAGGTGATTTTTCCTCTGCATTTCAAATGTACAACCGCCACCATTAAAATAATACTATGCACTCAACCAATTAGCATGTTATTTAATTAGATATCCTCCACATGTAAGTCAATGGGTAAAAATGGTATAAGAAAGGGAAGGGTGAGGCAAAGAGAGAGAAGAAGACAAGAAGAACGGTTAGAGAGGTTGGAAGATGGATGAATAGAGGTAACATCCCTCTAGGTATTAGGTATATTCATCCATGCCTCATTAAGAAATAAGTAGAGATGAGTGAATTATTGGAAAATTCGATTCGGCTGATTCGCCAAATTATACAAAAAAATTTGCTTTGTGACAAATGACTTTGTCATGAAGCACATTTATTTGTAAGTAGTGGGTGCAATTACAGGGAGCAGCGATTGCGCTACTCCTCGTCATTGTACCCCTCAGATGCCGCGTTCATACATGATCGCGGCATCTGATATAAATAACTCAGTTTAAAATAAATAAAAAAACTCCAGCCGGCATGGTAATGTCATACGTCACCGCGCCCGAGATTTTGTCCAAGATCTTCAAGCAAGATGGCGGTGTGCTGTAAGTATGATTTTTTTGTTTTGTTTTTTTATCTGCCACGAAGCACGAGGAAATTCGGCTTTGTGGCGAATCAAATTTATACTGAAATTCAGATCAAAGTCCACTTTGTGGATTTCAATTTGCTCAACACTAGAAATGAGCTAAAATACTTGCTGTCTCTGGGTCTAATAATCTAAATACTCTCATCTCTGGTAAAGAACCGAGGTAAAGAACCTGGTAGCAAATTGACTTTTTTCTTCAATACATTCATTATATTGCTTACAAATCACTATCTCTTACTATATCAATTATATAGTAGATCTCTACTATAATGTAAGAAAGATGTCAGAAACCTCAGGCACTCCAGCTGTGGTGAAACTACGACTCCCAGCATGCACACTTGCTTGGTTTTTCTCAGAACACCTATAGAAGTGAGTGGAGCATGCTGGGAGTTGTACTTTCACCTCAGCTGGAGTGCCGAAGGTTGCTGATCCCTGATGTAAGATGAAAATGTTGATGTATATGAGAATAAAAAAAAAAAAGTAAAGAATTCCAGCAGATACATCACCATCCAACATCTCGGCTCAATATTTTGGTATCTGGGAATCAGAGAGTAAAGATTGCTTGCTTGTTTCTTTAAGCTTTTACCTGCATATGCTGTTCAATGTAAAGCATCTTATTATCGAGAGAAGTTCATTCTCCTATTAGTCCAAACAGTATATAAAATAGAATGACTAACAGTAAGTGTACTGTATTCATGGGGGAAGCGCCCCCAGCCTCTCCCGCCCTTCTCAGCAGTGATTGACCAGTGGTGTTCATATTTGCATTCATACACATCAGTCATTGCTGAGGCAGGCGAGGTTTTGCTTCCTTTATCTACTCAACAGACTCATCTACTCAAGAGACTTCACTTGGAAGCTTGTAACTGATGATGGAAAAAAAATATGGCCATATTAATTAATACTCCGTCAAGGAGACAAACCTCTTCCTTACGGCCATCTATTAAATATCAGGACTGGTAACAGCAAATAGTAATTAAAAAACAAACTGCAAAAATGCACTTGGGGACATTTACATAAGCAGATTGTCAGAGCAATGATTGGGAATGAACTGCTTATCCCCAATCACTGCCCTATCGCTCAACTACAGTAGAGTTGCATATATATGAAGCAATAATCCCCTCTGTATGGGGATGAATGATTGCTACTGTGATCATTCATCCCCATTTTTAGTTCTTATTTGTCAGCAGTACATGCCTGTTTACACAGGGCAATCAATTCCTGACAAGCAACTATTATAGGCACTGCGTGAAAGATGTGATCACCTAATGGACCAGCATTGGCTTGTTTGTTGGGTCTATGGTACTTCTAAATAGGACAAATATTGATAACAAATGTTCATATGAATGTTCATCCCCAATTGTCCAGATCCTCAGTCCAGGTAAAAGGATCCTTAGGCTAGGTAATAAGAACTCTGGAAGAACAAGAGGTTGAGTAAAGAAGAAATCAATGTGGATGGGAACTACTCTGGAAACAATAACACAAAAGTGAGAAACAGAAAAGGAAATAAAGCAGCATGATGATGTATGTTGAGTAGGCAGTAGAAGGAAGGAAGACGAATGCAACATAGATTAGAAATTGGCTGAGTTGCAAGAAAAGATACATAAGATTCCCACTAGCGTATGAACAAGACATTTTGTAAAATGCAAAATAGATATCTGTCAGTCATGAGTTCTAAATCCATAGGAAATGAAACTGTCACAATGATTAAGGTAAAATGGAGGTAGTATATGCTGCCAAGTCATATACCAGGTCATTTTTTTAACCTCAGAAAGTTTGAGGGAAAGTGCTTTCCATGTGACCTGTGAGATATTGCCTTTTAGCTTTACTACTAAATTGAGAATTATTCATGCACATTTGTATCCACCATTACCTTTGCTCTAATTTGTTCAAGGACTCCAATTTCTCATGAAACAAACTCAATATAACAGAGCAAAATGCTAGAAAAACCCTTGACAGGGTGGTCGCACACAACTGTAAAGTTCGGGTTCTTACCGAACTTTAGGATTTTTGGACCCCCGACCCGAACCCGAACATTTCAGTAAAAGTTTGGGTTCGGTGTTACCAATCAACAAGCATTTAACTCTGTGGCCTTAGAAGCCATCACAGCCATGCCTACTAATGGCATGGCTGTGATTGGCCAGTGCAGCATGTGACCCAGCCTCTATATAAGCTGGAGTCACGTAGCGCTGCACGTCACTCTGCTGTGCTTAGTATAGGGATAGGATGCTGCTGCTGTGAGGGAGAGAATAGGAAAGAAACTTTAATCAGAACTGCAATTGAGCTCAGCGATCTACATAGATTTTGTTGTGTGGGTGCAGTGCACAATCTTTTTACCCTGCCCTGAGCCCAGTGACAGAGAAAAATAACTTTTATCTCTCTGTTAGTTAGGTGGGCGGCCATTTTATGCAAGCTCAGTGCACCAGCACTGCATATGTGCTTTTGTGACATTTAAATCCAAGCTTGAAATACTGCAATAATAATCTGGGTTTAAAAAAAAAAAAACTTTTTGGGCAATATCCAACATCTGATGCCTTTGCAGCATTAGTCAGTGTGCAATTTAAGCTAGAAATACAGTTATAATTTTCTGGGTTTTAAAAAACACCCTTTTTGGGCAAAATACTAAATTTTACAGCCCTTTCTGCATCTGTACGTGTGAAATTCAAGCGTTATATACTGATGTCATATTCTGTTATTAAAAAAAACACCCATTTTGGGCAAAATACTTGATATTGCAGCCTTTGCTGCATCTGTGATTATTAAAAACAAGCTTGAAATACTTCAATAATTTTTAGGCTTTTAAAAAACACCCATTTTTGGCAATAACCTCCATCTTGGGCCTCTGCCGCATTAGTCAGTGTGCAATTTAAGATAGAAATACAGCTATAATCTTCTGGGTTTTAAAAAACACCCTTTTTGGGCAAAATACTCAATTTTACAGACCTTGCTGCATCTGTACGTATGAAATTCAAGCGTTATATATTGCTGTCATATTCTGTTATTAAAAAACACCCATTTTGGGCAAAATACTTAATATTGCAGCCTTTGCTGCATCTGGTGATTGTTAAAAACAAGCTTGAAATACTTCAATAATTTTCAGGCTTTGAAAAAACACCCATTTTTGGCAATAACCTCCATCTTGGGCCTCTGCCGCATTAGTCAGTGTGCAATTTAAGCTAGAAATACAGCTATAATTTTCTGGGTTTTAAAAAACACCCTTTTTTGGCAAAATACTAAATTATACAGCCCTTGCTGCATCTGTACGTGTGAAATTCAAGCATTATATACAGCTGTCATATTATGTTAGTAAAAAAAACACCCATTTTGGGCAAAGTACTTATTATTGCAGTCTTTGCTGCATCTGTTATTGTTAAACCTAGCTTGAAATACTTCAATAATTTTCTGGGTTTTAAAAAACAGCAATTTTTGGCAATACCCTCCATCTGGGGCCTCTGCCACATTAGTCAGTGTGCAATTTAAGCTAGAAATACAGCTATGATTTTCTGGGTTTTAAAAAAACACCCTATTTGGGCAAAATACTCAATTTTAGAGCCCTTGCTGCATCTGTACGTGTGAAATTCAAGCATTATATACTGCTGTCATATTCTGTTAGTAAAAAAAACAACCATTTTGGGCAAAGTACTTAATAATGCAGCCTTTACTGCATCTGTGATTGTTAAAAACAAGCTTGGAATACTTAATAATAATTTTTAATTAATAATAATTTTCTGGCTTTGCAAAAACACCAATTTTTGGCAATACCCTCCATCTGGGGCCTCTGCCGCATTAGTTAGTGTGCAATTTAAGCTAGAAATACAGCTATAATTTTCTGGGTTTTAAAAAACACCCTTAATTTGCAGCCTTGTCTGCATCTGTCAGTGTGAGATACACGCTTTAGATACTGCTGTGCTATTCTGGTATAAAAAAACTAAATTTTTTGGCAAAATACTTAATTTGTGGATCTGCATCTGTACGTGTGAAATTCAAGCGTTATGTACTGCTGTCATATTCTCGTATTAAAAAAACACCCATTTAGGGCAAAAATCTTAATTTTGCAGCCTTGTCTGCATCTGTACGTGTGAGATACACCCTTTAGATACTGTTGTTCTATTCTGCAATTAAAAAAACACCAATTTAGGGAAAAAATCTTAATTTTGCAGCTTTTGCTGCATATGTCATTGTGAGATACTCCCTTTAGATACTGTTGTTCTATTCTGCTATTTAAAAAAAACACCCATTTAGGGCAAAAATCTTAATTTTGCAGCCTTTGTTGCATATGTCATTGTTAGATACACCCTTTACATACTGCTGTGCTATTCTGGTATTAAATAAACCCCCATTTTGCGCAAAAATCTTAATTTGGGGCCTTGTCTGCATCTGTACGTGTGAGATACACGCTTTAGATACTGCTGTGCTATTCTGGTATTAAAAAAACACCCATTTTGGGCAAAAATCTTAATTTGCGGCCTATGCTGCATCTGTCATTGTGAGATACACGCGTTAGATACTGTTGTTCTATTCTGTTATAAAAAAAAACACCCATTTTGGGGAAGAGCCTAAATTTGAGAAATATGAGGAGAGCGTCAAATAAGGGACGTGGCCCCGGTCGTGGTGCTGCTGGGGGAGCTCCCTTTGCAGGGAGAGGACATGGTCGATCTGTGCCAGCTAGACGCACAAGTTAAACCCCTTCCTCAGGTGTGAGTAGGCGACAGATCCTTCAGCGGTATTTGGTCGGGCCTAATGCGGCTCTACGAATGGTGAGGCCTGAACAAGTACAGGCGATAGTAGATTGGGTTGCTGACAGTGCCACCAGTTCCTTTACATTGTCTCCCACCCAGTCTCCGGCTGAAAGATCAGAGTTGGCACCTGTAACTGATGTCTTTCAGTCTTTCACCTCACCCCCTTGCAAATCAGCCAAGCAGTCTGAGCCCCAAGTCATGCAGCAGTCTCTTCTGCTTTTTGATGACTCTGATAGCAGGGTTTCCCAGGGCCATCCACCTAGCCCTGCCCCAGAAGTGGAAGAGATTGAGTGCACCGATGACAAACCACTTATCTTTCAAGATGAGTACATGGGAGGACCATCGCAGCACGTCTCGGATGATGCTGAAACACAGGTGCCAACTGCTGGGGTTTTCGAAAGTGTGCAGACCAAGAAGGAGGGCAGGTGAGAAGACTGGGTGGAAGTTGATGTGGAGGACGATGAGGTCCTCGACCCCACATGGAATCAAGGTCATGTGAGTGACCTGTGTAGTTCGTAGGAAGAGGCGGTGGTCGCAACAGCCACCAGCACAGCAGAAGAGGAAGCAGGGTGCAAAAGCAGAGCGGCCGTCCCCTAGACAATACGCCTGCTACTGCAGAACGCAGCAAGGGTCCGAGCACACGAAAGCCAGCTCCAAGGAGTTCCCTGGCGTGGCAGTTCTTCAGACAATGTGCTGACAACAAGACACGAGTGGTTTGCACGCTGTGCAATCAGAGCCTGAAGCGAGGCATAAACGTTTTCAACCTGAGCACAACCTGCATGACCAGGCATCTAAGTGCAAAGCATGAGCTGCAGTGGAGTAGACACCTCAAAAACCAAGAAAGGTCTCTGGCTCCTCCTGCTTCCTCTTCTGCTGCATTCTCAGCCTCTTCATCCACCTCTGAAGTGATAGTGCCACCTGCCACCCTGCAAACAGCGGATCTGCCAGCACGACCACCACCTGGGTCACCAAGCATCTCCACAATGTCCCACGGAAGCGTTCAGCTCTCCATATCCCAAACACTGGAGCGGAAGTACCCCTCTACCCACCCACGATCCCTGGCCCTGAATGCCAGTATTTCAAAATGACTGGCCTTTGAAATGCTGTCCTTCCGTCTGGTGGAGACGGAGAGTTTTAAAAGCCTTATGGCGGTGGCTGTCCCACAGTACGTCGTGCCCATCCGCCACTACTTTTCCAGGCGAGCCATCCCTTCCCTGCACAACCAAGTGGGGGACAAAATCAGGTGTGCACTGCACAATGCCATCTGTGGCAATGCCCACCTAACTATACGTGATACGTGGACCAGTAAGCACGGTCAGGGCCGTTATATCTCCCGAGCAGCACACTGGGTAAATGCAGTGGCGGCTGGGCCTGAAGCGGATAGCAGTTTGGTGCATGTCCTTTCACCACCGAGGATTGCAGGGCGCTTCAGTTTGCCTCCTGTTGCTTCCTCCCCTTCTCCACTTCTTCATCCTCAAACGGCTGCTCATCCAGTCAGTGTAACACCTTCACCACCAACTTCAGCACAGCCAGGGGTAAACGACAGCAGGCAGTTTTAAAATGTATCTGTTTGGGGGACAAACCCCATACTGCGCAGGAGCTGTGGACGGGCATGGAACAACAGACCGATGAGTGGTTGGTACCAGTGAGCCTCAAAACCGGCCTGGTGGTGTTCGATAATGGGCAAAATTTCGTAGCAGCTCTGGGACGCACATCCCTTGCCTGGCGCATGTGCTGAATTTGGTGTTGCAGAGGTTCCTTAAAAATTACCCCGATATGTCAGAGCTGCTGCAGAAAATGCGTGCAGTCTGTGCGCGCTTACGGCGTTCTCACCCTGCTGCTGCTCGCCTGTCAGCGCTGAAACGTTACTTCGGCTTTCCCGCTCACAGCCTCATATGTGACGTGCCCTTCAAGGTGGAACTCCACCTTGCACATGCTGGCCAGACTGTGCAAGCAGCAGCAGGCGATAGTGGAGTTTCAGCTGCAGCACGCACGGGTGAGTCACTCTGCGGAACAGCACCACTTCACCACCAATGACTGGGCCTCCTTGCGAGACCTGTGTTCCTTGTTGCGCTGTTTCGAGTACTCCACCAACATGGCCAGTGCCGATAATGCCGTTCTCAGCGTAACTATCCCACTTCTATGCCTTCTTGAAAAATCGCTTCTGACGATGATGTCAAAGGATGTGGCATAGAAGGAGGAGGAGGAAGAGAGATCATTTCATAGGGTTTCCGGCCACTCATTCACAAGTGGCTCCTAGGGTGGGTTCCTGCACCCACAAACGCCAGGTACACAATTGTTTAGCCAGGGAACAGTTCTGGAGGATGATAAGGTGGAGGATAAGGAGGAGGATATGGATGAGAAGCAACCGTGTTCACAGCAGGGTGGCACAGCTTTTCGTTGCCTCTGGGCAGTCTGGCACACATGAGCGATTACAGTGAGCTGCAGTGTCTCCGCAATAACCGCCGAGTTGCCCACATTCTAACTTGTGCTGGGTGGCCACGCTGCTGGATTCCCGTTACAAGGACAACATACCGTCCTTAATTCCGTCACTGTAGAGTGATCGTAAGATGCGCGAGTACAAGCGCACGCTAGTAGACACGCTGCTGGTGGCATTCCCACCTGACAGCGGGTGCACAGTGGAAGCACAAGGCAAAGGCAGAGGAGGAGAAAGAGGTCGCCAATGCAGCTGGGGCACCACAAGCACCTCAGAAGGCAGGGTAAGCATGGCCGAAATGTGGAAAAGCTTTGTCAGCACGCCACAACAACCAGCACCACCAGCTGATATGGAACGTCTTAGCAGGAGGCAGCATTTCAACAACATGGTGGAGCACGCCTACACGTACTGAATGACGGGTCTGCCCCCTTCAACTTCTGGGTTTCCAAATTGGGCACATGGCCTGAGCTTGCCCTTTACCCCTTGGAGGTGCTGGCCTGCCCTGCAGCCAGTGTATTATCTGAACGTGTGTTTAGTATGGCAGGGGGCCTTATCACAGACAAGCGCAGCCGCCTGTCCACAGTCAATGTGGACAAGCTCACGTTCATTAAAATGAACCAGGCATTGATCCCACAGTACCTTGTGCAGAATAGACATGTATACCGGCCTTAACTAGCCATTGCTATACTACAGCCCAATTGCTCATTGTTGTATTTTTTATATTTCCCACTCTTTTGGGTGTACCCTAAAAAAAAAAACTGAAAAAAAAACTACCTCGTCCTCCTCCACCGCCACTTCCACCTACACCGCTACGTCCAACGCCTCCTCAACCTCCTACTCCATATGGACCTCCACCTCATACATCAAGATAAAAAAATTTTATTTGTACGTATTTTATTTTATTTTATGTCATTTCACTAATTTGTCTGGTACATTTTCAGGTGAAATTCACAATTTTTTTTGCTGTGATATACCCCTGCTCTACCTAGTAGACAGGTCAATAAATTTCACTAATTTGTCTGTTACATTTTCGGGTGAAATTCACAAATTTTTGGCTGTGATATACCCCTGCTCTACTTAGTAGACAGGTTAATAAATTTCACTAGTTTTTCTTTTACATTGTCGGGTGACATTCATAAATTTTTGGCTGTGATATACCCCTGCTCTACCTAGCTGACAGGTTAATAAATTTCACAATTTTTTCTGTTACATAGTTGGGTGACATTCACCAATTTTGGCTGTGATATACCCCTGCTCTACCTAGTAGACAGGTTCATAAATTTCACAAATTATTTTGTTACATTCTTTGGTGACATTTTACAATTTTTGCCGTGCTCTGCATAGGTGACAGGGGCTGAAATTTTTAAAAATCATCTGTTCCATTGGTGAGTGACATTAACCCATTTCTGGCGACGAAAAACCCCTGCTCTGCATAGGTGACAGGGACTTAAATTTCAAAAATTTGTCTTTAATTGGCCCTTTCATTTGATCCTTCTGCTTTAATAATTTGTCCCACATTTCAGCTTGATCACATTGCAGTCATTGACCTCCCTTGGATGTGTTCTCCCTTTCTCACGCTCCCTCTCCGGCGTGGAACGCTGTTTCGCCGCTAACCGTGATCAACATAGTAGGCGCAAAAAAGAACATCGAAAGTTGATAGAGCAGATATCCAATTGGATCGTAGACATCACGGGGACGTGCGACATGGTGGGACAGTATGTGTGCACACGCCTACATGTACTGACTGATGGGTCTGCCCCCTTCAACTTCTGGGTCTCCAAATTGGGCATATGGCCTGAGCTTGCCCTTTATGCCTTGGAGGTGCTGGCCTGCCCTGCAGCCAGTGTATTGTCTGAACGTTTGTTTAGCGCAGCTGGAGGGGGTTATAACAGGTTATATTTCCCAATGTTTTGGGGTGTACCCTAATTTAAATAAAAAAAATAAAACCAAAAAGCAGTGTAGGCTACCTCCTCATCCTCCACTGCCGCTTCCACCTACACTGCCACATCCACCGCCTCTTCAACCATCTACTCCATATGGACCTCGTCCTCCTAGATCAAGATTTTTATTTTTTTATGTATTTTATGTTATTTGAATTCATTTGCCTATCCACATTTGTTTGCAGTGCACTTGCCGTGCTCTTAACAACATTTTGATGCCATTTGCAGCCCTCTAGCCCTTTCCATGACATTTTTACAGCCATTTTAGTGCTCAAAAGTTCGGGTCCTCTTTGACTTCAATGGGGTTCGGGGTGAAGTCCGGGTCACAAACTCGAACTTTTTTGTGAAGTTCGGCCAAACCCGTCGAGCCCGAACATCCAGGTGTCCGCTCAACTCTACTTGTGACAGAATATCACAAAACCATGTTTTCATTTATTTTTTAAAAACTGTTCGTCCCCTACCATATCTCAGGATAAGCCAACAGGACAAGTAAGGAAGGACACATCTGTAAGTGCAGCTACATCAAACTATAGGGATACCATATTCACAGGGCTGACAGCCTCACAAAATCAATAGCACTTAGACTTCCCATCATTTTCTGCTGAGAGTAATTGATGGCTGGAAGCATTATATTTTGTGTCATTTTCAAATAAAACTAGCTTTTTAAACTTCATCTAAAAAGAGGAACACATTTTGAGGATATGGACTTTAATTAGATACCACCAGACATACACTTTACAAGATGCTGTTAGTGGATGGACTAAGGCCTAGATGAAACTTTATTATCTTTCACCAGAGATTACTGTGACTCCCTGTGTTTCTTTATCTGTATGAAGCATGTACAACTATGAAGGCAGGCCGTAAGGCTCCCTGATACAGAGCCGTAATTGGAGGCATAAAGATATATAGTAAGACACTGAGAAAAGGACTGCATAACGGAAACCAGATGGATCCGCTATGCTTGCCCACATACCTCTATTATAACGGATCAAAACGGAATGCCTCTAAAGGTTTCTGTTTTGAATTCCATTTTCTATTATTTTCTGTTATAACCATGTTATAATAGAAAGCAATAATGGAATTCATAACGCTGATGTGAACTTTCCCTTAAAGGGAACCTGTCATGTGGATATTTGATTATAATCTAACTAATTATATACAATCATTAACTACTAAAAAGTACCTTAGATGTATTCATTTACTGGTGTGACAGATGGTTATCTCATAATATACACACAAAGATGCCGCATGCTAATGAGCTGATTGGAGTCCGGCGTGATGTCATTGAGTCCAGCGTATATTTAATTCAGAGCTATAGCCACTCCCCTGCCCACCTGCTGCTGGTTCATATGGAAACAAACTGTCATTCAGCAGCAGGTGGGCGGGGACAGTCAGGAGCTCATGAATATTCATGACTCATCATTATCAGCTGGAGCTTTTCAATACAAGATGTTGGCAGATTGACTGGGTCAATTAAAGAAAGTGACCCAGCATTTTGCTAAGAGAATCAGTCACTTATTTATGTTGCCCTTAGTTAGGACACCATAAAACTGGTGACAGGTTCCCTTTAATAGCCAGGTTCCGTGTTCATTGTTCTTGCATTTATATACTGATTCTTCTGTGCTTCCTACCTCGGCTTGCCTTCTGACCAATTTCCCTATGACTTTGCTTTGGTGTTTGTTTGTCTGTTGGTGTTTGTTCGTCTCTGCACTTATTTAGAGTAGGGACCGTCGTCCAGTTGCAGTTCTGCCAAGTAGGGCTTATACTGCAAGTAGGTAGGTAAAGTGGGCTGGGTTTTAGGTTAGGACTCACCGTCCTTATCTGTTCCTACCTACAGGCGTTACTGTATCTCAAAAGTTTTTATTTCATAAAATTGCAGTAAAGTACATAAAATAGCTATAAACTGAGCCTTTGGATTTGACTTTTTTTTTTGCAGAATTTTACTTTTCTTTCATCGCTTCTATATGATTATTTGCTTCTTTTTTTAGTTGATGGCTTTGTTGTGTTCTAGGTGATAAACGTATCTATAGGGATCTCATAGAGTCACGCTTTTGGATCGCTGGCTCAGTATCTTGAGTGTTGTGCATCATCAACATTCTCCACAGCAGGAAAAAGCCTTAGGCCTATCCCTGCCATGCTGTTTTCAGAGAAGCCTCTAAAGGATGGCATAGCCTCTGGAAAGGGCTCATTGTTATCATTTAGTGGATAAATTGGTCAGAACAGACAACCATCCTAGTGAAACTGAATTTACTAGTGTCAAACATTTTAACTCTTCATGGAGTAAATACAGAAACAGCTCAAAGTAACGTTAATATAAAACTATTGCAATAAAGTGTTTGCAGAACAAGAAACACATTGCCTGAGTCTAGTGTATTGAATGTACAAGCTTATAACTCAATAGTATAGAGTAATAAAAATACCAGAAAATGCAAATATTCCCCAGAAAAAAAAGAAAATATATATAATAATAATAATATTTTCTTGAAACTCAATATTGTGGCTTTCCTCATGAAAAACACAAATAAAATGCCCAACTGGCTACCAAGCCTCTTGCCCATTGATCATGTAGATGCATTCATGTTTACTTTTAGAAAGTATGTTGACAGTGCCAGAACCATATCCATTTGTCCAACTTTCTGTACATTTTCAGGTGGAATAAAAGAGGAGCAGCCCATTGAAGAATTCTAATAAACATGCTCTAGAATTGTTATTTTATAGCAAAAATTTACTAAACGAAACAAGTCAGGAGAGATGACTGGTACTTTTCATATAGCAATATAAAAAAAATCTTTCCATAGCAGAAGCCAAGCATACTTCTGTTGCATCCTTATACACAGAAAGAAAAAGCTATGAAATCAATTTCTAGGAACTGTAACTGTGCAGCAGCTTAGAGAATCTGTTCTGTATCATGCTATGCGATATTAAAAATAGACTCTATCGGTGAAAGCTGTGATAGAAATTCTATGACAGGAGGGTGAGAAGTGCAGTTTATCACTTACTATTCTGACTTAAAATGCTAAAACAAAGCCTAAAACATGTCACCAGAGGAAAAATGCCAGAAGCAAAGTGACTACTGGCAGATTCATACTCCTCATCAACAAACAGCAAATCAATCATCTCTTCCCCTCGGACTTAATTAGTTGAAATCTTCAATGAATGATACCAATGAAGATGTTATACATTCGCAAATCTTCTGTTAAGGTGTTTAAAATCCATCTTAATTGCAATCCATCATGGTACACACACACACACACACACATATATATATATATATATAATATATATATATATATATATATATATATATTTATATATATACACTGCTCAAAAAAATAAAGGGAACACTTAAACAACACAATGTAACTCCAAGTCAATCACACTTCTGTGAAATCAAACTGTCCACTTAGGAAGCAACACTGAGTGACAATCAATTTCATATGCTGTTGTGCAAATGGGATAGACAACAGGTGGAAATTATAGGCAATTAGCAAGACACCCCCAATAAAGGAGTGGTTCTGCAGGTGGTAACCACAGACCACTTCTCAGTTCCTATGTTTTGGTCACTTTTGAATGCTGGCGGTGCTTTCACTCTAGTGGTAGCATGAGACGGACTCTACAACCCACACAAGTGGCTCAGGTAGTGCAGCTTATCCAGGATGGCACATCAATGCGAGCTGTGGCAAGAAGGTTTGCTGTGTCTGTCAGCGTAGTGTCCAGAGCATGGAGGCGCTACCAGGAGACAGGCCAGTACATCAGGAGACTTGGAGGAGGCCGTAGGAGGGCAACAACCCAGCAGCAGGACCGCTACCTCCGCCTTTGTGCAAGGAGGAACAGGGGGAGCTCTGCCAGAGCCCTGAAAAATGACCTCCAGCAGGCCACAAATGTGCATGTGTCTGCTCAAACGGTCAGAAACAGACTCCATGAGGGTGATATGAAGGCTCGACATCCAAAATAAAATAAATGTTGCTGTCCCTCTCATCCCCTTTAAAGGGGTTTTCCCATCTCAGAAAATGGGTGCATTTCGCTAAGATATGCCCCCATTGTCTAATAGGTGCTGGTCTCACCTCTAGGACCCGCACCTACACAGAGAATGGAGCCTCTAAAGTTATGGAGGGCGCACTGTGCATGTGCAGCCGTCCTCCATTAATTTCTGTCGGGCTGCTGAAAATAGCCAAGCGTCGGCCCCATAGAAATGGATGGGACGAGTGACCGCGCAAGTGCACCAAGGAGGTAAGTTGCATATTATAAAATCAATGTTTTCTGCACGTTCAGGCCACATTTGGAGATGGGAATAACACCTATACATTCAGCTGGCAATTACACATCTGTTATGTCAACTGGTTTTATGACGATATATGTGCCCTTTAAAAGCAGATAAATGACTGATTGAGCTCAGTTAGATCAGTCCTACCTCAGTTCTATTCCTGATAACTCCATCTGTAGTACAGCATGTGACCACAGAAGCCACTGACTGGTTGCAGTGGTTATGCGCCAGCCGCTTGTAGACAAAGACTGGAGTGAATGCCGGAGCATCTCCATTGGATCGGCAGGGCGACCACTCATTTACTTACTGTCTATTTCAATACTACTACTACTACTACTACTACTACTGTATATATTATAAGCACTAAGCAGAATAATGTGGAGGATAATTTTTGGAAGAGCAGAAGAAATGTCTACATAAAATCACAGGTGGGTTTTCTTATTTTTTCTGTATTTTATCATTGTCCTCACTAAACAATGAAAGTCTATATTCTGCATGTTATGAATCAATAACAAAATCCGAAAAACAACCAACCGGCTTATAAATAACCTCCTCACTATACTTAATCTGCTCAAAATTTCATTTTGTTGCTGAAATGTTATGTCGGCAACAAAGTGTTATGTTTCTTTTACCTGGGTAAACTAGAAGTCTGAAACCTCCACAAATCATCCTCAAATACAGTGACAAGAGTAATCCAACCACATTATACCTGTGAGATGCAACTCACTGTATCTTACCACAGGGAAATGTGACTGCCAGTCACTTCTGTCATGTAACAATGTACCATTTATTATCACATTTTCAGCTGCCCACAACGTATCCCGACTGGTATAATGATGCATTTTAAGCTTACCAAGCTGAATGAGTATGATGGAAAACATGATGCGTTTATCTATCTATCTATCTATCTATCTATCTATCTATCTATCTATCTATCTATCTATCTATCTATCTATCTTTCTATCAATCTATCATATCTCATTATCTATCTATCTATCTATCTATCTATCTATCTATCTATCTATCTATCAATCCATCTGTCCATCCATCTATCTATTATTTTCATGTCTATTTATTAGTGTTGAGCGAGCATGCTCGGCCGAACACCAGTTCAGCTCGAGCATTGCTATGCTCGGCACATCGCGGAGTTCGACCCGTCAGTGTATTTAAATCTAATTTAGCCTCTATTTCTTTTCAGAAGATTGCTGTACAGTGAGGGAATCCCTCTGTGTGAGTCTGCGGCTTAGGAGTTCTTGCCCTGACTCCATATACAGCTATGTCCATATATGGAGTCAGCACTTAGGGACACCCAGTGTATTTAAATCAAATTTAGCCTGTATTTCAGAAAAGTTTCTGCCGGGATTCAAACTCACAACCTTTTGTATCAGAGGCAAGGCACTTAACCACTCAGCTATAATAGCTGCATGGCCAGTTACTCTAAAAATAATAAAATAATTTAAAATATGTATATATATATATGAGATTTCTTTTGTACTGTACTTCTACTGAGACCTATACAGTAGAAGTTATTTATATATATATATATATATATATATATAGATTTTTTTGTGACCAGCTATGCAGCTATATAGTGTAGGGGTTAAAGTTCTATGATGCAGAAGCTGTGAGTTCAAATCTCATCACAAACTTTTTCAGAAATAGAGGTTAAATTAGATTCATATATGTTATATATTTTTTTGTAATTGTAAAAAATGTATGCCACAAAATAAATGTGTAATTACTAGAAAAAATTAATAAATAAATAAAAAAAAATATAAAAATATATACACTGCTCAAAAAAATAAAGGGAACACAAAAATAACACATCCTAGATCTGAATTAATTATTATTCTTCTGAAATACTTTGTTCTTTACATAGTTGAATGTGCTGACAACAAAATCACACAAAATAAAAAAATGGAAATCAAATTTTTCAACCCCTGGAGGTCTGGATTTGGAGTCACACTCAAAATTAAAGTGGAAAAACACACTACAGGCTGATCCAATTTTGATGTAATGTCCTTAAAACAAGTCAAAATGAGGCCCAGTAGTGTGTGTGGCCTCCACGTGCCTGTATGACCTCCCTATAACGCCTGTGCATGCTCCTGATGCGGTGGCGGATGATCTCCTGAGGGATCTCCTCCCAGACCTGGACTAAAGCATCTGCCAACTCCTGGACAGTCTGTGGTACAACGTGACGTTGGTGGATAGAGCAAGACATGATGTCCCAGATGTGCTCAATTGGATTCAGGTCTGGGGAACGGGCAGGCCAGTCCATAGCATCAATGCCTTCGTCTTGCAGGAACTGCTGACACACTCCAGCCACATGAGGTCTAGCATTGTCTTGCATTAGGAGGAACCCAGGGCCAACCGCACCAGCATATGGTCTCACAAGGGGTCTGAGGATCTCATCTCGGTACCTAAAGGCAGTCAGGCTACCTCTGGTGAGCCCATGGAGGGCTGTACGGCCCTCCAAAGAAATGCCACCCCACACCATTACTGACCCAATGCCAAACGGTCATGCTGGAGGATGTTGCAGGCAGCAGAACGTTCTCCACGGCGTCTCAAGACTCTGTCACGTCTGTCACATGTGCTCAGTGTGAACCTGCTTTCATCATTGAAGAGCACAGGGCGCGAGTGGCGAATTTGCCAATCTTGGTGTTCTCTGCAAATGCCAAACGTCCTGCACGGTGTTGGGCTGTAAGCACAACCCCCACCTGTGGACGTCGGGCCCTCATATCACCCTCATGGAGTCTGTTTCTGACCGTTTGAGCAGACACATGCACATTTGTGGCCTGCTGGAGGTCATTTTGCAGGGCTCTGGCAGTGCTCCTCCTGTTCCTCCTTGCACAAAGGCGGAGGTAGCGGTCCTGCTGCTGTGTTGTTGCCCTCCTACGGCCTCCTCCACGTCTCCTGATGTACTGGCCTGTCTCCTGGTAGCGCCTCCATGCTCTGGACACTACGCTGACAGACACAGCAAACCTTCTTGCCACAGCTCGCATTGATGTGCCATCCTGGATAAGCTGCACTACCTGAGCCACTTGTGTGGGTTGTAGACTCCGTCTCATGCTACCACTAGAGTGAAAGCACCGCCAGCATTCAAAAGTGACCAAAACATCAGCCAGGAAGCATAGGAACTGAGAAGTGGACTGTGCTCACCACATGCAGAACCACTCCTTTATTGGGGGTGTCTTGCTAATTGCCTATAATTTCCACCTGTTGTCTATCCCATTTGCACAACAGCATGTGAAATTGATTGTCACTCAGTGTTGCTTCCTAAGTGGACAGTTTGATTTCACAGAAGTGTGATTGACTTGGAGTTACATTGTGTTGTTTAAGTGTTCCCTTTATTTTTTTGAGCAGTGTATATATATATATATATATATATATATATATACACTCACCTAAAGAATTATTAGGAACACCATACTAATACGGTGTTGGACCCCCTTTTGCCTTCAGAACTGCCTTAAATCTACGTGGCATTGATTCAACAAGGTGCTGATAGCATTCTTTAGAAATGTTGGCCCATATTGATAGGATAGCATCTTGCAGTTGATGGAGATTTGAGGGATGCACATCCAGGGCACGAAGCTCCTGTTCCACCACATCCCAAAGATGCTCTATTGGGTTGAGATCTGTTGACTATGGGGGCCATTTTAGTACAGTGAACTCATTGTCATGTTCAAGAAACCAATTTGAAATGATTTGAGCTTTGTGACATGGTGCATTATCCTGCTGGAAGTAGCCATCAGAGGATGGATACATGTTCTCATTCTGTTTACGCCAAATTCGGACTCTACCATTTGAATGTCTCAACAGAAATCGAGACTCATCAGACCAGGCAACATTTTTCCAGTCTTCAACAGTCCAATTTTGGTGAGCTTGTGCAAATTGTAGCCTCTTTTTCCTATTTGTAGTGGAGATGAGTGGTACCCGGTGGGGTCTTCTGCTGTTGTAGCCCATCCGCCTCAAGGTTGTGCGTGTTGTGGCTTCACAAATGCTTTGCTGCATACCTCGGTTGTAACGAGTGGTTATTTCAGTCAACGTTGATCTTCTATCAGCTTGAATCAGTCAGCCCATTCTCCTCTGACCTCTAGCATCCACAAGGCATTTTCGCCCACAGGACTGCCGCATATTGGATGTTTTTCCCTTTTCACACCATTCTTTGTAAACCCTAGAAATGGTTGTGCGTGAAAATCCCAGTAACTGAGCAGATTGTGAAATACTCAGACCGGCCCGTCTGGCACCAACAACCATGCCACGCTCAAAATTGCTTAAATCACCTTTCTTTCCCATTCTGACATTCAGTTTGGAGTTCAGGAGATTGTCTTGACCAGGACCACACCCCTAAATGCATTGAAGCAACTGCCATGTGATTGGTTGACTAGATAATTGCATTAATGAGAAATAGAACAGGTGTTCCTAATAATTCTTTAGGTGAGTGTATATATATATATATATATATATATATATATATATATATAAAACATACTTCTGATATATATGAATGCATAATATGTGGGAAACTACTACTGATGTTTTAGCCATAATATATTGATATATATTATATATTCTAAATATATAATATGTGTAAATATATTATGGCTAAAAACATATTTATACTTAAATTAAGTTTATCCTCTATTTCTGAAAAAGTTTGTGACAGGATTTACACAGCCCAGAACTTTAACCACTATACTATATAGCTGTGCATAGTAGCCAGACACAAAAAAAAAAAAAGAGACTCCTACTGTATAGGTAGAAGTACAGTACAGTAAACATCTAATTTTTATTTATTTATTTTTATATTTTTTTTAGTAACTGTCTATGCAGCTATTATAGCTGAGTGGTTAATTGTCTTGCCTCTAATACAGAAGGTTGTGAGTTAGAATCCTGGCAGAATCTTTTCTGAAATACAGGCTAAATTAGAGTTAAATACACTGGGGTGTCCCCAAGCACTGACTCCATATATAGACATAGCTATATATGGAGTCAGAGCAGGGAACTCCTAAGCCAAACTAGAATCCCGACACCCTCCTCTCTTCAGAGCAGGGGGTGCCTGGTTTAATGCTCGGGTTCTCCTATTGACTTCCATTGTGCTCGGCTGCTCGGTAGAGCACCCGAGCACCGCAAAGTGTTCTATTCGAGCACACGAGCGCTTTGGTGCTCGATCAATACTACTATCTATCTATGGTATCTCCCTGAATGCTGTTAGTCTATCAATCTCTAATCAACTACTTTGATAATGAGTTCTGTGGTAAGTTAGTTTTTAAAGTTCTAAAAAGGACTTTCCTTTGGCTTCCGTGGTGTGGGCTTCCGCATTTGCACCACGGAGTGCACATGGGCAGAGCCTGTATATTGCGGACCCGTCATTTGCTGTCCGCAATACGGGCATGGAGCCCTTACGGTCATGTGAATGGGCCCTTATATTGGATCCCTATCCTATGGAAGTGAATAGGATGGAGCTATCCCATTGAAGTTAATGGGGACCCCAGAATTGAAATTACACCTGCTTGGCACTGCAATTGCGACGACAAGCAGGTAAACAGTGAGGAGAACACGGAGTACAAAACATCTGATCAGCAAGGGTGTTGACAGTTGGATAGGTCATCCTGAGGATTGGTCATCAATATAAACACACGGACAACTTCTTTAACACCAGTGTGTGCGCATGTGCTATGTGCGTCTGTGCAGATCAACGTAACGGCGTCTGCACTCTGGATTAGCTGAGATGCCAAACTCCACAAGTGAGCTTCAACTTAGCCCATGTTTAGAAGAACCTTGCAGGTGATTATTTATAGCACCTACTGTATGCAGGTTTAGTTTTATGTGACTGCACTTGATAGCACTGCATTTATGGAACACTGATCACTTTGAAATAACCATTTATGTCGAATAGATATATTTTTATACCTCTTATTATTATTATTATTATTATTTATTATTAAAGCGCCATTCATTCCATAGCGCTGTACATATGATGAGCGGTGCACATACATAATACAGACAATTGCACTAATCATAAACAAGACAAGTTACAAACTGGTACAGAAGGAGAGAGGGCCCTGCCCGTGAGGGCTTACAATCTACATGGTATGGGTGAAGGACACAGTAGGTGCGAGTTAAGTTGGTCATGGCGGTATAGAGGCAGCGGGGTCACTGGTTGTAGGCTTGTCTGAAGAGGTGGGTTTTCAGGTTTCTTTTGAAGGATTCCAATGTAGGTGAGAGTCTGATATGTTGGGGTAGCGAGTTCCAGAGTATGGGGGATGCACGGGAGAAATCTTGGAGTCGATTGTGGGAAGAGGCAAGTATATATGTATATATACTCACTACAGATCTGTACACATTTATTATGGATATACACATTTGATGGATATTTACACTGTATTTTTTTAGATCATGATTATTGTATTGATTGATTACTTTGATTTGTATGTCTCTCTATATACCTCACACTGGCACACGTATTATTGCTTGAGAAAGGCCTCATAGTGTTGGGCTGAAACATTGCATTCAGGGGTGAATAAAGCGGGTCCACCATCCTTTCACCTTTGGAGTGCTGCCTCCTTCTTCCATAGTAGATAGACATAGATAGATAGATAGATAGATAGATAGATAGATAGATAGATAGATAGATAGATAGATAGATAATATATATGAGATAGATAGATAGATAGATAGATAGATAGATAGATATGAGATAGATATGAGATAGATAGATAGATAGATAGATAGATAGATAGATAGATAGATATGAGATAGATAGATAGATAGATAGATAGATAGATAGATAGGAGATAGATAGATAGATAGATAGATAGATAGATAGATAGATATGAGATAGATAGATGGATAGATGGATAGATATGAGATAGATAGATAATAGATATGAGATAGATAGATAGATAGATAGATAGATAGATATGAGATAGATAGATAGATAGATAGATAGATAGATAGATAGATATGAGATAGATAGATAGATAGATAGATATGAGATAGATAGATAGATAGATAGATAGATAGATAGATATGAGATAGATAGATAGATAGATAGATAGATAGATAGATAGATAGATAGATAGATAGATAGATAGATAGATAGATAGATAGTGTGGGGAGCGATGTGGGATACAACGGTCAACATGCAACTACAGAACTCAACCTAACTTTTCCCTACTTATTACTTTCTATTACTTGTTACTTACATAGATTGATTGTCTTGTAAATAGTAATTAATAGAGACGATACATAACTTTTCTGATAGTTACGATCACGTGACAAAACAAATGTGTCACGTGTATGATTTGCAACTACTTGTTGCGATCATGTGACTAAGGTGGAGTCACATGGATGATAGTGATGTAATATGCGTTCCACAAGTAAGTCAGGAGGAGTTCACTGATCTCACGCATGGGCAGAGAACGACTGGGATCGCAGTAGACATGTGGAATTAATGGGGTCCATGCTGTTTAGTGTTCATTTTGCCGATTTGTTTTTAATGAAT
Organism: Bufo bufo; assembly: GCF_905171765.1. Taxonomy (NCBI): domain Eukaryota; kingdom Metazoa; phylum Chordata; class Amphibia; order Anura; family Bufonidae; genus Bufo; species Bufo bufo. The sequence continues at coordinate 360,203,126 of NC_053391.1, read as the reverse complement.
CTTTTGATGCACAAAGATATTTATTATTAACACAAATTAAGTCACTTACATAAAAAAAGATGTGAAATATATATGAATTGAATTAATATGCACATTGTACACAATCATGTTTAGTTGGATGTATGGGATTATATTACTGATGGAATCATGTTTTTTTTTTTTCAATGCTGTATTATGATCAATTACCCTGAGGGGCCTATATATGTGTATATAGCACCAATATATTGTATCACTGCTTGAGAAAAGTCCCAGTAAGAGGACTGATAATTCGCTTTGGTGATAAAAGAACACTTTGATTGATTTACAACCTTGGGAGTGCCGTGGAATTTCTTTATACTACTTATTGGATGAGCGATCACTTCCGCAGCCACTGGCACACCACTACTGGATTTAGAATGAGGTGCCGCTCATATTACATTTTTAGAATGAGCTTATGATGTCAGATGACTTGGTACTTGAGTTTTAGCTTTCAGGCTGTCCTCTGGAATGGAATTGGCACAACATTTACTAGAATATCTGTTTGATCATGAACAACGTATCTAACATCCCTGATTTCTATTAACATAAGAAATGAATAAAATCAAGTAGACCAACCATGTCATAAAGCGATGCACCAAGGTCCCAGTAACATTTGTGATGAGCGCTTGCCCTGCAGCAAGCTGTCTCTGGAAATTATTTTAGAATCCTGCCAAGTGTGTTTGTCTAGTGGAGGCATCCTGGATACTGTTCTTTGCATGCCCGAAAATGAGAAGACAACGCTAATTATAATTTGTCAATCATGTAGTCCATTCTCATCTTTATACAGGGTAGTATAGCTATACAAACGCATATCTTTACTGGGGATCATCAGAGCTCATTGGTGCTTTTATAGTCCTCTAATTTACTGTTTTAAAGAAGCATAAAATTGTTGGCACAATCAGAGAAGAATGGGGGCAATGTCAAATTGAGATACTAAGAAAATAAGGACTTCCAGTCCAGGTAGAGAGTGCGTATATAGTGCCTAAAATATGCATGCATTGCAGATGTCAGCAGAAGTCTCTCCATGAAATTGAAGGAGAAATAGGGCTGTGTATTCAGATGGGTGTATAATTTTGTAAACTTTGCAAAAAGAAAAGCTTTTGTCACCTTTTGGTCTCCAAAGACTTTTTGCTAAATAGAAACATTTCGGCTATGGGTTTAAGAAAACACTGAGTGAGTCAGCAAGAGCTACTGCGAGAAATACATTGCATGCACTGAGTATAATTATCACAAAATAAAATGCAAGTCTTCTCTGTGAACTGACCTTGAGAGAGATGACTGTACTTGTTCTGCGCTGTGCTATATTGTCTGGAGGACCGAGAAGTTTTATCTGAAAGCAGGCAACCTGTTTTTATTTGTCTGATTAACATAGGGGGAAAATCACACTCAGAAACCTTCTATTACCTAATTCTAGATGGATCCATTGATAGATATCAGATATATAGAAGGTATTATAAATAGCTATATAGTTAAATAGTATAAGAAATAAGATATATAATGGACAGATAGCCAAGCACAATGCCGAGCATCAGATGAAATAGTGTACAGCACACTGCGACTGGACTCTGGAGCAGTGGAAACGTGTTCTGCGGAGTGATTATTCAAGCTTCCATATCTGGCAGTCTGGGTCTGAGTTTGGAAAATGCTACAAGAACATTACCTACCTGGCTCCATTGTGCCAACTGTAAAGTTTAGTGAAAAGATAATGCTATGGGGTTGTTTTTCAAGGGTTGGCTGAGGCCCCTTAGTGCCAGTGAAGGGAAATCATAATGCTTCAGCATAACATAACATAAGACATTTTGGATAATTGCTTCCATTTTTATGAGAGCCATTTGTGGAAGATGCAGCAGGACTGTGGCCCAGTGCAGGCCATAACGGCTTGGTTGAGTGATTTGAATGTGGAAGAACTCGACTTGCGCGCATAGAGCCCTGACCTCAAACCCATCGCACACCTTCAGGAAACCAAAACAAGCACTCTAGTGACTTCAAGTAAAACTTCCTCTTTATTGTAGAAAAAATGAAAATAGTCTTAACACTAATCCAATAGTAGCATTTCGGATATGCAAAGTCTTAGTCTACAATAAAGAGGAAGTTTTACATTCCTGAATTTGCTGCTCATCTCCGGGCATGTCTGTGTACCTTTGAAACCTTACTTCAGTTCAATGAGCTAGTTTACTGCATTTGTTGTTACATCTAACACCTTCATGATGATCTAGAATGGAGATTGTGAGCCAGGCCCTCCATCCAACATCAGTGTCTGACCTCATAAAATGTTCTGGATGAATGGCTGTAAAGGATGGGGGGGCTAACTCCATATTAAAGCGTATGGATTTAGAATGGGATGTTATAAATGGTTGTGTAGGTGTAATATAAAGGGAACCTGTCTTCATGAAAATGCAGTGCAATCTGCAGGCAGCATGTTATAGAGCAGGAGGAGCTGAGCAGATTCATATGTAGTTTTATGGGAAAACATTCTGTAAAACTTGTATTTTATTCATGTAATCATTTGCTTTCCAAGCTTAGGAGTCATGTGGGCGGTCCTACTTACTGACTAACAGCTAGCTCTAGGCTTAGTCATGCAGCAATAGATGTCAATCTCTGATAGAAGAGCCCTAATGACTCCCAAGCAAAGAAAGAGCAGAGGGTCAAATTAATAAATTATATGTTTTACAGAATCATCTCCCATAAGACTATATATCCATCTGCTCAGCTCCTCCTGCTCTATAACATGCTGCCTGCACATTGCATGAATTTCCATGTTCACCGGTTCCCTTTAAATACAATACAGATGAATGACAAGGGCATACATCTTTTGGGAAAAGAAAACAAATGTTTGAAGGAACTATTTTTAGTTCTCCGAATATAGCAAATGTTGGTGCTGGTGTTAAATTGACACTTTTGTTTTTTAAACTATTGCCTTGTTACTTTCAGAAGAGACATTGCCTAAGGCAGAGAGTTGCTGTATGGAACATACAGGGTTAGCACAAGTTTATTCATTTCCAACTCTAACTAAAACACTGACTTTAAAATGGGATTTTTATTGACCCTCACAATCATAAATAGAGAATATCTTTCTGTGTTTAGGTAAGTCCGTGTTTGGAGTAGTGTTACTGTGCTATGTATAGAATTATGTTTGCAAATTTCACGCAGTCATGATAAATTCCCTTTAGTAGACTATAGACCACTGTTTATGGCACTCTGTAGTCTGCAAATGGACAGAGACGAGCTATGGTATTTGTACCCTGGTGGCCTTGTTGTAATTTGGGGTATTGTAACATGAGGAACTTTGTATATGTTTTAAACAAAATGCACCACTCAGCACATCAAGGTGGCCTCTTTTGAGTGGGTCCCTACTGTAATTTTAAGCATCGCCACATGGCACCGACAGGCTTCACAACATTGCTGTTTATGCAGGTGCTTTATAACATTTATTATTGAGTACTTTCAGGCACTCTTTGGCCTCTTTCACACGGGCGTTGCGGGAAAATGTGCGGGTGCGTTGCGGGAACACCCACGATTTTTGCAAAACATTGTAATGCGTTTTGCACTCGCGTGAGAAAAATCACGCATGTTTGGTACCCAAACCCGAACTTCTTCACAGAAGTTCGGGCTTGGGTTAGGTGTTGTGTAGATGTTATTATTTTCCCTTATAACATGGTTATAAGGGAAAATAATAGCATTCTGAATACAGACTGCATAGTAGGTGATCAATTGAGGGTTAAAAAAAAATAAAAAAAATTAACTCACCTTCTCCTCTTGTTCGCGTAGTTCCCGGTCTCTTCTTTAATTCTTTAATGATGAGCTGTGGGCTAAAGGACCTTTGGTGACGTCAGATCTGACGTCACCACAGGTCCTAGCCGATAGTTCATCTTTTAAGAAGTAAAGAAGAGACCGGGAACTACGCGAACATAATACAGTGAATAGACTGTCACCTAGCAACCATGCGTGAAAATCGCACCGCATCCGCACTTGCTTGCGGATGCTTGCGATTTTCACGCAACCTCATTCACTTCTATGGGGCCTGCGTTGCGTGAAAAACGCAGAATATAGAGCATGCTGCGATTTTCACGCAACGCACAAGTGATGCGTGAAAATCACCGCTCATGTGCACAGCCCCATAGAAATGAATGGGTCGGGTATTCAATGCGGGTGCAATGCGTTCACCTCACGCATCGCATCCGCGCGGAATACTCGCCCGTGTGAAAGGGGCCTTTAACTGCTTTCCGTCTGTCCATGGATTTGAAATGTATCCACGTGTCCACATGTAGCTTGGCAAAGGCGTTCCTGAGCATCTTTGCAGGCTTAGCAGTTCCATGCAAATTGAGCGGCTGCAGGAGCAAGGAGTCAGCTGTCAGTGACACAAATATGGTAAAATAAAAATAACAAAAAACAAAACCCCATATATATAAAAATAACAAAAAACAAAACCCCATATATCACCTAAAAAGGCACAAAAGTTATTCATATAAAAAACTATGGCTATCAAAGACAAATGCATTTAAAGGGGGTAAATAGCCCGGTCTTGAACTGGTTAAACATACAGAGCAAGAATTAGTCAACGTGAGTATATACAAGTTTGTCTAGGGCTGTGTTCATTGGTTATTGTATCCTTTGCATACTCTACATGGTTTATGTAATAAAACACAGACTGGCCAGCAGAGTTGTGCTGACATAGGAGCTGGTACTCGCTAATGATGTAATTGAGGTGGGAGAATTACACCTTACTATTCCAAATATTTACTGCCTGAGTGTTGTTGTACCTTGTGTCTCCATCAAGCTCTGATTTGAGATGTTCTTGGTTGTTTCTGAGTCTGACCCTTTGCTACATTTCTGTTTCTGCACTTCTCCCTGGTTGCGAAGTCTGACTTGTGATGTAAACCATGCTACCTGCACCATGCTACCTGACCTTTGAATAGGATCCCTGCTGTGGAGGCCACACCAGCAATCAGTGAAACCACAACATTGTGTTTTGAGAGTAGATCTAACGTTTTTTGTTGAACTTCTACTGCATGGCGCATTTGCAGGTACTGATAAAAACATGTATGTGACAGGTTATACTTCTGTTGGATCTGAGGAAAGAATTTGAACCCCTGAGCAGAGAAAACATGTTGGAGTGTAAGAACACCTGCTTCCATCCAGGCTGCAAAACCTTCAAGTTTAGAGAAGTTGACCAAATGAAGGTATACACAGTACATCCCTAAATTATGTGTCCATAAGGGCCAATGTGGGCAGAGATCAGGAGTTAACCCGGAACGCAGGCAATGAGGCAATGTTTCTGCTCGTATTAAAGTAGATTTGGTCCAGTTAATTGTTATACCAGAGTATAGGCCAAATTCATTAATAAGGGACATAAATATAATTTATATAAAAGTTGTATCCATTAAATTAATTGGTCCCTTTCAGATAATATTTCCCAAAGAAATGGTCATTCCTAGATGAACAGTTTCCTGGAAAGTGGATTGGTCGTCGTGGGCCAGTTGAATGGCCCCCAAGGTCTCCCGATCTGACCCCCTTAGACTTTTATCTTTGGAGTCATCTGAAGGCAATTGTCTATGCTGTGAAGATACGAGATGTGCAGCACCTGAAACTACGGATACTGGAAGCCTGTGCTAGCATTTCTCCTGCGGTGTTGCTATCAGTGTGTGAATAGTGGGAGAAGAGGGTTGCATTGACAATCCAACACAATGGGCAGCACATTGAACACATTTTACAAGTGGTCAGAAACTTGTAAATAACTCATGAAAGAATAAAGTTACGTTAAAACCAAGCACACCATTGTTTTTCTTTTGAAATTCCCAATAAGTTTGATGTGTCACATGACCCTCTTCCTATTGAAAAAACAAAAGTTGGATTCAAAATGGCCGACTTCAAAATGGCCACCATGGTCACGACCCATCTTGAAAAGTCCCCCCCCCCACATATACTAATGTGCCACAAACAGGAAGTTAATATCACCAACCATTCCCATTTTATTAAGGTGTATCCATATAAATGGCCCACCCTGTATTTTAAGCCAATGTGGGTTAAGTTTCTAGAGCCCTTTAGAGTGAAAAGTGTGGCAAACAAAGGTACAGGTAACTAAAAGGGGAAAGTGATCAGATAGACCTCTAGTAAGACAGTCCAGTGTAACCATGGGTAACATTTCAGAATTCCCCAAGGCCATGTCAATTCTGGAAAAAGTATCATAAATACTGGAGTGACAAGAAAAACGACAAACACCCGGGTTCCTAATCCGCCATAATTCAATTCCTCAAGTAAGCAGCCAAATATGGATAGGGACCATTAGCTAAAGCGGACAGGCCAGTAAACATATCCAAATATGGGTGGATATACCCATTAAAATCTCCCAATATAATGATTGGGCACACAGGGGCTGAAGACACAAAAGCCACTACCTTATTAATCATGTTACCATCCTGTGGAGGAGGGATGTAGACTCCAGCCAATATACAGACAACATGATATACAGTATATGACACAATAAACAGACATATCGTTTTTGTAATGAGAACACTTACTCCTCTGGAAAAGGAAGAATAAACAGAATGATAAGCTGAGCCAATCCAAGAGAGATTCGTGCTCTGCAATTTTTCTCTCACTGTGTCTCCTGAAGACACACAATACAGGGCAGATATGCCTGACCATATCTAATTACAGCATATCTCTAAGTGGGATCACCCAGACCCTAACATTCCATGAAAAGAAACTAACCTTCCCTGCCATAATTACAGATGGCAAATATATGATCCAACAGAGTATATGTCAAGTATAGCAACAGAAGTTGCCAAGAAAAACTAATGGCTACATGGCTACAGAACATAGGACTCACTGTGCAGGAGAACAAACCCTAAAACTAATAAAACAGAAGTCTTCCTGGTAGAGAAACATATTATGAACAAATATTGTTAGTAGTTCCTGCTATTCCCATCAAATGGATTGGTGTTTACTTTTATGGAATGGGAGGATGACTTTCCCAAACATTAGCAACTATTTTGCCTCGGCCTGCTGGTTCCCTTAGTGCAATTGCTGCTGACTGGAAACTATCCTGGGGGCCGGCAACATGAGGCAATCAGTCAATCCCGGTATAGAGGGTCTTATACCTGTCTTCATAACATGGCAATCTTATAGAAATCTACTGTATGTTTTTCTCTGTTATTATCATAATCAGCCTGGCTACACAGAGAGATGGTTATGCCAGCACTGTGCATGAATATGGAGCATGGGCTTGGAAGACACGTACTGCAGCTTTTGTCTGCATGAGTTTAAGAAAATATAGATTATTGTATTCATGACTTGACATGCTTAAAGAATACGGTGTGCTACTGGAAGTGTTATTTTGGAATATGAAGGGAAGAGCTACACAACGGTAAAATGTCATGATGAAACTAGTGAAAAATGAGGAAGGAGAAAATAGAATACCATTTTGAGAGCTGAAAACTAATACTTCAAAAGAGAAAATGTGGGTAAACATCAGGATTTGCATCTACAATCGTTCACAGAGGACAGCAAGTTTCACTCCTTAAACCTAGCAGCAGTGGCTTGCCAAGGGGGTGCGAGGTAGGAGGCGGTGTGCCCTGGGTTCCAGCTCTTAGGGGAGTGTTGGACACAAAGAGCACTTCCATCAATACAGATGGAAGCTCTCATTGCTACAGCACTGGAGAGCTGGCTGTGTTTTTACTTACATACCTCTCTGCTCCCTGCGCTACGTCCCTCCTCCAGGTCATCTATTCTCTACTTCACCATTTAGCCCTGGAGCACAGATTGCACTGCCAGATTATGTAGCAGACTATGAAATCTGCCTGTGCCTCTCCTGCAGCATGATCTGTGCCTGAAAGGGAGTACTGGAGGGGATCTGATCATCGGGAAGGGCACAAGGTGAGTATTTACTAGTTTTGTTTATTTTATTAACATTGAGGGGCACAGAGAGGGAATTACTACTGTGAAGGGGACACAGAGAGGGCATTTTTACTGTGAAGGGGCACAGAGAGGGCATTCATACTGTAAAGGTGGCACATTGAGGGCATTACTACTGTGAAAGGGGCACAGAGAGGGCATTACTACTGTGAAGGGGGCCCAGAGAGGGCATTACTGCTCTGAAGGGGGCATAGAGAGGCATTATAGCTGGTATGGGGGCACAGAGAGGCATTATAGCTGGTATGGGGGCACAGAGAGGGCATTACTACTGTGAAGGGGCACAACAACTGTTATGGGTGAACAAAGATAACTACTGTGAGAGGGCACAATGAGGGCATAACTACTGTGGGGGGGGGGGGTGCAACGAGAACATGACTACTGTGAAGGGGACACAATGAAGGGATAACTAGTCTGAGAGGGGCAAAATGTGGTATAATTACTATGAAGGGGGCACAATGAAATGATAACTACTGTGAGGGGCACAGTCTTGGCATAACTACTGTTGGAGGCACAGTGTGGGCATAACTACTATGAGGGGGTGTAATGTGGGTATAACTACTGTGAGGGGGCACATTGTGGGCATAACTACCGTGAGGGCAGCTCAATGTGGGCATAACGACTGTGAAGGAGCACAATGAGGGCATAACTACTGTGAAGGGGGCACAATGGTGGAATAACTACAGTGAGGGGGTATGATGGGGGCATAACTACTGTTAGGGGGAAAATGTTCTAAAGTATGGGGGGAGTGCTCGAGAAAGGACCCGCCCTGGGTGCCAAACACCTTAGGCACACCACTACCTAGGAGATGTTAGAGCACAAACTGTTTGCAGAGTTGAACATGACTGTTGAGCTTCTGCGGTCACAAGCTACTCAGGAGCACATCAATGCTGAGGCAAGTGAATGGATGCAGAGGTCGAAATGACCATGGAAAGGGCATCATTACTTCTGGTTAACTGGGGACCAGAAGCAGTGCAGTGAGTGGGTTTCTTTTCCATATTTTCCAGGGGCTCAGTCATAGACACAGGGGCTCAGTACTAGACACATTTAAAAAAGCTGAAATCCATGATTATGGCACAAAAATGTGGTGCAGATTAGACCAACTTATATTTGGTCTAAAGTTTTTGGTAGAGAAAATGTTTGTCCATTGGGACAGATTTTACTTAACAGTATAAAGATGCACTAGATGTATCATCAGCCACTATGATAAATTCCTCACATTTTCAGACTGTCCATGTTTACTCTGTTTACGTCTATAAAAAATAAGGTTTCTACACAAACATAGATGAGGATTGAGACTATGGAACTCTCAGTGAGACTGTGAGACTATGGAACTCTCTGCCTCAGGATAAGGTGATGTGAACTCACTAAAAGAGTTCAAGAGGGACCTGGATGCATTTCTGGAGTGTAATAATATAAAATTATTAGATTTCTGGAGAGGGGTTGTTGATCCAGGGAGTTATTCTGATTGCCTGATTGGAGGAAAGCTGGGTTTTTTGCCTGCCTCTGGATCAATTTGCAAGATAACAGGCTGAAACTGGATAGACAGATGTCTTTTTTCTGGGCATAACAAACTATGTTACTGTCACGCTTCGTTGTGGGAGGGAAACACCACACAGAGCGTTGGAGGGAAGGGGGAAACAGGGAATCAGGCCTGAAAACTAGGGAAGGAAGATGGACACCTACTAGTGAAAATCCTAACCAAAATACTGACTGTTTACTAGTATGAAGGACCCCAAAGGTAGGTGAGTTCATACGCAGGAATACCTAGAGTCCTATCTAGCCCTCTAGGACCCTGGTACTAATGGCAGACTACCTGTTCTTCCAAAAGTAGGGACAAACAGGAATTTACTTCAGGCCTAATACAAAAATAGGGAAAAGCAACACACAGAAACCAAACAAAATACAAAAGGGAAAGGAAAGACTTAACTTCAAAGGGGCTATAGAAGCAAGCACCAGGAACTCAGCCGAGATCCAACCACAAACTATCCACAGGCAGAGAAGCTATAAACCGCACAGCATTGTAGGAGAAGCAAGTATAAATAAGGAAGGTTAAATGACCACATAAGCAACACCTGGAGGCAAGTGGTGTGGCCATTACCAGACACAACACAGACGCCTATTGATCCACAAGAAAAAACATGTGTTTCCAGTCTCACAGATCTCCTGCCGCTCACTGTCGCTGGGACGTCCGTATGTCTTGGTACGTCCGTGACAGTTACTATGTTACAGATTAGACAGGATAAGTAAATGTGGGCCAGTGTGTATACAGTACAAAATAGTAGGGCAGATTTACTAAGCTACATGTGCCAGATGTGGCTAAATTTTCATAAAAAAAGTGGTGTACATACAGTACTTGTGTACTTCTGTATTACATGTTTTAGACATTTTTAGCACCTCCCTAGACTTGGGGTCATGCCTCATTTTTTGCACATAACTTGGGGTCATGCCTCAGAGAGGGAAAGGAATAAATATGCGTATGTTACCTATTATTATTATGTTTAATGCACAGCATTTATAAAAACTGTTCTTAATCCATGTGGCAGGATAGATTCTGCTTCTTCAGAAAAGGCTACATGCACAGGACCGTATGTGTCCGTTGTTTGTTTCCGTGTGCCATCCGTTTTTTTTTTTGCGGATCCATTGTAACAATGCTTAAAACGGACAAGAATAGGACATGTTATATTTTTTTGCGGGGCTACGGAACAGACATACGGATGCGGATAGCACACGGTGTGCTGTCCGCATTTTTTTGCCGACCCATTGAAATGAATGGGTCTGCAGCCTATCCACAAAAAAAAGGAACGGACACGGAAACAAACAACGTTCGTGTGCATGTAGCCTAACACTGAGATCAGCTATATTTCATTGACTCCAAGACCACAGCTGCCCAAAGGTATGTTAAATATCCCCACACAAAAGCTGCATAAATGACATTTTCTCTAATATAAAGTCTCCTACCTGTGTTTCATTCAGCATACACAGCAGTATTCTTGTATATAAATATTAATGATGGGTTATTAAAGGCTTCTTTTAATGACCATTGAGGGATTTGCAAATTATGCTAGTTTTTATTGCTAGAGATATAACAGTCGTCATAGAAACACTGAAATTTCTGGGAAATAAGAACTGCATGTCCCATGCAGACCCTTGTACATGCAGTACATCCTCAGAACTCGCTATGTATTTGGAAGTAGAGCAATATAGAACAGAATGCAGCCCTTAATTAATGCTCTACCTGGTTATGTATAAAAGTTAAAATATTGTTCTGTGTGAAGTTGGCAAAAAAAATTCTGGTAGTAGTAACAAATTTTTTATTTTATTCGTACAGTGCTTTCATATACCTCAGCATTGTAGAGAGATTGTCATCACACAATGATGGCATGGAAACATATGGTGTATTGCACTTTATATGGATGCACACATAGATGCAGAGGGATTATTTATGAGGGAGATACTATTTATATTTTTGGTGAATTGATTAATCGCTGGAAGGATTACGTTCATCTGGTTCAACCTATTATCCTGTGTTGGTCCAGAGGACAGAAGGTGCATAATATAAGAGGAAAACCATTTCCAACCTCCATTATAGCAATCAGAATAAATCTCTGGATCAACAACCCATCTCGGAAATCTAATACAGATAATTTGTAGTAATAGGTATATAGATATATATTTATTTTTATTTAGAGAGATTTTATATATATATATATATATATATATATATATATATTTTTTTTTTAGAGCCATTTTAGAGGCAACTCGGCCTTGTCTGAATTCATTTAATAAATCAACCACTACAATGCCCTGGAGAAAAGATGGGAGCAGAAAAGAGGTTTGCGAAAACCATATTGACATATTTTAGTTATCTATTTGTCTATTGGTTTTCAGGTACTATGAGTTCATTTGGATATATTAATAAATTTGTATTGTGTATCAGCTCTTTATCATTGAGCAACTTAATATCCCAGATACAAAGGCTTTCATTTTCACCAGAATCCACTGCAACTGCAGATGGTTTTCATGTACCATTTAATGCAAAATATCTGTCTTCCAAAAGGAATTGGTGAATACAATCACTTTCCGGTTATTTGAATGCTCCATATTTTACTACCTACTTCAGTACTTTATATGGCATGGATGTTTTTTTCTTTATGTTAGGTATATGATTTTTTTTTTTGCATTATCACGACTTTGGTGCTTGCCCTAACAGGATCGCTGCTGCCTCCTCCTCGTCCCTCCTTGGGTGTCCTACTCTCCTCTGTGTCTACAGCACACTGAGTGCCTAATAAACATATAAATACACATGATTGATTACATGTGACTACATATTGCTTAATGCATTCATACTATATGTAAATATTGTCTTCTACGGTAACACTTCCCCAGGGCCAGGAAACACTTCCCTTTTAAACTGGCCAACATAGCAGCCAATTAGTGGGAACAACCAATTTGTTCTTAATAAGTGCTTGATCATCAGAGGTGAAAGCTGCATTTATAGGCAGCAATCATCTCTTCTGCATGAGGAAGAGCGATGGCTGCTGCAATCACTCGTCCCCATAGAGACTCAATGCTTCTGGGCAGCAGGTAGCTGTTTAGACAGGACGTTCTCCTACGCAGAAACAATGATTTAGGTGTCCACATTGAGAATGCTTTCACTCAATGAAGGAATGTTTGGTCCTAACAATGTCCCTTCTTGATGATTGCACCAATCTTAAGATAGTTAAAAATGTTTCCATCTCCATGGACTAGACCAGTAATGGTATTTTTCTTTTCTTTACTAAATTCTGATCACCATTGTTAAACTTATTAGGAAATATAGGGAACTATAGAAACCTGTAGGTGAGTCTCAAATATTCTGAAAGTATTCCTTCAAACTTACAAAAACTTAGAAGAAAATCATGCATGTTATTTCATATTAATGATATTGTGTTGTCATTAATAATAATCAAACCTGAAACGCAAAGAAAACATGTTTGCTCTTTCCTTGAAATAATTTCATTTCGATAACAATTGCTATGTACACTCACATAAAGAATTATTAGGAACACCATACTAATACGGTGTTGGACCCCCTTTTGCCTTCAGAACTGCCTTAATTCTACGTGGCATTGATTCCACAAGGTGCTGATAGCATTCTTTAGAAATGTTGGCCCATATTGATAGGATAGCATCTTGCAGTTGATGGAGATTTGAGGGATGCACATCCAGGGCACGAAGCTCCCGTTCCACCACATCCCAAAGATGCTCTATTGGGTTGAGATCTGGTGACTGTGGGGGACATTTTAGTACAATGAACTCATTGTCATGTTCAAGAAACCAATTTGAAATGATTCGAGCTTTGTGACATGGTGCATTATCCTGCTGGAAGTAGCCATCAGAGGATGGATACATGTTCTCATTCTGTTTACGCCAAATTCGGACTCTACCATTTGAATGTCTCAACAGAAATCGAGACTCATCAGACCAGGCAACATTTTTCCAGTCTTCAACAGTCCAATTTTGGTGAGCTTGTGCAAATTGTAGCCTCTTTTTCCTATTTGTAGTGGAGATGAGTGGTACCCGGTGGGGTCTTCTGCTGTTGTAGCCCATCCGCCTCAAGGTTGTGCGTGTTGTGGCTTCACAAATGCTTTGCTGCATACCTCGGTTGTAACGAGTGGTTATTTCAGTCAATGTTGCATTTCTATCAGCTTGAATCAGTCGGCCCATTCTCCTCTGACCTCTAGCATCCACAAGGCATTTTTTCCCACAGAACTGCCGCATACTGGATGTTTTTCCCTTTTCACACCATTCTTTGTAAACCCTAGAAATGGTTGTGCATGAAAATCCCAGTAACTGAGCAGATTGTGAAATACTCAGACCGGCCCGTCTGGCACCAACAACCATGCCACGCTCAAAATTGCTTAAATCACCTTTCTTTCCCATTCTGACATTCAGTTTGGAGTTCAGGAGATTGTCTTGACCAGGACCACACCCCTAAATGCATTGAAGCAACTGCCATGTGATTGGTTGACTAGATAATTGCATTAATGAGAAATAGAACAGGTGTTCCTAATAATTCTTTAGGTGAGTGTATATGTCCCTATGTTAAGCTAATAATGGTTTCCATATTCAACTCTTTTATAACTGTCTCCTTTAATTCTTTAACATATTACATGCATCTTATCTTGCTCTTCTAATATTATAGAACATTACAAGAAGATAAAATTATTCCTGCTCATATAAAATTGCTCATACTTCATTGATTACTTCCACCGTCCAATGAAAGCACAAGCATTCCACCTGCTGCATTCTGCATAATCTTATTTTTTCCATGCGTAATTCTAATTAATTCTATTCGCTTAATGATGCAAAACATTTTCATGAATATTCAAGCTTTTTAGCTTTTAAGAAATTTCTCTTTTACTTCTGGGATTAATCAGTTTGCAATTTTTTTTATTTAATCTTTAAAATGTCCTTTACATCTGGGTTATTTGCTCACCTAACATAACTGCAAGGCTTTTGTCTTTATTTGAGGTCTTCTATTCAAAGATTTTAGAACGGCCAAACGGATTGCAGGGAATGGTTGGCTGAAGAATAAGAACATGCAATTTGTAAAAACCTTTAAAGTAGCAGTCTTTTTTAAATAAATATTATGCTCTCATTACAGTAATAATAGGATAAAACTACAAAGTGATCATGGATAGGCATATAGGCTGAAAATATTGTCAGGTCCACATGCAGTGGTGTAACTATATAAGGTGTTAAGGTAGCATTGCATCTGGGCCCTGATGCTTGAGGGGTCCAAATATTCTTCCACCACATTCAAAGGCACCAGTATTATACATGATAATTATATATTGATTTTGGCTATAAAAAATGCTCATAAACTGCATTATGTAAGCCCAGCTTAAAATTTGCCATGCACATTCAATCGTTGTTGGCCAAATGCTTACACAGCCAACAGATATTCCTTCGAATCCCTCCTCCCAAAGTGCATGTGTTATAAATGGGATAGTGGAGTAAGCTGATGCCAGACAGATCAGCCTAATGTCTTATACATATTAGTCTTGCTGAAATTTTCAGATTCGGCAAACATAGGTTGTTCGAGTCATTCAAAAATCTCCTGAAAGTAATCAGTTTATTTCCCCTCCATTCATAACTTCAAATGCCCCTGTTGGGCTTTGTTTTCTTGGCTGCAGTCACAACAAGCCTGTATAGCCCGTATGACTGCTGCGACCAATCAAAGGCCTCAACAGCATACAGAATGAAACAGATCTGACCACAAAATCTGTTGGGGATGACCAAAGTGATCGCTGAGTATTGATCCTATTATTTTATCACAATTCTTGGCTTTGGAATTCATATAATCTCTTTAATTTAATATTCATGGTCATCCTTCAGATACTTTTTGTAATAATTAGAAGCCAATTACATAGAGTTCATTTCCAAATCCTACAAAAAGTGTATAGACTATATACTACCATGTAAAATGTCTGTTTTATGGTAAATACTGCAGTTCAGAATTTATTAAAGGCTGTAAGTCCTGGTGTATGACATTTGTAAATTGGCATTTTTTTACAATAATTTGCAACTCTTCCCAGTTTTGTGCGCTTTTCATGTCAATCAAACCACCCTGCCTCATAGGTTTGTAACTGAAGGAATCATAATATAGTACTAGATCCACTAGTGGTTCTTTAGCACCATGTGTCATCATGGCCCAAGAGCTTAAAGGAAACCTGTCACCATGATTTTGCGCATAGAGCTGGGGACATGGGCTGCTAGATGGCCACTAGCTCATCTGCAGTACCCAGGTCCCATAGCTCTCTGCGCTTTTATTGTGTTAAAAAACCGTTTTGAGTGATATGCAAATTACCTGATATGAGTCCTGTAGCCGGAGATGAGTCAAGCGGAAAGGAGCCCAGCACCGCCCCGCGTCCTCCGAATCTCCTCCTTGCCGGCTGACGTCACAGAGCTGGAGCGCCGAAATCTCGCGATGCGCGAGCTAGCGCATGCGCAGTGTCGGCATCATGTTCATTCCCTGTGCTGGCATCAGCACAGGGAACGAACTACGCATGCGCTAGCTCGCGCATCGCTGGGCTCCTTTCCGCTTGACTCATCTCCGGCTACAGGACTCATATCAGGTAATTTGCATATCACTCAAAACGGTTTTTTAACACAATAAAAGTGCAGAGAGCTATGGGACCTGGGTACTGCAGATGAGCTAGTGGCAATCTAGCAGCCCATGTCCCCAGCTCTATGCGCAAAATCATGGTGACAGGTTTCCTTTAAGGACAGGGTCAAAATAGAAATCATTGTGGGTGAAATGTCTTCTCCAAGCTTGGCTTGACAATCATACTGAATAATTACCAAGATGACCATAAACTTCTCAAGTCAAGTGGATAGTAACATCTACCCATAATGCACAAGCTCTGCAACCACTTGGCATTTGCTGCTACTGAAAATAACGGATCTTCTTCTGATTTTGATTGGAATAGAGCAGAATGAGCTAGACAAATTAAGAATTTTCTGGGGAAAGATTCTGCATAATTTCAACCTGAACTAAATTATGGCTCTTTCTATGCTTATATAGTAGTATACAATAAATATGGGACAGGGACACAATCTATGGAACTACGGATAACCTCTCATGACTCCCATCAGGTTTGAATTTATTACAATTACAAAAATACATTAAAATAAAATAAAAGATTTAAATTAAAATATGTTATTTTAATTTAATGCATTTTTGTCATTGTAATACATTTTATTTTATTTTAATGTATTTTAATGTATTTTTATCATTGTAATAAATTCATACCTGATGAGAGTCATGAGAGTTTATCCGTAGTTCCATAGATTGTGGGCCTGTCCCATATTTATTGTATACTACTATATATCCTTTTTCTGACTGGGTGAGTCAGTTTTGGACACGAGCACCAAACTCTATTGTCACCAGATAGATACTTAGACATCCTGTGGGTGGTCCTATATGACTGACAACTATTTCCATACGCACATACAGGGAAGTCTGCTATTCACTGGGTAGGGATGCCCACTGAACTCCTTGTCATAGAAAGATTTAAATAAAAAAAATCTGCTTGGCAGTCGGCACTACTTGACAGGTTCTCATAAAATTAAACTAAAATCACACACAGCATAAAGGTATGCTCAAATGGCTTCATCGTAGTGTGGAAAATACAATGAAGAATTTGCATCATAAATGCGAAATTCTGCGATCAGATTAGCCCAATGCAAAAGGCTATTCTACATGTGGTGACCAGCTACAGTTTCACACCAAAAACGGACATGTCACTTCCTGATTCTGAAAAAAACTGTGCTATATAGATGGCAATGCAAATTTCCATTGAAAAAGAAGGCACACAGATTCAATAGGGATTTTTCTGAGTTTTTGTAGGGAATGCATGTCAAACTCCTTCTGAAAAAAAAATAAAGGCTGTGTGAAGCCGCACCCAGTGTTCACAGCTCTACCTCAATAGAAAACCAAACAGCCAAAAACGAATGGATTGCATACAATATTATATGTATTGTATACAAACAGGTACATAGAAGTTTTAACGGGATACCCCCATCAAAAACATTTTCATCATGTATTAAAAGCCTATATGTAAATATGCAATGTATTTAAAAAATAATAATTGACAAAAATGTGTGGGTGATTTTACGGATATACGGTAATTTTTTTAAGTCACTCCGTGTATTCTACTTCCTGCCCTGGCTCTTATCTTTCTCCTATGTTTGGTCTTTTAGGATAGCAAATGGTCTTGCTTGGCTTTCTTAGTCAGATCATTCATTGCAACCAGAGAGGGAAGGGAGATAAATGACTCAATTGGAGCATCTGATAAACATCTGATAAGTATCTGATAAGTGCAACACTCTCCTATAGATATCTATCTCTAGGCCTATCAGGAAAACTTAGAAACATAGAAACATAGAATGTGTCGGCAGATAAGAACCATTTGGCCCATCTAGTCTGCCCAATATACTGAATACTATGAATAGCCCCTGGCCCTATCTTATATGAAGGATGGCCTTATGCCTATCCCATGCATGCTTAAACTCCTTCACTGTATTTGCAGATACCACTTCTGCAGGAAGGCTATTCCATGCATCCACTACTCTCTCAGTAAAGTAATACTTTCTGATATTACTTTTAAACCTTTGCCCCTCTAATGTAAAACTATGTCCTCTTGTAGCAGTTTTTCTTCTTTTAAATATTCTCTCCTCTTTTACCTTGTTGATTCCCTTTATGTACGGTATTTTAAAGTTTATATCATATCCCCTCTGTCTCGGCCATCATGCTGTTACCCCAATTCAATAAATTATTTTAATCTACTAGTTTAGGAACAAATAACATCTTTCCCTCTTAGCAGCAGTAAACTAACAATAGGTTCCCTATCTAAATAGGAATTTTATCTCTCTGTGCAGAACAATATTTTGTATTTAATTTTCAATTAATCAATTATATAGTGCTACTGTAATTAAAAATAAAAACAGCCCAAAATTCTTAAAACTTAGTAGTAGTCGTTGAATATTGAGTTAAAAAAAAAATACCCCTCTAAGTGAGTCATTATTTAATTACCAGACATTGTAAAATGATTGTTTCAAATCTCAGTGGGGGGCACGTGCTTTGGAGAAAAAACATTGTCTACCATGTGCATACTATCAGAACACAGCATGTATACATATCATACAATATAAACCTGCAGCGCCTAATAAAGCAGATTAATTGTGTAATACATAAACAGTTTTGTTTTATCACACTGCATATCCATTCACATCACTCTCATTATTCCAGAGCGTCATCTTTCATTATTCTTTCATACTCCTTTTACGCATTTTATTTTTTTTACATTTTATCCTCATGCACATTTAATCTACTAAATTATTTTGAACAACCAAATATTCAAATTATTCTAGCATCAAATTAATCTACCAATAAAGTTTTTTCATGGAAATTCTAATCCATTAGTAGCTGTGGATTCAGAGCAACAAACTGATAAATCCTAGCACTTTTGGAGATCTTTCCTCTACATTGCCATGTTGCAATCTGCAATTAATGCAGCAAAGCGTCAAGTATGACAGTATATATATCTCAAGTGTAGGAGAGGTTATGTAGACATCTACTATAAATAAGATTGCAGTATATTAAAAGGGCCTCATGAAAAATATTCCACATTTTTCACACCACATGGATCTGAATTATTTTATATTCAATAAAATCTATCATCTACAGTTTATCTGTACCTAATAGATTTCATTGAAGACACTCAATATACAGTATATCTGTCACTGAGGCAGGTATACCACTGCCTACTGTTTGTTCTTTTCCTTATTTTTTTGTTCATCTAAGGGTACTTTCACACTAGCGTTATTCTTTTCCGGCATAGAGTTCCATCCTAGGGGCTCAATACCGGAAAAGAACTGATCAGGCATATCCTAATGCATTCTGAATGGAGAGTAATCTGTTCAGGATGCATCAGGATGTCTTCAGTTCAGTCTTTTTGACTGATCAGGTCGGAACCGCAGCATGCTATGGTTTTATCTCCGGCCAAAAAAAACTGAAGACTTGCCTGAATGCTGGATTTTCATAGAAATGTATTAGTGTCGGATCCGGAGTTCAAAATACCGGAATGCCGGATTCGTCCTTCCGGTCTGCGCATCGCACACTACATCCAGCACTCTGCCCTGCCTCCATGCTGGATGAGACATTGGTGTACATTTTGGCCAAAGCGTAATAAGCCACTCACCGCGTCAAGGTCGTCTCATTTGAGTGGTCCCTAACACTAGTTCCTACCTGTTTATGGGCCATGACAGCCACACAAAGTCCAGGGAATGCAGGTCAGCATGCAAGCCAAGCACACTCTGCTTTTAACCCCGTCCGGTGCCATTACAGCTTTCATCGGATCCAGGGATGCAAGCACCAACATGCATGCTGAGCCCACCATATACTTCTCCTGGAGCCAAATGGCTACTGGTAGGTTCTATATAAGCAGACTCAGTTTTATACTGACTTTAAAACCAGCCTCCAGGACAGATTGACTGGTCAGGTGAGCATGACTCAAAGGAGATCGCCACGCCTCCAATATAATCTACAAAGAAAAAATGTGGGGGGTTGTATTTCGCCATAGTGATATGCACCTACATACGGGTTGTGCTGACTCAACCCCCCACATTTTTTCTTTGTAGTTTATATTGGAGGTGTGGCGATCTCCTTTGAGTCATGCACACCTGACCAGTCAATCTGTCCTGGAGGCTGGTTTTAAAGTCAGCCTGCATGTTGGTGCTTGCATCCCTGGATCCGATGAAAGCTGTAATGGCACCGGACGGGGTTAAAAGCAGAGTGTGCTTGGCTTGCATGCTGACCTGCATTCCCTGGACTTTGTGTGGCTGTCATGTTCCATAAACAGGTAGGAACTAGTGTTAGGGACCACTCAAATGAGACGACCTTGACGCGGTGAGTGGCTTATTACGCTTTGGCCAAAATGTACACCAATGTCTCATCCAGCATGGAGGCAGGGCAGAGTGCTGGATGTAGTGTGCGATCACATTTGCATTTTCCGTTAGTATACAGTAATTACATAGAAAAATTGGGTTGGGCATAACATTTTCAATAGATGGTTCAGCAAAAACGGAACGGATACAGAAGACATACGGATGTATTCTGTATCCGTTCCATTTTTTTTTTACAGCCCCATTGCCTTGAATGGCGCCACAGAACGTGATTTTCGGGCAATAATAGGACATGTTCTATCCTTGAACGGAACAGAAAAACGGAAATGCGGAAAAGGAATGCATGCGGAGTACATTCCTTTTTTTTTGCGGACCCATTGACATGAATGGTTCCGTATACGGACCGTATACAGAATGCAAAAAACGGAACGTAAACGGGAAAAAAACATTCATGTGCAGGAGGCCTTACTTTGTGAGGTCCAGCATAAGAAGGGACTGATGTGAGTGGACGCAATTTGTGCACAGAACAGGAGAATATGTTATAGCTATAAAAATGGGTATAATGGGAACCATTTCTAGAACAAAGATGATATGACATGCCCTTTCTATGTAGTCAAATATCATGCGTGAAACCTGCAAAACACAAGTTATCTTATCAAAAGAACAAAGTTTTAATACAAGCTCATAATTAGTCTGCTTAATTAAGAAGATTAAACATTGGCAGAAGCTTTTGTATGAAAGCTCTGGTGAAGCGATAAGATATAGACAGGATTACTGAAGTGTTTACTCATCCAGAAAGGAAAAAAAAAATAGAAGAGCTTTTTGATTTTTGTCATCTCTGCCTCCCAGCCCCCTCCCAATATTCAGGGATGGAGGAGATTCAATCTCTGTGTAGAATTTATTTGAACATTGCTACGGCATGTCTGGAGCAGGCCATCAGAAAATTAACACAGCAGTTTTATTTCCTATTTATATTCTACCTTGTATTTCCAATTACTAAACGATTATTTATTTATTTGCTTGCTCTCTTGAGTCTGTAGAGAAATATGGGAAAATGGGCTTAGTGAACATTTACAAATGCACAGGCGGCTGTAATAGAAAAATTGTCGGATTCAGATAATTTTTGTGTAAAACACAAACTGAATGGAATTTGAAACTGCTCCTGTAACACAATTTATACTATTATTTCTTTGTACCTCATTTTAACACACAGATCAGACTGACAGCCCGTGGCTTCTCTAATCCTTCCAAGGACCGTTGTCTTTCCGAGAGAGAGGCTGTAAAAATGCTTATGAGAAATTAGTTAAAACTATCTAGTATACAACGGGCAACAAGTGGTGGCTCTGCCCTAATTGCATAGGTAAGCACCACCTAGTCACATCATTAAGCTCCACCCTATCCAACTATACTCTTCTTCTTTAAGCCTGCTAGGCCAAACTCTGCCTCTTCAAGCCTGCTAGGCCACGATCTTAAGCTTAGAGTGTAGCCTAGCAGGCCACATTCTTAAGCTTAGAGTGCAGCCTGCTAGGCCACACTCTAATCTTAAGAGTGGATCGTGGGCACTTCTTCAATTACTCTACAGTTGAAAAGGGTCCCCCTCCCTCCCTGGGACCATGTGCAGCTCAGATGGCTGCACAGTCAGCATGTCTGCCCTTTTAGAAATGTTTGTTTTTCAATATTTGCCTAATTAGTCCACCACCAAAACATGCATGGGTTGAACCATTTTTCGCATGTGGTATTCGTGGGTGGTGACAGTAGCTAGGCAGGCTTCATACACACCATGCCTACCTCTAGACATGGCAGCCACCAGGGCAATTCAGTAGGTCATGCTGTAAGGGGTCTAGAGACTGTTGTGAACTAAATTCAGGAGCGACTACCTAACTTTGCTGCATGGGAAGGCAACGTTTTTTTTACAAATAAAATGGACCTTTTAATGGGCAATGAGGTCTAAACCTGGTTGATCGTGAATTTTCGTATCGCACATTTTCCGATTGCCGATTTTCGCAATCAAGAAAATAATGAATGGAGATCATGAATTTGCGAATATATGATGAATATTCGTCCAATATTTGCAAAATATTGCAAATTTGAATATTGCCCCTGCTGCTCATCACTGATTATTAGGGATGAGTGAATCGACTTCGGATGAAACATACAAAGTCGATTTGCATAAAACTTTGTTCTAATACTGTACGGAGCAGGAGTTCAGTACAGTATTAGAATGTATTGGATCCGATGAGCCGAAGTTATTACTTCACGAAGTCTCGCAAGACTTCACGTAATAACTTTATAAATACATTTTTACTGTAAAAAAACATTTCCCGAACTAGGGTTCAGTTCCAAGTGGTACCTTGGAACCGAACCCGAGTCTGGGAAAGGGTTTTTTACAGTACAAATTAATTTTTGAAGTTTTTGCGCGAAGTCTCACGAGATTTTGCAAAGCAATAACTTCGGCTAATCGGAGCCAATACATTCTAATACTGTACGGAGCTCCTTCTCCATACAGTATTAGAACAAAATTTTATGTGAATCGACTTCGGAAGTTTCATCCGAAGTCGATTCGCTCATCCCTAGATATAATCAATTCGTTTATATTTTGTCTCTTACAATAAAAAAAATAAAATCCTGCAATCTAGCAGGAGCAGGCCAAGTCCCCAGCAGTCAGTGACAGTCGAAGAACCCAAGGAGAAGACAAAAGCGGTTTATTTCTACATTCTGATTTCCTCCATGCAGAGCGTTCAAAGAGCATTATGCAGTGAACAAAGGAAGTGGCTAAACTACCTTCTCTATTGGACCAATCACAAAAGTTTTTAAAAAATGTCTACGACAACCAAAAACGCTATAGTTGCCCGTTCACACCAATGTATACATATTAATTATTTATCAAAGATACAGACACAAAATAGGGAACCCATTTTAAAAAAATTATTTGGGGTTAGCTTGCATATTTAAAAAATAAAAAGCTATAGTTTGAAAAAAATAATGACTTTATTATTTGAACAGTTTTCCAAAAATAAAACTAAAATAGAAAAAAAATCTGTACAAACATATTAATAAAAAGCCATAGGTATCACATACCAAAAATCACAACAATTCAAATTAATTTGATAGTCCAAAAAATGTTATGACCAAATGACCATGTGCGCTAAATAAATAAAAAAGTGCCTGGTCATTAAGGCTTTTTCCAGCCTCGTTATTAACAGAGTTTTCCAGCAGTTCAACTTTCTCAGGATAGATCATCAATATCTGATTGGTGGGTGTCTAACTCACGGCAGCCCCGACAAACAGCTATTTGATGAGGCCGCCTTGCTCCATGGAGCACCATAGTCTATTCCTAGGCCAGTGACACACATCCAGTCAGGACCTGGGCAAATACCCCACAGCCTGTATGGATGCACCGACGATGGCGGTATCTGCGGAGTAAGGGCCGGGTAAGTATTAAAGGGAATCTGTCAGCTCCGAAACACTAGAGTAAGCAGTGTATAGAATAAGTGTTGCTAAGTTTGATTATGTCCTTTTATCTTCATATTCAATTGCATTCTGATGCTGTGCTCCCATGAACCAGCAGTAAAATACATTGAGAGGACTCTTCTTTAACTCCTCTCCATCAATGCATTTCACTGCTGGTTTGTCAGAATACAGCATTGAAATGCAAGTGAGTATGAAGATAAAAATGACATAACTAGACTTGGCATCACTTACTCTATACACTGTTTATAATAGTTTTGGGGGTTTTCAGAGCTGAAAGATTCCCTTTAATCAAACTATTTTTCTTTCACATTAGAAGAAAGGGCAGTTTTTGTAAAAAGCCTGAAGAACCCCTTTAGGCATACTCTTCATTTCAAGGGCCCACGATGCCTGTGTGAACATTGGCTATTGCATTCTCCATGTCTATAAGAATAAAGATGGTAGTGGTCACGTGATTTACCCATGTGTCCACTTTCCTGGCTATCCCCATGTGCAGATACAGGCAGCAAAATCTACTTTGGCGTAGGTGCTGATCACATTCAGCAAATTTTCTGAATCTGTAACTGTGCAAAAGTGGATGAAGCCAGGAGACATTTGAGAAAATAGGCTTGTGGGTATATCACGATGTGATGTGATCACTGGCATCTTCATTTCTATGGACGTGGAGAGCTCCATATCCAATTTTTGCATGGGCAGCAAGGGGCCTTAAAATAAAAAGTTGGGTCGAGCACCGAGGTAATATGAAGTTTCCTAATTTCTTTGTCATGGGCTGTCACTAATAGTGAGACTCAGGAACCTCTATTTTCTGGCAGGTGAGGCTAAAAAATAATGACAGGCTTATAGAATATTGCACATTTTACAGGAAATGAGAATATGTAATATTTAGTATGCTAGTAATAGATTTTAGTTACCTTTTTACTTATTGTTAACGCTTTGTATTTCTTTTTATGTGCAGTGGCATGGAATACACTTTGGAAACTATCAGTAAGTTTTTAAATTATCTGTTATTGTTATAATGTTTTGTTGTTTAGTATCCTATATGCACAAAAGTGCTATGCTGTGAGTGCACTGTTCCTCTCAATAGGTCATCAACATCCAAACTTCTCAACAATGCTTTTCATTATCACACAACAAAGCAGGTTAATCATATTATCTATATTTTGATGGACGGTGAATATTCCACAAATGCGCTGTGTAGAAATATACAACAGAGAGACAAGTTAAATTCCTCTCTGTCAGAAAAAGGGTTTAAATACATCTGCTTCAATAGATTAGCTGATCCTATTACCATAATGCCTGTGTTTTTACCGATGAAATGTTTAATCCTACACAACGTTCCATTTTCATCCTGGATCCATCCTTGCTGCGGAATTGAATTCATGAAAATAAATAAATGTAATGCTGCATGCATTTCTCTGATTACACTCGGGATAAACACACGTTTTTCATTAGACCTTTTACATTTTTCATTAACAAACATGTCAGATTTCACTGACTTCCTGTCAAGCTAACTTATTTAGAATCAAGCTCATGATTTTGACCATCAGAATGTAATATATGCGTTTAGCATCATCTGTCTGATTAAAATAATCGTCTTTCCTAGTTTATTTTTCCTCAAATCCTATGGAATTCTTTGCATACCCTCATATAAATAAGTCAGCCTTCCTGTAGCATACAATTGACTTTTTCATGCAGTTCAGAACAAACTGCTTACATTTTGCAGCAGGACCTTTGAAAGCAACCAGAACTACTTTATGGGGCATCTGTTTAAGTATCTATTATGATATGTCTCTGCCATGTTTCGGTTTTGAATTAGTATTAATTAAGTTGAATTTAGTATATAAAAGTAGTACAAAAATATGGTAGGCTTAAAATTCTCAAATCACCTTGAAACATTAAACAATCGCTAATTAAAGGAGATTTTTAAAGTGTATGTGGTGTTCTTATATAAAGGAGAGAAGGATTGGGCATGTGGATTTCAGCTAGCTCAATTCTGTTTTTCTCAGGGAGAAGAACCACCAGAGGTGTCTGCCAATGTCCTTCTTTTCTCTTACCTCATTCAGAACATAAATCTAAGGCCAGCTAAGGAAGAAAAGTTCTATATGCAGGCTGTCTATTTAGACTGGTATAGGAACTAGCCCAGCATTGGACTGGCGGACAAAAGTACCAGAGGATTCTCTGGTGGGCCCAGGCTCTAATACCATAGTGGGTGCCAAAGGTCCAGAAGAAAAACCTGGAACTGCTTTTGGAGCCTATAACTTGCCACTATATTCTATTTCTTTGAATGAAAACCTTTTAACATTTTTTGATGATATGGGGGTTAGGCCGTAAGAAAAATTTCCTCTGGTGGGCCCTAGGAAACTCAGCCCAATCCTGAACTAGCCCCATGTTACTAACAAAGAAAATTACTTGGTGTTTGCCTTGTATTATTATTTTTCATAAAATAGCCAATGGTGCTTAAAATGGTTTTATGAGATATTTTTATTGATGACCTATCCTCAGGATTGATCATCAATATCAGATCGGCGGGTGTCCGACACCCAGCACCCCTGCTGATCAGCTGGTTTAAGAGATGTCCACGCACCATGCCAGCGCAGCCTTCCTTTCATTGTTTACCTGCTCTCCATTGACATGGCAGTGCTGAGCAGGTGTAATTGCAAGAAGCCGTCCAATTCACTTCAATGGCACAGCTTATTCCTATACAAGGGAGCTGGGTTTCTGATATCTCGGAATATGGCTAAAACTTAAAATATAACAGGATCATTTTGGAAAGGATTACAAAATTTTTTTAATATGTGTCCACACTCTTCTGTATGTACAATATCTATCCTTGTTCGAATTTGTAACCCCTTCCTCTAGACAATGGGACAATACCGTATTTTTCGCCCTATAAGATGCACCGGCCTATAAGACGCACCTAGGTTTTTGAAGAGGAAAATAATAAAAAATAAAAAAAAAGGTGTGCTTTTAGTGGGTTTTGAACTAATGGTGGTCTGTGCATGACACTATTATG
This sequence comes from Bufo bufo, assembly GCF_905171765.1. Taxonomy (NCBI): domain Eukaryota; kingdom Metazoa; phylum Chordata; class Amphibia; order Anura; family Bufonidae; genus Bufo; species Bufo bufo. The sequence continues at coordinate 360,176,263 of NC_053391.1, read as the reverse complement.
GGGGATCTGTGGATGACGCACTGTCATGTTGGGGATCTGTGGATGGCACTGTTATGGGGGATCTGTGGATGGCACTGTTATGGGGGATCTGTGGATGGCACTGTTATGGGGGATCTGTGGATGGCACTGTTATGGGGATCTGTGGATAGCACTGGTTTGGGAGGGGCATCTGTGGATGGCACTGCTATGGGGTGGGGGATCTGTGGATGACATTGTTATGGGGTGGGGGATCTGTTGATGGCACTGTTATGGGGGGGATCTGTGGATGACACTGCTATATATGTATCATCCACAGATCCCCCTCATAACAGTGTCCCCCCAATACACAGGCCCTCTGCTCACCTAAGTATTTCTAAACCATAATCCTTAACCTGTTAATAAGTTTAACTAATGCTGCGCTCTCCCCTGCTCCCCTGTATCCCCTGTATCAGTACAGCACTTACTAACAAGCTTCCATAGCAGACAGAGTGGCTGGCAGCGCTACGTCACTCACTGACGTCGCGCGCCTGCTCCGCCTGCTTTATTCATAAAGTGGGAGGAGCAGGCGTGCGACGTCAGTGAGTGACGTTACTGCTGCCATCCGCTCTGCCTGCTATGGAAGCTTGTTAGTAAGTGCTGTACTGATACAGGGGATACAGGGGAACAGTGGAGAGCGCAGCGTTAGTTAAACTTATTAACAGGTTAAGGATTACCATCTAGAAATACTTCGGTGAGAGTCTGGATGGACAAATGTCTTTTTTGCCTTATGCACTATGTTACTATGTATGCATGTTACCATAAGTTACCATGCTAATCTTTACAAAGAATATATTTTTACTCTTTTCAGATACTTTACTTTAGCTGTATCACAGTTGTATTCATTGAATGTCTTCTGGAATAAAGCAGGCTAGATGTATAATTACATGCAAACTAAATGTCTCTTGGCTCCTACAGCAATTTCATCCCATCAATAAGGTTGAGGGGGACAAACCTGCCCAAAGAAAGCTTGCATTTAGGCTCGAAGATGTTGGACTGGAAACAAATTACGGTAGATCAATTGGATGAATAACAGATAAAAAAAGTCAAACACCATTCACAGGTCAGAGATCTACTTATTGACACTCTGGAGACAAATTTAATCTTTAGTGTAGAGTATGGGAGTGTGCGGTAGCTTCCTGGAGTCATTTATAATCTAGAAAATGTAATCTATTAAATACAGTGTGGTGCTAGCTTCAATTAAACTAAAGTCACACTCAACTTAAAACTGTAGGAACCTTCAAATAGACAATCTAATAAAAAATAATAAGATTTTTTAAAGGACATAGACTAAATCATGGTCTTGCAGTGGTCAATAATTATAGATCCAAGGAACAAGAGCAGAATTTATAAATGTCTGAAGACATCGATCAAAAAATGTGTTACAAAAAGTAAAACTTTAAATTATTTTTTATTGCAAAAATAGCTTTTACCCTTTGTGGGACTTTACAAGTGTCTCTGCAGTATTTTATTTCCTCCAATGCATTATTATAAATCGAGCATATTATTGGGGATGTGCACTTTCCCCTATTCATAGTATTCTTTTTATTCTGCGCTAATTTACAGCGCTGCTGCACGTTCACCGGTGTATACCGCTGGATACAAGTGTCCGAACCACATGTTTCTAGCCTTCGTTACTTACCAGGTGATTGTTGCTATTCTGAAGATTGTAACGTCCATGAGGTGTTTGCCAGGTACTTCTAATTTAAATGCAGAGTTTGTTGAAGGAATTTAATGTAGGATCCACTTACAGTGGTTATTCCATCTCACTGCTGTAACCTCTCCACCGTCTTGGTTGACAATATCTGGCTTGAAGTGACGATAACGCCAAACATGTTTCGGAGCTACTGCTCTTTCCTCAGTGGCTAAAAGTCACTTCACCAAGCTGGACTTTTTAAACACTTTCTTCCCTTCCACTTAATTGGGTTATAGGAATAAATCCAAAACTCGTTAATGGATTCCACTTTTGTCCACATGTTTTTCAGCTAGAAAAATATTCTCACATCTCATTGATCACTTTTAGTTCCCTTGTAGATAGGGGGATCCAAGGGGAAAATCAGAGTGCACTTTCATAACCGCACTCTGATTTCCCGGCAGGTCCGGGCCTAAACCATTGGCATTTCCTTTATTATTCCAAAAAACCAAATATCTCCATATCTACATTTAGACCTTGTGGGATTAGTCTTTCAAAATCGAAGATACATCTCGATTCTGCCCTGGACATATTGGCAATATGATTTCCCCCTCTCCATTTCGGCTGCCATAAAAAGAATACCACTAGGGTCCGTATTGTGATAGTCTTTGAAATGTTTTGAGAGAATGTGTGTTACTAGCCCCTTCCGTATATTGTTTATGTGTATAGCGGTATACACCGGTGAACAAGCAGCAGCACTGTAAATTAGCGCTGAATAAAAAAGAATACTACGAATAGGGGTAAGTGCACAAACCCAATAATATGCTCGATTTATATTAATGCATTGGAGAAAATAAAATACTGCAGAGACACATGTACAGTCCCGCAAAGGGAAAAAGCTATATCGGGACATCATCACTGCTATTGTAAACAGTTACGGGATTCTACCACATTGTAGCAACTATTGGACAATATTATTGTTGTTATAGGCTGATACAAGTATCAACTAACAACGGGACTATACCATACTGTCTCAAAAATATTGTTGCAATAATTGAAAGATATGCATGTGTTGGAAGAAATAACATCTATTTTTCTCTATTATGCTTTTGGAAAATAGGGGCTTTTCACAGCTATCTAAAAGTATCCGGATACTGGCCAAAATTTATGAGCTTCCTAAAGTAGCCATGAATTCTGGCGACTAATATGGAAGACACAAGGAATAGACTTTAAATATTTTTTCCAGTGGAATTTTATAAAATTTATTGAGTTTTTATTGAGTTTTTAAATATTTGTATATTTGATATTGAAAATAAATCTGTTGTATTCATTTCCAAGAAGTCGTTCCATTCTATCCAGAAAGTGGTGTGCCTATCATCATTAATTGCAATCAGTATTTCACTTTTTTTGGGTTGGGTTCCCAAATTGATGGTGCACCCACTTTTTCCAACACACACAGTGTGAGCCACGCCATACTATACAAATCCCACTTAAAATAATTTTTGTGATATCCTATTCACCAGTAAAAATTACAGAAGGTTAAAGTGTTACTGTCAATTCAGGTACTTTATTAAAATCAGCTGCCATGTGGGTGTACATATGACATATCTGGCATTTTTATAAGCTTTTGATCTTTCTATAATTGTTATTTTTTCAGAGCTAGTGGGCAGAGACTATATTTTATCATGTCGGACCATGAACTACACAGGGAGAAACAGGGGATCCTATTTTCTAATTTTAGGTAGCATTACCTCAAAAGCAGCAATAGTAATTGAGGACATTATACTGCAGAACTAAGCAGTATCAATGTGCATCCAGCAATTAACTTAAGACAAACCACTTACAAACCAGCAGCAGTCTCTCTGCCAGTTCTTTTCCTGTGCTGACTAATTTTGCCGTTTGTCTTCAATGTATGCATTTAGAGGTGTGGCTGTCTCCATTGGTTGTACACTCCTAACTGAAGGGTGTATTAGACACTCCGATGCAGCAGATAATGCAGCTTCCATCCCAGAAACATCAAATAGCTAGCGGAGGGTAGCATTGCTATTACATGCAGTGATGTCCTCTGTGGCATGGGGAGGACTGATTCATATGCCATCACTCGTCCCCATGCAGTTCAGCATGATCTGCCACCAGCACCATTGTGATTTTTAGGGCTCTTTCACACTTGCGTTATTGTCTTCCGGCATAGAGTTCCGTCGTCGGGGCTCTATGCCGGAAGAATCCTGATCAGGATTATCCTAATGCATTCTGAATGGAGAGAAATCCATTCAGGATGCATCAGGATGTCTTCAGTTCCGGAACGGAACGTTTGTTGGCCGGAGAAAATACCGCAGCATGCTGCGCTTTTTGATCCGGCCAACAATCCGGAACACTTGCCGCAAGGCCGGATCCGGAATTAATGCCCATTGGAAGGCATTGATCCGGATCCGGCCTTAAGCTAAACGTCGTTTCGGCGCATTACCGGAGCCGACATTTAGCTTTTTCAGAGTGGTTACCATGGCTGCCGGGACGCTAAAGTCCTGACAGCCATGGTAAAGTGTAGCGGGGAGCAGGGGAGCAGCATACTTACCGTCCGTGCGGCTCCCCGGGCGCTCCAGAGTGACGTCAGGGCGCCCCAAGCGCATGGATCACGTGATCGCATGGATCACGTCATCCATGCGCATGGGGCGCTCTGACGTCATTCTGGAGCGCCCCGGGAGCCGCACGGACTGTAAGTATACTGCTCCCCTGCTCCCCGCTCCTACTATGGCAACCAGGACTTTAATAGCGTCCTGGGTTCCATAGTAACACTGAAAGCATTTGGAAGACGGTTCCGTCTTCAAATGCTTTCAGTACACTTGCGTTTTTCCGGATCCGGCGGGCACCTCCGGCAACGGAAGTGCATGCCGGATCCCAACAACGCAAGTGTGAAAGAGGCCTTAAGCATGCTTAAAAATCACAATTGCACGATGAATGAGCACTTGTTCGCAGAGACGGCCATTGCTGCCATCTTGATTGAAGATTCCGTGAGAAGTCTCGCGCTGGGTGATGTGTGACGTCACCACTCACCACGTCACCATGCTGGCCGGGCGTGGTAATGTCATCAGTGATGACATCACGACGCCTGGCCAGCTTGATGATGAGATGACATCATCATGTCTTTGCGCAAGATTTCACGCAAGGTCTTTAATCAAGATGGCCACGACAGCCGCTTCGCAAGCAAATGGGTAAGGTATGTGTTTTGTTTTTTAACTTGAAAGGCCTTAATTTTAATCTCAGATGCTGCGATCATCATTGTGCCCGTTACATACAAAGGAATGTGCTTAGTGAAGAAGTAGTGCATCACAAATCCAATTTCTTTGTGAAATTTGTTGAAGCCGCTGAATTTAATTTTTCATAACTTCGCTCATCACTATTTCTGATCAAAGTATGCTTGTTAAGTAACTCACATTCATCTATATAGTTAATATATAGAGATGAGCGAACCCGAACTGTATAGTAAAAGTCCGGGTTCGGGTTCGGTGTTCGGCGCTTTCTTGGCGCTTTTTGAAAGGCTGCAAAGCAGCCAATCAACAAGCGTCATACTACTTGCCCCAAGAGCCCATCACAGCCATGCCTACTATTGGCATGGCTGTGATTGGCCAGTGCAGCATGTGACCCAGCCTCTATTTAAGCTGGAGTCACGTAGCGCCGCACGTCACTCTGCTATGATCAGTATAGGGAGAGGTTGCAGCTGCGACGTTAGGGCGAGATTAGGCAGATTAACTCCTCCAAAAGACTTCATTCTGTGATCGATCTGCAGCTGTGGATCATTGAAGTGCTATTATTGACTTGCTCACTTTTTTGAGGCTGCCCAGAGCGTTTTTAGATCACTTTTTTTCTGGGGTGATCGGAGGCCATTTTGTGACTTGTGGTGCGCCAGCACAAGCTATCACCAAGTGTATTTAACCATCGATAGTGTGGTTATTTTGTGCTATATCCTACATCAGCTGCAGGCTGAGCCTGTGTCCCCGAAGTGCATTTAACCATCAACAGTCTGGTTATTTTTTGGCCATATACTACATCAGCTGCAGGCTGAGCCTGTGTCACCGAAGTGCATTTAACCATCGACAGTCTGATTATTTTTTGGCCATATACTACATCTGGTGCAGGCTGAGCCTGTGTCACCCAAGTGCATTTAACCATCAACAGTGTGGTTATTTTTTGGCCATATATTACATCAGGGGCAAGTTGAGCCTGTCACCAAGCACCTAAAAAATAGACCTGACATTTCTATTCAACCAAATCTGTACTGTTTTAGCTGGTCAAGTTATTTGTAGTGACCGTAAAAGCACACTTTTTTTTCTGGGTTGAAAAACCATTCCCAAATTGGCCATTCTCAAAATAACTAGTTTCTGGTATTTGAGGCCTACTTGAAATCTATCCCAAAAAGAATATCTTACATTGAAGCTAGTGATAGTGTCATTCAGAAAAACCTAAGACACACGCTAGCGTGCAGATAGAAGTCTGATTCTGTGATTAAACCTATACCTGTCACACAGCGCAAAAAAAAACAGGCCTCACATCTCTATTTAACCAAATCTGTACTGTTTTAGCTGGTCAAGTTATTTGTAGTGACCGTAAAAGCACACTTTTTTTTCTGGGTTGAAAAACCATTCCCAAATTTGCCATTCTCAAAATAACTAGTTTCTGGTATTTGAGGCCTACTTGAAATCTATCCCAAAAAGAATATCTTACATTGAAGCTAGTGATAGTGTCATTCAGAAAAACCTAAGACACACGCTAGCGTGCTGATAGAAGTCTGATTCTGTGATTAATCCTATACCTGTCACACGGCGCAAAAAAAAACAGGCCTCACATCTCTATTTAACCAAATCTGTACTGTTTTAGCTGGTCAAGTTATTTGTAGTGACCGTAAAAGCACACTTTTTTTTCTGGGTTGAAAAACCATTCCCAAATTTGCCATTCTCAAAATTGTGGTGAACGGGAACAATGAGGAAAACATCTAATAAGGGACGCGGGCGTGGACATGGTCGTGGTGGTGTTAGTGGACCCTCTGGTGCTGGGAGAGGACGTGGCCATTCTGCCACAGCCACACGTCCTAGTGAACTAACTACCTCAGGTCCCAGTAGCCAGCAGAATTTACAGCGATATTTGGTGGGGCCCAATGCCGTTCTAAGGATGGTAAGGCCTGAGCAGGTGCAGGCATTAGTCAATTGGGTGGCCGACAGTGGATCCAGCACGTTCACATTATCTCCCACCCAGTCTTCTGCAGAAAGCGCACAGATGGCGCATGAAAACCAAGCCCATCGGTCTGTCACATCACCCCCATGCATATCAGGGAAACTGTCTGAGCCTCAAGTTATGCAGCAGTCTCTTATGCTGTTTGAAGACTCTGCTGCCAGGGTTTCCCAAGGGCATCCACCTAGCCCTTCCCCAGGGGTGGAAGAGATAGAATGCACTAACGCACAACCACTTATTTTTCCTGATGATGAGGACATGGGAATACCACCTCAGCACGTCTCTGATGATGATGAAACACAGGTGCCAACTGCTGCGTCTTTCTGCAGTGTGCAGACTGAACAGGAGGTCAGGGATCAAGACTGGGTGGAAGACGATGCAGGGGACGATGAGGTCCTAGACCCCACATGGAATGAAGGTCGTGCCACTAACTTTCACAGTTCGGAGGAAGAGGCAGTGGTGAGACCGAGCCAACAGCGTAGCAAAAGAGGGAGCAGTGGGCAAAATCAGAACACCCGCCGCCAAGAGACTCCGCCTGCTACTGACCGCCGCCATCTGGGACCGAGCACCCCAAAGGCAGCTTCAAGGAGTTCCCTGGCATGGCACTTCTTCAAACAATGTGCTGACGACAAGACCCGAGTGGTTTGCACGCTGTGCCATCAGAGCCTGAAGCGAGGCATTAACGTTCTGAACCTTAGCACAACCTGCATGACCAGGCACCTGCATGCAAAGCATGAACTGCAGTGGAGTAAACACCTTAAAAACAAGGAAGTCACTCAGGCTCCCCCTGCTACCTCTTCTGCTGCTGCCTCGGCCTCTTCTGCAGCTGCCGCCGCCTCGGCCTCTTCCTCCGCCTCTGGAGGAACGTTGGCACCTGCCGCCCAGCAAACATGGGATGTACCACTAACACCACCACCTGCGTCACCAAGCATCTCAACCATGTCACACGGCAGCATTCAGCTCTGCATCTCACAAACATTTGAGAGAAAGCGTAAATTCCCACCTAGCCACCCTCGATCCCTGGCCCTGAATGCCAGCATTTCTAAACTACTGGCCTATGAAATGCTGTCATTTAGGCTGGTGGACACACACAGCTTCAAACAGCTAATGTCACTTGCTGTCCCACAGTATGTTGTTCCCAGCCGCCACTACTTCTCCAAGAGAGCCGTGCCTTCCCTGCACAAACAAGTGTCCGATAAAATCAAGTGTGCACTGCGCAACGCCATCTGTGGCAAGGTCCACCTAACCACAGATACGTGGACCAGTAAGCACGGCCATGGACGCTATATCTCCCTAACTGCACACTGGGTAAATGTAGTGGCGGCTGGGCCCCAGGCGGAGAGCTGTTTGGCGCATGTCCTTCCGCCGCCAAGGATCGCAGGGCAACATTCTTTGCCTCCTGTCTCCTCCTCCTCCTACTCAGCTTCCTCCTCCTCTTCTTCCACCTGCTCATCCAGTCAGCCACACACCTTCACCACCAACTTTAGCACAGCACGGGGTAAACGTCAGCAGGACATTCTGAAACTCATATGTTTGGGGGACAGGCCCCACACCGCACAGGAGTTGTGGCGGGGTATAGAACAACAGACCGACAAGTGGTTGCTGCCGGTGAGCCTCAAGCCCGGCCTGGTGGTGTGCGATAATGGGCGAAATCTCGTTGCAGCTCTGGGACTAGCCGGTTTGACGCACATCCCTTGCCTGGCGCATGTGCTGAATTTGGTGGTGCAGAAGTTCATTCGCAACTACCCCGACATGTCAGAGCTGCTGCATAAAGTGCGGGCCGTCTGTTCGCGCTTCCGGCGTTCACACCCTGCCGCTGCTCGCCTGTCTGCGCTACAGCGTAACTTCGGCCTTCCGGCTCACCGCCTCATATGCGATGTACCCACCAGGTGGAACTCCACCTTGCATATGCTGGACAGACTGTGCGAGCAGCAGCAGGCCATAGTGGAGTTTCAGCTGCAGCACGCACGGGTCAGTCGCACTGCGGATCAGACCCACTTCACCACCAATGACTGGGCCTCCATGCGAGACCTGTGTGCCCTGTTGCGCTGCTTCGAGTACTCCACCAACATGGCCAGTAGCGATGACGCCGTTATCAGCGTTACAATACCACTTCTATGTCTCCTTGAGAAAACACTTAGGGCGATGATGGAAGAGGAGGTGGCCCAGGAGGAAGAGGAGGAAGAGGGGTCATTTTTAGCACTTTCAGGCCAGTCTCTTCAAAGTGACTCAGAGGGAGGTTTTTTGCAACACCAGAGGCCAGGTACAAATGTGGCCAGACAGGGCCCACTACTGGAGGACGAGGATGAGGAGGAGGTGGAGGAGGATGAGGATGAAGCATGTTCACAGCGGGGTGGCATCCAAAGCAGCTCGGGCCCATCACTGGTGCGTGGCTGGGGGGAAACACAGGACGATGACGATACGCCTCCCACAGAGGACAGCTTGTCCTTACCTCTGGGCAGCCTGGCACACATGAGCGACTACATGCTGCAGTGCCTGCGCAACGACAGCAGAGTTGCCCACATTTTAACGTGTGCGGAATACTGGGTTGCCACCCTGCTGTATCCCCGGTACAAAGACAATGTGCCCACCTTACTTCCTACACTGGAGCGTGATAGGAAGATGCGCGAGTACAAGCGCACGTTGGTAGACACGCTACTGAGAGCATTCCCAAATGTCACAGGGGAACCAGTGGAAGCCCAAGGCGAAGGCAGAGGAGGAGCAAGAGGTCGCCAACGCAGCTGTGTCACGGCCAGCTCCTCTGAGGGCAGGGTTAGCATGGCAGAGATGTGGAAAAGTTTTGTCACCACGCCACAGCTAACTGCACCACCACCTGATACGGAACGTGTTAGCAGGAGGCAACATTTCACTAACATGGTGGAACAGTACCTGTGCACACCCCTCCACGTACTGACTGATGGTTCGGCCCCATTCAACTTCTGGGTCTCCAAATTGTCCACGTGGCCAGAGCTAGCCTTTTATGCCTTGGAGGTGCTGGCCTGCCCGGCGGCCAGCGTTTTGTCTGAACATGTATTCAGCACGGCAGGGGGCGTCATTACAGACAAACGCAGCCGCCTGTCTACAGCCAATGTGGACAAGCTGACGTTCATAAAAATGAACCAGGCATGGATCCCACAGGACCTGTCCATCCCTTGTGCAGATTAGATATTAACTACCTCCCCTTAACAATATATTATTCTACTCCAGGGCACTTCCTCATTCAATACTATTTTTAATTTCATTTTACCATTATATTGCGGGGCAACCCAAAGTTGAATGAACCTCTCCTCTGTCTGGGTGCCGGGGCCTAAATGTGTGACAGTGGCCTGTTCCAGTTGTGGGTGACGTGAAGCCTGATTCTCTGCTATGACATGAAGACTTATTCTATGCTGACATGAAGCCAGATTCTCTGTTACGCGACCTCTCTCCTCTGCCTGGGTGCCTGGGCCTAAATATGTGACAGTGGCCTGTTCCAGTGGTGGGTGACGTGAAGCCTGATTCTCTGCTATGACATGAATACAGATTCTGCGCTGACATAAGGCCAGATTCTCTGTTACGGGACCTCTCTCCTCTGCCTGGGTACCTGGGCCTAAATGTGTGACAGTGGCCTGTTCCAGTGGTGGGTGACGTGAAGCCTGATTCTCTGCTATGACATGAATACAGATTCTGCGCTGACATAAGGCCAGATTCTCTGTTACGGGACCTCTCTCCTCTGCCTGGGTGCCTGGGCCTAAATGTTTGACAGTGGCCTGTTCCAGTGGTGGGTGACGTGAAGCCTGATTCTCTGCTATGACATGAATACAGATTCTGCGCTGACATAAGGCCAGATTCTCTGTTACGGGACCTCTCTCCTCTGCCTGGGTGCCTGGGCCTAAATGTGTGACAGTGCCTGTTCCAGTGGTGGGTGACGTGAAGCCTGATTCTCTGCTATGACATGAATACAGATTCTGCGCTGACATAAGGCCAGATTCTCTGTTACGGGACCTCTCTCCTCTGCCTGGGTGCCTGGGCCTAAATGTGTGACAGTGGCCTGTTCCAGTGGTGGGTGACGTGAAGCCTGATTCTCTGCTATGACATGAAGACAGATTCTGCGCTGACATAAGGCCAGATTCTCTGTTACGGGACCGCTCTCCTCTGTCTGGGTGCCGGGGCCTAAATGTGTGACAGTGGCCTGTTCTAGTGGTGGGTGACGTGAAGCCTGATTCTCTGCTATGACATGAAGACAGATTCTGCGCTGACATAAGGCCAGATTCTCTGTTAAGGGACCTCTCTCCTCTGCCTGGGTGCCTGGGCCTAAATGTGTGACAGTGGCCTGTTTCAGTGGTGGGTGACGTGAAGCCTGATTCTCTGCTATGACATGAAGACAGATTCTGCGCTGACATAAGGCCAGATTCTCTGTTACGGGACCGCTCTCCTCTGTCTGGGTGCCGGGGCCTAAATGTGTGACAGTGGCCTGTTCCAGTGGTGGGTGACGTGAAGCCTGATTCTCTGCTATGACATGAAGACAGATTCTGTGCTGACATCAGGCCAGATTCTCTGTTACGGGACCTCTCTCCTCTGCCTGGGTGCCTGGGCCTAAATGTGTGACAGTGGCCTGTTCCAGTGGTGGGTGATGTGAAACCTGATTCTCTGCTATGACATGAAGACTGATTCTGCGCTGACATGAAGCCAGATTCTCTGCTATGGCATGAAGAGACTGATTCTCTGCTGACATAAAGCCAGATTCTTTGCTATGGCATGAAGAGACTGATTCTCTGCTGACGTGAAGCCAGATTCTCTGCTATGGGACCTCTGTCCAATTGATATTGGTTCATTTTTATTTTTTTTATTTTTATTTTAATTCATTTCCCTATCCACATTTGTTTGCAGGGGATTTACCTACATGTTGCTGCCTTTTGCAGCCCTTTTTAGTGCCCAAAAGTTCGGGTCCCCATTGACTTCAATGGGGTTCGGGTTCGGGACGAAGTTCGGATCGGGTTCGGATCCCGAACCCGAACATTTCCGGGAAGTTCGGCCGAACTTTTCGAACCCGAACATCCAGGTGTTCGCTCAACTGTATTAATATACCATTAGTTCATATATTCTATGTTAGCAGACCTGTTTTATATTTCCCTGTACTATTCATTGATGAATAAAAATGTAACAACAGTTACTCTTTAAGGGTTATTTTAAAGGTGCATAATATTGCACAGATAGGTCTTCAATATCCAATCAGTGTGAGTCAGACAACCTGCACCCCTACTGATGAGCTGTTCCCTGCAGCCTCCAGGTCAGAAACCAGGACTTTGAATGGAGCCAGGTGGCTGGAAAACCCTTTTAAGTGAATGATTCTTTGATTAAGCTCCTAGCACAATGGAAATATTATTTTGCTAGTCCTCTAAGTTGTAAACATTAATTGCCAACATCAATAATTTCATTGGTATATGAGGATGTCTAATAATATTATTAATAATACATTAATAATCATTTACCTACAGAACCTATATATTATTTTATTTGTAGACAATCTCATAGATGGAATATGACACCACTACCTGTTACAGCTGCAGAAAACAGATTGCGGACAAAGCCCTTGTCACATTTATTTGCTGAATTCATTTTTCAGATAAAGTTTGTAATATCTTGTATGTATGTATAATAAATACATATTCTTATGTTATTATTGCCAGTTATATTATGCAAACATGAGAGGAATTATTTAACAATGAATACATACCAAGATGGTTTATTTATCCGGTAATTAGTTGTTTGTTTCCTCTTTAAGAGAATGTATCTTGACGTTTGCTCCCATAATTGCCTCTAGTGTACGTCTCCAGTATTCATTTATCAGAAAGTGAGCACTAACCCTATTTACCTGGTTCTCAGTGAGATATTTTCCAGAAAATTGTTTGTTGGATAAATATATAAAGAGTATAATTATAGCAATCATAATAGATGTTGCATATAACATTCCATTAAACAAACATCTACAGATTTCCTTATTACAGTGCAATTTCCTCCAATTTATATTACAGTCGGTCTTCTGTTTTATTAGGTTTATATTTTTTACCATCATGGATTTGTTTATGCAAGCGTAGACAAGATGCACACAGCCTAATTAAACTTTTTATCATTGATCTTAAACAGGTTCATTCCATAGACTGTAAGTTTACTAAGTTTAACTTTTATGCCCCCTATCTTTACCCATTAAGTTATAGTTAATGGCACCAAGAAACTATTTCTGAATGTGAAATGTGACGATTATAAGGTCTTGACATGTAAACAAAAGTGATCAAATCAAAGAAACCTTTTTGAGGTATCATTACATTGACATGTACGCTGCTCCATTCTAATGCTTTTGCAGGTTCTAATATGTTCTTCACTGCAGTAAATGGGAAACAGAGTCAATTCAGAAGGCTGACAAAAACCCACAGAAGGATTAACAGGATATTTATGAAAATCTAACACAAATCCTATTACAAAATGAGCTTGTAACCCATTGAAACTGTAAGATGACAAAACTAATCAGCTTTGGCTGGCGGCAGTGGCAAAAAGAGAGGGAAGAGGAAAATGAGATCAGATACACAGATGTTCCATATCTTTGTATCTGAAACACAGAGAGTATGTGCATTGTAGAGATTAGAGGGGATGTTGTTTGAAAGCTACTTCTGTACTTGAGTTGGAAAAACAAAACATAAATTTTCCTCCAAATAATATAAAATGCAGACAAGCAGTCATAGATGTGATAGCCATATCTAGGAAACGTGAATTAATACTGTATATGTTTATATTACTGCATAGTCTATGGTTCTGCATAGTGTTGAGCGAATTGAAGTATCCAAAGTGGACTTCGATCCAAATTTCAGGAAAAATTATATTTGCCACGAGGCCAAATTTCCTCACGCTTCGTGGTAACAAATCAATTTTCCCTACAATGGTGGCTGACAGTAAAAAAAATTATACTCACCTCATCCACTTGATCGCAGAGAGGTCGTCCACTCCTGTCTTGATGGAAGAAAACCCTCCAAAAGGATCTGCAGTGAGTGTGATGACCTCACCACGTGATCACACGGGGCGTCATGATGATGTCACCGCGTACACCCAGCGTGATCACATCATGATATCATCACACTCACTGAAGATCCTTTGGCAGGTTTTCTTCAATCAAGACCCGCATTCCTCCTCAGACCTCAGATCAGACCCTTATCAAACCCCCAAGCTCCATTAGACCTCAGATAAGACCCCCAAGCTCCATAAGACCTCAGATCAGACCCTCATTAGACCTCTGTATCAAACTCCCATTTTTCCTCAGAATTCAGATGTAACCCCAATTCCTCTTCAGACCTTGAATTATCCCCCCCAAACTCCATTAGAAAAAATAAAAAAATTAACTTATGGTACCTCTCTTGCTCTAGGATGTGCACTCCTCCATCACTCACAGTGCCCTAGTCCCCATGCTGCCATCATGTTGTGACATAGCACAGTGTCAGGTCATGGTGCGTCAAGGGCTCGGAAAAAGACAAGAGAGAAGTGAGTACAGCCAGCACAGCACTTTACTCACCGCTCACCGCTCCCCACACCTCATGCATACTAATTGGGCTTTCATAATGGAATGGGTCATTAGCATTTGCTCTGCAAGACGCAGTGCAATTTTCCCCCTGCTTTGGGAGGAAAACAAGTGTGTCCTATAGTTAAAAAAATACGGTAATTTATTAGTGACTAATACAATTTAAAAAAAATCGACATAATTTAGTCAATAATTTCAATTTAATATCAGGGGCTATAATTCTGATGGTCAGTATATAAAACAACAACCTTCATACATTTAATTTCACAGTACTATACTTTCAGAAACCCAAGGGGCTGAACATATAATCTGTATCTACTCCTTAGAGTGTTACAATTCGCTAAAAACAATAGAATGTTGAAGTATATAATTGATTATATTGAGAGTACACTTGACATGAGCTTCTAGCTACAGACCATCAACAATCAAAGCTTTAGACAGATCCTTTCACTTTTTAGTGACAGGTTAACCCACTGGATCCCACAGAATATTTATAATTTATTTGTGTTCTAACAAGGAGCAGCTGTCATTGTAACATGTACTTGTACGGTATGTATGTCAAATCTCCTGTCTGTGTGCCCAATTCTCTTAACCAGTTTCTCTGAAAGAGTTCTTTTCTTAGCAACTGTCCAAACCAGCCAATGTTACAGAAGGAGAGAGCCAGAGCTGCGTGACTAACGGAACAATTATCGTTGTGCTGCCAACATCACACAGCCATATGTTATATTTGCTAGCTGAGTGCCTGGCCCATATTTATATGTAAAAGATTAATGCTTGGTCTACACTTTGTCTAAAATGTTGGCAAGTTGAGTCCTTTATTACGGCTCCCACAGGTCATGTCTGATACCTTGAGTATGTCTTGCCTTATGCATAGACTAATTACGAAAATGCTGAGGGACTGAAGTGATTTAAACAAGCATCTCAAGCATAGACTTCAATAGTTAACATATCTTTATTCTAAGATGCACCTTGATGTAAAAGTTCATAGAAAATCCAAACTACAGTTGTCTATAAATGAATATTGTCTATAAATGACTCTTAAAGTCACATAAGATGAATGCCAGACTGGCGTTCTTTGGATTTATCAATGGAAATTATTCTGAAGGCCTGTCCTCAAGTTATACAGAAAATGTGCACATCCATTTTTTGAATGAAATTCTTGATTTATGATTACACATACAGGATATCACATCAATTAGGTATTCTATGGTATTCTATGGATCAAATGATAAGAAATGACCTGCTGCAAACTGAGCTTGAAACAAAGGAATATGCTTCTCCTATTTACATGGATACAATTATTGGCCAGTGCATTAGTGAAGTCTCTTACTGTTTCAGCATACAGTACGTTCGTCATAACAGGAATTCTTCTTTAAGCTTAAGTAGGCCATTAATCAATGCATTAATGGTCAGCATCGGATGTATGTTAATGCACAGATGCTATAAAAACTTCTAAATAGCAGCAATATGTATGTGTAATGCAATGTGTCCACTTCATTTATTGCTCTGCACTAGAATCTGAAAGTAGCATCAGCTATCTATACTGAAGAGGTAATTTACTTTTAAGTATGCTGCAAGGGAAGAATTCATTGTGACATTAAATTGTTAGTGCCTGGTTGCTAGTTCTTTGACTTAGACCACTTTCTGGTCTGGCTAAAGGATGGGGGTCCTAAATTCGGGGCTACTGTCTATTAGATCAGTAACAGGGTATTTGAAAATTGAATTTCTAAGCCAGATTTGAATACTTTGGAATCTCATGTGAGAATTTGGGAAGCCAGAAGTTTTTCTGATTCTCAAGTAACAAGGGGCTGAGGTGGGGTTACTCGGATAGTTGTTCTTGTAGCTTTTAGGGTTGGGCTGGCTTATCATACAGGGAGTGCAGAATTATTAGGCAAGTTGTATTTTTGAGGATTAATTTTATTATTGAACAACAACCATGTTCTCAATGAACCCAAAAAACTCATTAATATCAAAGCTGAATATTTTTGGAAGTAGTTTTTAGTTTGTTTTTAGTTTTAGCTATTTTAGGGGGATATCTGTGTGTGCAGGTGACTATTACTGTGCATAATTATTAGGCAACTTAACAAAAAACAAATATATACCCATTTCAATTATTTATTTTTACCAGTGAAACCAATATAACATCTTAACATTCACAAATATACATTTCTGACATTCAAAAACAAAACAAAAACAAATCAGTGACCAATATAGCCACCTTTCTTTGCAAGGACACTCAAAAGCCTGCCATCCATGGATTCTGTCAGTGTTTTGATCTGTTCACCATCAACATTGCGTGCAGCAGCAACCACAGCCTCCCAGACACTGTTCAGAGAGGTGTACTGTTTTCCCTCCTTGTAAATCTCACATTTGATGATGGACCACAGGTTCTCAATGGGGTTCAGATCAGGTGAACAAGGAGGCCATGTCATTAGATTTTCTTCTTTTATACCCTTTCTTGCCAGCCACGCTGTGGAGTACTTGGACGCGTGTGATGGAGCATTGTCCTGCATGAAAATCATGTTTTTCTTGAAGGATGCAGACTTCTTCCTGTACCACTGCTTGAAAAAGGTGTCTTCCAGAAACTGGCAGTAGGACTGGGAGTTGAGCTTGACTCCATCCTCAACCCGAAAAGGCCCCACAAGCTCATCTTTGATGATACCAGCCCAAACCAGTACTCCACCTCCACCTTGCTGGCGTCTGAGTTGGACTGGAGCTCTCTGCCCTTTACCAATCCAGCCACGGGCCCATCCATCTGGCCCATCAAGACTCACTCTCATTTCATCAGTCCATAAAACCTTAGAAAAATGAGTCTTGAGATATTTCTTGGCCCAGTCTTGACGTTTCAGCTTGTGTGTCTTGTTCAGTGGTGGTCCTCTTTCAGCCTTTCTTACCTTGGCCATGTCTGTGAGTATTGCACACCTTGTGCTTTTGGGCACTCCAGTGATGTTGCAGCTCTGAAATATGGCCAAACTGGTGGCCAGTGGCATCTTGGCAGCTGCACGCTTGACTTTTCTCAGTTCATGGGCAGTTATTTTGCGCCTTGGTTTTTCCACATGCTTCTTGCGACCCTGTTGACTATTTTGAATGAAACGCTTGATTGTTCGATGATCACGCTTCAGAAGCTTTGCAATTTTAAGAGTGCTGCATCCCTCTGCAAGATATCTCACTATTTTTGACTTTTCTGAGCCTGTCAAGTCCTTCTTTTGACCCATTTTGCCAAAGGAAAGGAAGTTGCCTAATAATTATGCACACCTAATATAGGGTGTTGATGTCATTAGACCACACCCCTTCTCATTACAGAGATGCACATCACCTAATATGCTTAATTGGTAGTAGGCTTTCGAGCCTATACAGCTTGGAGTAAGACAACATGCATAAAGAGGATGATGTGGTCAAAATACTCATTTGCCTAATAATTCTGCACACAGTGTAGTTATGTTTAGAAAAGGGATTGATATGATTTCATAGGAGTTACATTGATAGAATTTCTATAGACATGGCCAGAACACCATAACATACAGTAAATCACAGTGTAGATTGTCATACATGTATTTTTTGGACATTAGCGTAGATTTTATTTATTCTTAATAAAGTCATTGAGAAAGTATTGGAAGAGAACCAATAGTTAACATCTCTGCTTTGGACAGTCCTTTTTTGTTAGAATAATCCTCATCAGGTTTGCCCACCAGAATGTTTCTTTTTTTCTGGACAAGTTATCCCAAAATCACGTACAGCCAATAATTTTTTTTACGAAAAAATTGGAAAACCACAATAAAAGATAAAGAAAGTAATACATATATAGCTCTGTATACTGATAAGAACTAATTACCAACATATACTGTGAGCTATAAAATGATGATATTTACCACCATAATAATATAGTCAAGTACTAGCAGCCACAAAAAACATCACAGATATATAAAAAAAAATTATGGACACAGGAAAGAAGTTGCCTATTTTTACAGACTGTCCAGAAATTTGGAAAGCCTGACCCCCATCAAACAATAAGAAACTGCTTCATAGCAAGTGTTCAATTCTACTGCAGTGCCACCACAGGTGAAATAAAGCATTACACGATTTCATGGAAAATCAATGAACTGTCTGTGTAGATGGATAGGTAGAGGTCCTAAATTGGGGGCTAACCTCTCTTGTATCTTTAAAAGGGTATTTGAATATGGGATTTCTAAGCCAGACAAGCTAGCTAATGTGCATTCTATTTTTATTCAGTAGTTGCAGTCAATGGACATCGACCATGGCTTTTAGAGCAATGTCCAATACATGACTTATGTACAATATAACTTTTATTGCTTGCATCCAGAAGACCTATTTTACCTATAAAGAACATGCTGACAATAAAACACTACCTAGAATCGGTTAATATAAAACAACCTGTATTTCTTACAGCCCTTGCACATTGGCATTACATTCAAGTCCTGAAAACCAGTAAACTATTAGGGACATAAAAATGAGTAACTGCTGCAGAATTTATGTCTTGCCTTTAAATAATTGTCTTATATACAAATTAAAGGGATAATATTGCGCCTTGCCTCTTGGATTTATGTTGAGCAGTTAGTGACGCTACATTTAGGAGTCTGTCTCATTCCGTCTGGAAGGAGACCAGAGCTTAATTGTGTAGAAAATGTTGGGGATAATTTGGCTGTTTATGAACTCCACTGGTTTACGATGATTAATTTATCAACAATTAAGACATATTAATAATTAAAAGTTTAAGATAAACAGGGTGTTTTGAACATGCCTCCCAGTGTAGGCATAAAACTCACTCTAAAAAGCTCATGTTCTCTCCAAACAATTAGTCAGTCTGCAAGTTCCTTGTGTAGTAGTAGAATGGCGTTTAAGGTGCTTAAAATGCATAATTTACCAGTGTATGGCTTTGCTATATTGTTGACATACAAACAGATATGTCATACAAATATAATTGCACTGTAAAGCAACAAAATAAGTGATGCGCAGACTTTATTAAAAATCACTTTTGAAGTGTATATGTCAAAAGTAAGATGATTTACAGTATATTTAAAGTAAATCAGTTGACAGCTCAATAATGAATGATATGCTGGTGATCAAAATATTGAGTCTAGCATGGGTTGCCAATCAAATGACAACTGGCCATTATATCATCAACTATATAGCTAAAAAGAAAAACTATAAAAGGGAGAGTGTGATCGTGCTAAATTGAGGATAGGTAGAGGCTTTAGTGAAGAATTTATCAGGAGTAGTGAGAATAGAAAGTTTTATTCTGCCAGATTCTGCTTTCTGCAAAAGCCCATGGCTGAGCTTCAATGTGGAGTGCTCTTTGCCCACTGCACTGAACTGCTTCGCAGCCCCGTCTGCTCTGCGTGACAGTTGTAACATTCAATCAGAAGGGGCTGTAAGGCAGCTCACTGCAGAGAGCAGAGAACACCTCATAGTGATGTCTCATCCTGCAACTGCAGGAACAGAATCTGGCAGAAAAAAAATTCACATTCACACTATTAATGATAATAAAAGCTCCACAAAAGGTATGTTCGTAGTACTCTCCACAGGACCCTAGCTTGTGTTGTCAGCAATTTAGTATGGTCAAAGCTACTGACAGACACTCATTAAAGTGAACCTACAGTTTTGCATAAATATTTAACCGTATTTGGGGAAAGTTTAGTACATTTATCCTCTGTTGAAGCTTTGTGCACCAGTCCTCCAATTCCTCAGCCCTTCTTCTTTCAACTAAGAAGGCTGCCAGCTTCTCAGACTGTCTTCAGCACTGTGTTCTTTGGTAGTGTGAGACACTCTACCAGGGCTGGGACAAGGTCCACCACCAACAGAGGCTGAGCTGCCCAAGTGCGCCCCCCCCCCCCCCCCGCCATTTAGATATGTATGTTTGTTATTAATCAGACATTTACTAAACATTCTATAGCTATTGTCATATTTGTTATATCTGTTATTTAGGCTTTATGCTGGTTGTAGGCCTACAGGATCCTCCTATATTCAATGATATTCTCCATGTGTATAAATAATGCTGAAGGCGTTAACCAAGTTTAAGAGACTGCGGATAATTAAAAAACAACTCATTTGTCTGCATACCCAGCCATTCCTGTGCTGCTGTCCCAATCTGTTGGCACCCATTTAATTTTTGGTGAGAAACATGAAATTAGCCCTGTTTTAAAGGAATCTATAGTTTTTTTCTGAATAAAAATCTTTACTAAAACATAATCTTTTTAAAATTCCTTTCTATTTTCTGTGCATAATTATGAGGGCAGCCATCTTGCCCATGCTGCTGCTCTAAACTGTGAGCAGCAATTAGAAATTTAATTTACTGCAGCCAAATAAGCATACAAAATCTAAATCACAAAATGACTCATTAGCTTCTATAGCGGGGGAATGTTTTTTAGGCATGCTTTGTGTCATGTGCTGAGGCTTCTGTGCCTTTTGTCAATAGTGAAACCCTATGTTATCTGCCTCTAGCAGTTAACCTTTAGGCCACTTTCACATGATAATTTTTAGAATGTATTTTGCATTAGATTTTGTAAACAAAACCAGAAATGGAACCTACACAAACACTATAATCAAATGATTTTGCAGATTTTTTGAACTCTCTTTGGCTTACTCTCTTTTGGCTTACAAATACCGATGCAAAATGCTGTCATAGGAAGTGGCCTAATTGTAAGCCTGCCTGTGATGATAATTAAATGACTGCTGCAAAGAGTCTTGGAAAACTGAATAAGTCAGCCTATTCGAAGTGGCCATTGTGAAAACTGCAAGAAAAATTTTTTTTATGACTATAAATATACATATAATATACAGAAGTCTGCAAAGGGTTTATAAATTCCTACCACCTCTCAGTTGGTGTTCCTGAGAGGCTGTGAACAGGTGAGCTCTTTGCACCAGTTCACATACGGTGCTGGACGGTGGCCATCGCTGCTTTTGTGCTGTGCTGGTGGAGTAATGGTGGAGTAATGGGACCCAGGACCTAGGTGGCTTTGCTGCACAGTGGGCGCTGTGTGGCTACTGGGTCATATTGCCTGCTGGAGCGGTGTGGGGGCGCAAAGGTCGCTGCACTGCGCTGCGCCATAGTTAGAGTAGGTCCCCACTTAAAAGAGGCAACCTTGTCGTGGTAAGTGGGCCTATGCTCTTTGATCAAACTGTATACTAATGCCTCCTAATAGTGCATAGCAATTTATTTATAATAGTGCTGTATAGCCATGTTTTATCATGCTGAAATTTAGAACAGTTGATTATATCAAAAGCATAGTAATGAGGATGTGCGATTTAGATTCTCTCTTACATATTAAATATACATATCATATAGTTTTTGCTTGAGAAAGGTACTAGGGATAAGCCAAAAAGTTGCTGCATTGTACCACATGGGTAAATCAATTTTTCAAGTTTTTTCTATATTTCCGGCTTAGCACCCATTTGTGAAATGGATAGTCGGTGCTGCTATTTTTTTTCATATATATAAATATATATATATATATATATATATATTATAAAAATCAACATTGAATTATAAAAATAGTTCATATTGTGCATATCATGTGCTCAAACTAATTATTACCCCCCTTCTCCAGAAGAATGAAGAGCTTCTTCTATACTGAGGAGAAGACCTGATGAGCCCCAAAAATGTTTTAGGCCCCTTTCACACGAGTGACTTTTCCACGCGGGTGCAATGAGTGACGTGAACTCATTGCACCCGCATTGAATCCAGACCCATTCATTTCTATGGGGCTGTGCACACGAGCGGTGATTTTCACGCATCACGTGTGCGTTGCGTGAAAATCGCAGCATGTTCTATATTCTGCGTTTTTCACGCAACGCAGGCCCCATAGAAGTGAATGGGGCTGCGTGAAAATCGCAAGCATCCGCTAAGCAAGTGCGGATGCGGTGCGATTTTCACGCACGGTTGCTAGGAGACGATCGAGATGGGGACCCGATCATTATTATTTTCCCTTATAACATGGTTATAAGGGAAAATAATAGCATTCCTAATACAGAATGCATAGTACAATAAGGCTGGAGGGGTTAAAAAAAATAATAATAATATAACTCACCTTAATCCACTTGATCGCGCAGCCCGGCTTCCCTTCTGTCTTCTTCTTTGCTGTGCACAGGAAAAGGACCTTTGATGACGTCACTGCGCTCATCACATGGTCCGTCGCATGATCCATCACCATGGTAAAAGATCATGTGATGGGCCATGTGATGAGCGCAGTGACATCATCAAAGGTCCTATTCCTCAAAGAAGAAGACAGAAGAGAAGCTGGGCTGCGCGATCAAGTGGATTAAGGCAAGTTAAATTATTTTTTATTTTTTTTAACCCCTCCAGCCCTATTGTACTATGCATTCTGTATTCAGAATGCTATTATTTTCCCTTATAACCATGTTATAAGGGAAAATAATACAATCTACACAACCTTGAACCCAAACCTGAACTTCTGTGAAGAAGTTCGGGTCTGGGTACCACATTCAGTTTTTTATCACGTGCGTGCAAAACACATTGCACCCGCGCGATAAAAACTGAACAACGGAACGCAATCGAAGTCAAAACTGACTGCAATTGCGTACCTACATGCACGGGTTTGCCGCAACGCATCTGGACCTTATCCGGACACGCTCGTCTGCAAGGGGCCTTAAGGTTTCGATATAAAATTATTTATAAAGCTACATTGATATTTAAATGCATATTTGTGTGATGTATATATAAAGAATATACTGGGGGACACATTTTTAAGTAAAATAACATGATACAACTAATAATGTAGCATATGTTCCTACCAAGTGTCTAAGACAAAAGTTAATGCATGGTACTATCAGAATAATTCTGGGAACATCTGGCAATTATGGTCACTATGCAGTAAGACAATTTATTAAAGGCTATGGATACATTTCAGATGGAAAAATAATATTTTTACAGGCTAATGGTTAAGACCAATAAGAAGCACACTACTTTTACACCGTCGCCAGCTGATTACACATAGATGTCTACAGAACCTGTTCTATTAAATGCTTATACAAGTAGAGCCCCCCCCCCCCGGATAGAGTGGAGAGGGTGTCAGCAGTGAGTTTGTGTTGACGTCACTGATTAATTTGCCCTTCCTCTGATCCATCAGAACAATAACCCACAAAAAACGGATTCTGTCTGTGGAGCATACGCCTTCACTTGGTCAGCATTTGCTCAATGATCCATCAGAATTGCTAATGCAAAAAAAAAGCAGAAGTGGATCTAAAACAGAGATGACATGTGGATGGAATATTTGCATGTATTTTGTGTTTTGCACCCACTCATGCTTTTGGCTACCAAATCATAAGCCTTACAGCTGCTACACAGACAGGATCCGTTGTGCGTCTCATTTTTCCTTCCTTCTGACAGATAAGAAGAAAGGTCAAATAAATCAAGATGTAAGCCAGGCCAAAAGGCAAAATAGTGGCCCAGTCATGAAGTGAGGAGGGTGGGAACAGCAGGAGAAGTCCACAGAGTGGACCTATGACATAGTGGCGAGGTGGAAGCAGCATGAGGAGACCATAGAGTGGCCCAATGACAGAGTGTGGAGGTGGCGGCAGCAGTATGAAGAGGTTACCGAATGGCACAATGACAGAGTCTGGAGTTGGCAGCAGCATGAGGAGACCACAGAGTAGCCCAATGACAGAGTCTGGAGGTGGCGGCAGTAGCAGTATCAGGAGGATCCCACCAAGTGGAACAATGACTAGAGTCTAGAGGTGGCGGCAGCATCAGGAGGCCACAGAATAGCACGAAGATGAGAGATTGTGGAGGTGGCAGCAGCATGAGGAGGCCACAGAGTGGCACGAAGACAAAGTGTGGAGATGTCAGTAGAATGAGAAGGCCAGAGTAGCACAATGATGAGAGATTGTAGAGGTGACACCAGCATGAGGAGGCCACAGAGTGGCACCATGACAAAGTGTGGAGGTGTCAGCAGTATGAGGAGGCCATCGAGTGGCACAATGACAGAGTCTGGAGTTGGCAGCAGCATGAGGAGACCACAGAGCGGCCCAATGACAGAGTGTGGAGATGGCAGCAGCAGTATGAGGAGGTCACCGAGTGGCACAATGACACAGTCTGGAGTTGGTGGCAGCATGAGGAGACCACAGAGAGGCCCAATGACAGGGTGTGGAGATGGCGGAAGCAGCAGCATTAGGAGGAGGCCACAGAGTGGCATAATGACCGAGTCTGGAGGTGACGACAGCAGCAGCATCAGAAGGATACCACAGAGTGGCAAGGTGACACAGTGGCATGGATATGGCAGTAGCAGCAGTAGCATCAGGATACCACAGAGTGGCAAGGTGACATAGTGTGGAGATGGCAGTAGCAGCAGCAGCATCAGGATACCACATATGGTGACGCTGCATATGTTGACACAGGGCTGTGGTGCCAACATTGGCACCCTGGCCACACTTCACCTTTTGCCACATATTCTACATATGGCCATGTTAACCGCCTCCAGCGGCTTAACAAAGATTTGCCACACCGCCGAGTAGGTGATTTTTTCCCCCCAACAGTCCACACTAACTGACTGCTACCGCCGCTGTTTCCATGAACCCGTGCACCACTACTTCCCGGGCAGGTAGGCTGCTGCGAAGCAGGTGGTCTACCCCGAGCACGTTTGGCTCCCGACCTCCCACTGCTGCCACCCTGCTGACTCCCAGCTATGCTTTCAACACATATAAACGCCGACGTGAACTGAGAATATATATGTTTTTTTTGTACTTAAATTGGCCACTAAATGCTTTCAACACATATAACCGCCGATGTGAACTGAGAATATATTTTTCTTTTTGTACTGAAATAGGACACTAAACGCTTTCAACACATACAACCGCCGAAGTGAACTGAGAATATATTTTTCTTTCTGTACTGAAATAAGCCACTAAACGCTTTTGCCACAAATAACTGCAACGGTGAAGTGCATATTTATTTTTCTTTCTGTACTGAAATTGGCCACTAAACGCTTTTGCCAGAAATAAATGCACCAGTGTAGTGCGTATATATTTTTCTTTTTGTACTGAAATAGGCCACTAAACGCTTTTGCCATAAATAAGTGCACCCGTGAAGTGCGTATATTTTTTTCTTTCTGCACCAAAATAGGCCACTAAATGCTTTAGCCACAAATAACTACACCAGTGAAGTGCGTATCTATTTTTCCTTCTGTACTGAAATAGGCCACTAAACGCTTTCAACAGACATAACTGTAGAAGTGAACTGAGAATATATTTTCCTTTTTGTACTGAAATAGGCCAGTAAAAGCTTTCAACAGATATAACTGCAGAAGTGAACAGAGAATATTTTTTTACTTTTTGTACTGAAATAGGACACTGAACCCTTTCACCACATATAACTGCAGAAGTGAAATGTGTATATATTTTTCCTTTTGTACTGAAATAGGCCACTAAACGATTTTAGCTGAAATAACTGCACCAGTGAAGTGCGTATATATTTTTCTTTCTGTACTGAAATAGGCCACTAAATGCTTTCAGCACATATAACTGCAGAAGTGAACTGAGAATATAATTTTATTTTTGTACTGAAATAGGCCAGTAAATGTTTTAGCAGAAATAAATGCATCAGTGAAGTGCATATATATTTTTCTTTATGTACTGAAAAAGGCCAATAAACACTTTCAACACATATAACAGCAGAAGTGAACAGAGAATATTTTTTTCCTTTTTGAACTGAAATAGGACACTGACCATTTTCACCACATATAACTGCAAAAGTGAAATGCATATATATTTTTCTTTTTTGTACTGAAATAGGCCACTAAACTCTTTCAACCCAAATAAATACAACAGTGAAGTGCATATATAAATAGGACACTGAACGCTCATATAACTGCAGAAGTGAAATGCGTATATATTTTTCGTTTTCCACTGAAATAGGCCACTAAACTCTTTCACCACAAATAAATGCAACAGTGAAGTGCGTGTATTTCTTTTACTTTTTGTACTGAAATTGGACACTGAACACTTTCACCACATATAACTGCAGAAGAGAAATGTGTTTATATTTTCCGATTTGTACTGAAATAGGCCACTTAAGTCTTTTACCACAAATAAATGAAACAGTGAAGTGCGTATATTTTTTTCCTATTTGTACTGAAATAGGACACTGAACGCTTTCACCACATATAACTGCAGAAGTGAAATTCTTATATATTTTTCCTTTTTGCACTGAAATGGGCCACTAAACTCTTTCAACACAAATAACTGCTGAAGTGAAATGTGTATATATTTTTATTTTTCCACCAACGGCTTTTCAACATAGCACTTGCACCCAAATAACAAGAACAAATTGCTGGAATGTCAGAGCTATATAATAGCTATTTGGATCCCCAACAAAATGTTTTCCTGCACTTGTAAAATCGCTTTTTTTTTCACAATGAGGTTTTTCTAGCACTGTCCCTAGCGACTTCAGATGTCTCTTTCTGCACTAAGATGCTCTGAAATGATTCCTCCCTATCCTTTCCCTGCACTTGTAAATCGCTTTTCTGGCACTGTCCCTCGCGCCATCTGACTTCTTTCCCTGCACTAAGATGCTGTGAAATGATTCCTACCTATCCTTTCCTTGCACTTATAAATCGTTTTTGTTTTCCACAATGAGGTTTTTCCTATTGGTGTCCGTAGCGCCTTCTCAAGTCTGCCCCTGCACTCAGAACGCAGGAAAATGTCTGACTCTAGGATGGCCGCCATATTTATAGGGCTGTGACATCACAGGGCTGTCTGGCTGCTGATTTGTTGCATGCATGGCATTATGGGACAGCCCGCCTTCCCAGAGTTCCTGGCCCCATGTCCTCAGACGTGAAGCCGCCATTGTAGCCGCAATTTTAGGAAAAATTGTGATTTGTTACCACGAATCGTGAGGAAATTCGCATTCGTTGCAAATCGTATTTTTCCTGAAATTC
Organism: Bufo bufo; assembly: GCF_905171765.1. Taxonomy (NCBI): domain Eukaryota; kingdom Metazoa; phylum Chordata; class Amphibia; order Anura; family Bufonidae; genus Bufo; species Bufo bufo. The sequence goes on along the minus strand of NC_053391.1, from coordinate 360,148,938 downwards.
GGATCGAATTCCACTTCGTCTGATTCAATTCGCTCATCTCTACTAATAGATACTAAGTTTCACATTGAAATTTGTTATCCTTTTTAAATATGGCAGAACTGCATTTGTGAACATAGTGTATGTTCTCTCGTGACTTCTCCCCTGTCAGAGGCCTATAAATTGAATACAGGCCAGCTGTTGAGAGACATGAACCCTGCAGGTTGTAGGATAATATGCGACGAATAGTCTGCACTAGGAGGGAGGTGACACAATGTTATGATACATAAAATTGTAAAGATTGATCTCAGGCTGTGGTTTAGCATTCATTTCTAAGCGGATTAAAATGAGATTTATTTCTTTGCTGTACTCAGATGGATGATGGTACATTCTGTGCTATACCTCCCCCTTGAAATCAATACATGAAATAGGATGCAGTGTGGGCTAGACTTTAGTATAATAAATGCCTGCTGAATTTATAAGGATGTTCTGTAAAAGTCTACCATCTATCCTGCATTGCTCTTTACTTTTACTACTCTTTTTAAACATTTTCAATACAGGAACAACATTTTTATTAGTAAGATATTTAAGAATAACTGCATTTGTGGAGGTAAAACTGTATGTTTAAATGAGACTACCATGTTGTTACTTGCCTACTTTTTCTGATGTACCTGAATGATAAGTTCACAGGATGATACATTTATGGGACACTTTCTCATCTATGGGGTAAGAGAGAGTTTAATACAACAAATGTTAAAGTCTTTTCACTCACACTTTTTTTTAAAAGATTCCCTATTCTAAATTGTTTTTCACATTTCACGTTTCACTTTTAAATGTTACCAGTCTTTCTGAGTTTTTTTTTTTTTTTGGCATATGAGTAACTATATACAGCATCTCTTTGTACCCCACTTCCAGAAGGAAATCCTACCTGGACTTTAAATACCAGTCAGTGTTACTTAGCTAAAACCCTTACAACAGTGGTCACAAGAATGCATCCACTACTAGAGCTGATTACACCAGGTATACATTGTAGTCATGTGTGCTTAGAGTCAAAGATGGACTGACCAACCAGATTACCAGAGGATACTCGGGGGGGTCTACCACCACCACCACCACCATCACCATCATCTTATAAAGACAACAACAATAGATCTTAAGATCCCTTTACACTGATAGATTTAGCAGATGATTGTCAGGAAGGAAGGACACCACGATCTGGTGACTGCATGATTTTGGTGACTGCACAAACAATCATATTACCGAAAGAACAAGCGTTTCAATCGTTCGGGTAATTGGGAACACCTTTACACCAACAAATAATCACTAATGATGCTTGGCAAGTGTAAAAAGGCCTTTAATGTCTAAGTCATTGCATGCGAAGGACTGTTTATCTATTGTTGTATCAGTTACTGGTAGATTACAATACATAAAAGAAGTTGGTACATCACTAAAAAATTTGCTAAAAAGGAGCTTTATGATGAGGGTCTTATTCTCAATGAACTATCTGCACTTCTGTCCATAAAAATATTGATATTAAAGAGAACAACTAATTATAAGGCAAAATTACTAAGTGTTTGGCATGATGAGTTTTATTATGGTCATGATTAGAGATGAGCGAATCGAAGCTGACGAAATGGAATTCGTTCCGAATTTCAGGAAAAATTCGATTTGCACCGAAGACAAATTTCCTTGCGATTCGTGGTAACGAATCAAATTTTTCCTAAAATGGCTTCTGCACGTGTGAAGACATGGAGCAAGGAACTCTGGGAAGGCGGGATCACCCATAATTGGAGATGAGCGAATTATAAAAAAATTGGATTCGCCAAATTTTTCGGGACAAATTTGCTTCGATCCGAATACATTTGAGGCAAATTACATTAAAAAGTCTATTTCCTGGCTGCTGAGAGCCTTTATAGTGGTGTAGAACACTGTGCCTTGTAGTAACACGCATAGGGAATCTGCTTTGGTAGTGAAATAATACTGTGAGTCTGTATGACATGCAGATGACAGGCGTCGCTCTTAGAATCACAGCATACTTCACTTATTTGGGTGGTCACGGGGCCAAAACTCACCAAATAACTCAAGTATCAACTCAGCCTTACAGGTAGATGTTAGCGTCAAGAAGAAGCGCACTCCTTTTACACCCTCGTCAGCTGATTCCACATAGATGTCTACAGAACCTGTTCTGTTAAACGCTTATACAAGTAGAGCCCCCCGACAGAGTGGAGATGGTGTCAGCAGTAGGTTTGTGTTGAAGTCAATAATTTATTTTCCCCATTCTCTGATCCGTCAGAACAATTACCCAGAAAAAACGTATCCTGTCTGTGGAGCATACACCTTCACTCAGTCAGCATTTGCTCAATAATCCATCAGTATTGCTAAAGGCAAAAAAAAAACGGAGTGGATCTAAAACAGAGATGACATGTAAATGGAATATTTGCATGTCTTCTGTGTTTTCTACCCACTCATGCTTTTGGCTACCAAATCATAAGCCAATTCTGATGGGACCATATAGGCCCTAAAGCTGCTACACAGACAGGATCCGTTGTGCGTCTCGTTTTTCCTTCCTTCTGACAGATCAGAAGAAGTGTCAAATAAATTATGATGTCAGCCAAGCCGAAAGCCAAAATAGTGGAACAGTCATGAAGTGGGGAGGGTGGGAACAGCATGAGAAATCCACAGAGTGGACCTATGACATAGTGGTGAGGTGAAAGCAGCATGAGATGACCATAGAGTGGCCCAATGACAGGGTCTGGAGGTGGCAGCAGCATGAGGAGACCACAGAGCTGCGAAATGACAGAGTCTGCAGGTGGCGGCAGCAGCAGCAGCATCAGGAGGAGGCCACAGAGTGGCACAATTACAGAGTCTGGAGGTGGCAGCAGCATGAGGAGGCCACAGAGTGGCACAATGACAGAATCTGGAGGTGGCGGCAGCATTAGGAGGCCACAGAGTGGCAAAGTGACATACTGTGGAGGTGGGTGACAATACCAGTACCAGCTGAAGATGGTGGGTGAAAGAAGGAGCACTTGGCATCAGATGTGTGGCTTCAGGCGGGTAACAGCATCAGAATAGTAGCTGAGGCAGGTAGCCTGAAGAAACCGGTCTCTTTTGTCAAATTGTTGGTGTGGCACCATGGATGATCTAGTCTGATGCATCAGGCATTGGTGTGTGAAAATCCTGGCTGATCCATGCCTGATTCATCTTGATGCAGTGTCCCACTATGTGCTATATATGGGCACTTTAAACTATTGCTAAATTCCATTTCAAATGTATTGTGGTATCATGCTGTAATTCCCTTAAACAGGCTGGCAGTGTCATTTACCTTTATTCGCCCCTATAGCTGGGGGGGAAGGTGTAAAGTTAGTGTGTCCAATGCTAATGAAGAGATGAGGAAGTTAATGGAGGAAGTAGAAATTTGTATTTCCACCAAAATAATTAAAAAAAAATGTTAACGCATATAAGTGCAGCACTTAATGCTGAATACAAGATTTTTTAGTCCACCAAAATAATTTAAAAAAGATTTGACCGCATATAAGTGCAGCGCTTAATGCTGAATACAAGATTTTTTTGTCCACCGAAGTATTTAACCCCTTAGGGACGCATGATGTACCGGTACGGCATGTTTCCCGAGTCCTTAAGGACCCATGACGTACCGTTACGTCATGAGTTGTTCCGATCACCGCCGCCCGGCGGGCGGTAATCGGAACATGGTGCCTGCTCAAATCATTGAGCAGGCACCACGACTAAATGCGCGGGGGGGGGCCCGTGACCCCCCGTGTCGGCAATCGCCGCAAACCGCAGGTCAATTCAGCGGGTGCCAGCGGGTCCCCATGGGGCTGTGGGGGGGACCCGATGGCATGGAAGGCAGCGCGATGCCTAAGGAAGGCATCACGCTGCCTTTCGGTGAAGAGCCTGTAAGATCCAGCCCCCTGGATCTCACAGGCCGGAAGCTGTATGAGTAATACACACAGTATTACTCATACAGCCAATGCATTCCAATGCAGAAGTATTGCAATGCATTGTAAAGGATTAGACCCCCAAAAGTTCAAGTCCCAAATTGGGACAAAAAATAAAGTAAAAAAAAAAGTTAAAAAAATAAAGTTTTCTCCCAAAAAAATTTATCAATGTCCCTAGCACCTTCTGACGTCTCTCCCTGCACTAAGATGCTGTGAAATGTTTCCTCCTTATCCTTTCCCTGTACTTATAAATCCTTTTTGTAGTTTTTTTTTTTAAATTAGAGGTTTTTCGAATATCTGTCCCTAGCACCTTCACACGTCTGTCCCTGTACTCTGAATGCTGGAAAATGGCAGAATCTAAAATGGGTATTTATAGGGCTGTGCCATCACAGGTCTGGCTGGCTGCTGATTGGCTGCATGCAGGCATGTCAATCTGGGGTGATCATGCCTTCCCAGACTTCCTTGCTCCATGCCCTCAGTCCTCACACGTGTAGCCGCCATTTTAGGAAAATTACGATTCGATGCCACGAAGCGTGAGAAAATTTGGCTTCGGTGCCAATCGAATTTTTCCTGAACGTCAGATCGAATTTCACTTAATCAGCTTCGATTCGCTCATCTCTCTACCCATAATGCCATGCATGCAGCCAATCAGCAGCCAGCCAGCCCTGTGATGTCACAGCCCTATAAATAGTCTTAGCCATCTTGGAATCTGCCATTTTCCAGTGTACTTAGTGCAGGGAGATATATCTGCAGGCGCTAGGGACAATGCTAGAAAAAACTTCATTGTGCTAAAAAAAACTATTTACAAGTGCAGAGAAAGATTATTCAAGTTGTAGGGAAAGGATAGGGAGAAATCATTCCACAGCATGTATAATGAACAGGGTTCAGTAGGGGAGGTTACAGCCTGGGTAATAGGAACAATCCTACTACACCTTGCTTCACTTACTGGGCAACCAAATTGCCATTATACAGCTCTGTAATTCCAGCAAACCGTTCTTATTAAGGTGTAAGTGCTGTTTTTATTTATTTTTTGAATCGAACAGTATGTCAGACAGAGAAGTGCCAGGCCCTGCACAGGGGAGTGGCAGAGGCCTTAATGTTTCTGGCGCAGGTAGAGGTCACAGCAGAGTAAGGGGCCGTGGCAGCAGGGGTCGCAGCAAGAGGCCTGAGCTCCCGGTGTCATCTAGTGGTCGTGTCTTGAGCAGCAACCCAGCAGTTCTTGAATGGTTGACTCGGTCATCTCTGTTTTGGATCCAATCATGTTTTTTTTTTTGCATTAGCGATACTGATGGATTACTGACCAAATGCTGACCGAGTGAATGCGGATGCTCAACAGACAGGATCCGTTTTTATGGGTTATTGTTCTGACGGATCAGAGGAAGGGCAAAATAATCAGTGACGTCAACACAAACTTACTGCTGACACCCTCTCAACTCTGTCGGGGGGCGCTCTACTTGTATAAGCTTTTAATAGAACAGGGTCTGTAGACATCTATGTGGAATCAGCTGACGATGATGTAAAAGGAGTGTGTTTCTTCTTAGTGCTAACATCGACCTGTAAGGCTGAGTTCAAACTTGAGTTATTTGGTCAGTCTTGGCCCCATTACTGCCCAAATAATTGAAGTGTGCAGTGATTCTAAGAGCGACGCCTGTCATCTGCATGTCATACTGACTCACAGTATTATTTCACTACCAAAGCAGACTCCATATGCGTGTTACTGCAAGGCACAGTGTTCTACACCACTATATAGGCTCTCTGCAGCCAGGAAATAGCCGTTTTTTAACGTGATTCGCCGCAAATAAAAAAAAATTAAAAAAATTGCCGAACCGGGCGAATCAAATTTTTTTTTATTCGCTCATCTCTAGTCATGATGATGTTAAAATGGGTACACATTGGAAATAAATGTCTGTGATTGATTATAAACAGCGCTATTAGAAATCATTGCTTTCCAGTAAACAGAAAATGTGTCCCTCTTGATAAACCATGTAAGACAACTAAGAAATAAAACCTGAATATAAAGAACGAATAAGGTTTTCTGTTGTCATTTTAATAACAAGCACAAGAGGTGTAAGAGACCCTGTAATGAACAACTATAGAAATATGTTGTCAATGATTTCTGACTCTATTAAACGTTTTTTTTCCAATAAACACATAAGCAAAAGGCATGTTTCCTCGTGTTGCCATGACAACAGTATTGTGTGAGTTCTGTAAGGTCTGAAACCTTCCATGCCATCATGCATAAGGTCTCATTATATTAGGTAAAATGTCTCGAAATTAAGATGCAGACTTTGTTGTAATATCCACATAGGTACAGACAGACGTTCTGAGCGCTTGTGTCTCCTCAAGGTGACCTGTTACTCTTTCTTCTTGAGAGACTTGCAGAACACCGTGTGAAATGTCGTGAATCAATAGAGTAAACAGATAGAATCTTGAAACAGATAAAGGGCAGCAGTTTCTCTTCTGTAAAAGTGAAGCATTCTGCTGCGTTTTTATTTATTATTCTCCATCCTTCCGATTTATGTGGATTCCTCTGAGGGATCCTGACACCTGGGACAGTAGTGTAAAACTTTTATTTGTAATGTAATTTGGAACAGGCCTGTGCGCGCTACACATCGTCCGGGGATAATGGCTCTTCTCTTGTTATCGCTCACAAAGCATATTTCAATTTGTTTTTTTGGCAGGCCTTGCACTTGAGGAATGGAGCTATTAGTTTGGAAAATCCAATCTAAAAGTTAAAGGAACTGTGATGGCATCTTGACAAGGATGTATCTATCATATCCCCAATTTTTTTTACCACAATACATATTCTAATTCCATATAATTATGGTTTTCTAATGTAAGGGATTTATGTACCGAAAGACCCAGAAGCCATGCAACAAATACAAGGAAGGGAAAACTCGAACAAAACTGCTGCAATATACAATGCAACTCTGAGGGAAAGCACGAGGCCGAATAATGTAGGGCCTTCTAAAAAAAAAAAAAAGTTAAATTGGGTGAAAAGACAATAAACTTTTGTAAATTAGCTCTTTTTTCAAGCCCTTTGACCTGAAATTATGCTGAAATTTACAGGCTTCAGCTGAAGAAAAAGTCTATTTCTTAAATCTTTTTTTAAGCAGCAAATTTATTTTAGTATATGAGGTTAATCTAAAGTGGCAATACTTTTCTTTTCTTTATTTTACATAAATTGTTGTTACCACTTACCAGTATTCTAGCAGTGTAACATGACAAGCAGCGGCAACCATTAAAGGGTAGCAACATTGTCAGTTGAATTGTCACCCTCTGCACAGGGGACAGACAGTGTTGAATCCCTGCAGGAGTCACACCTCTACTAGTGCTCCGTGATTACATGATAAAAATCAACATGAACACATTGACAGTGTGAACACCATCCCAAAGAAAAGTTGGATGAGGCAAACCAACCGGGATCCTCACCAAGCAACTGTGAATATAATAACACAACTCCAACTGGAATTATCCCACATGACACTAGACACTGATAATTTTAACAATTTTCTTTCTTGAGTGTGTGTGTTTACCAAGGTTTTAAAATTAACTAATAAAGATATAATTTTAACATTAGTTAGGGACCCCTATAGGGATTTCAGGTCTCAAAGACCATTGGTGTACTAATATAAATATCCCGAGGGTCTCTAAAAGGGACTTTGTTTAACATACTAGCAGTGTAACATGTTACACCCTAGCTCAGTTGCATCCATACATTTTGAACCTTTTCATTATGAAGCTGATCATGTGATCTCAAGTCTGACTACCAGCTCAGAGGTTGCTCAAATGTGTAGACAGCAGTTGTCCGTCTACCCACCTTACCCACCCTTCATATTCCTCTGTATTTTCCTGTATGTGCTGAATATATAATGTCTCCCCTAAATAATAGACCAGGAGTGCAGATATATAGTAGGCGAGTGTATTCAGTGATTAGCTGCAGTTATAGAAACCTTCTGGCTCACACTGACTGTCTATGCTATCAGTGTGTGCTGATTCTCCAGTGTAGTTCTATGAGATATACTGTACAGTAGCTTCACACTGGCTTCCCAGCCTCCTGCATGTAAGAGTTGATAGGGGAGAGATGACAGGGCAGAGGGGACAGACAGGCTCAATCTGCATCACCTAGAAAAACAAGGAGACCCTGTAGTGTGAGGGGACAGCAGCTGTGTGTCACTGATCTGCCATGGCTACCATTACGCAGAGTTGTGTAGTGTGGTCAGACTCCGCTCGCTCTGTCTTTTCAAAGTCAAGGGAGAAGGAATTAAGCCACAAATTGCCACAAATTGAACATCAAATTAAATTGGTATTCCCAAGACATACACAAGAGCCTTTATCTTAGTCTTTAATAGTGGCCTATTGTGAACTATATAGACAAATTAAAAAAATCATGGAGTACATCTTTATTGAGTGGATATATACTGTATACAGACACCTTATGACGGTTCACAGGCATTGTAATATTAATGGCCTATTTCTAGAATGGACCATCAATATCTGATTGGTGGGGGGAAATCTTCATTTACCCCCAGGCATAGTTTCACATACAGGGTTGTGGATGTGCCAAATACTGCAGCATAGTCAAATCAAATTCAAGTGAATGGTACTAAGCTGCTTTACAAAAAACTATATATCTCATATATACATAAAAATGAATTTTTTAACGTCTGTTGTCTGTCTGTTATGTTATGTTCTTTATGCATGGACAAACGACTGGACCAGTCTACAGCAAATTTGGCACATAGGTACATTTGGTGTCCGGGAATGTTTTAGACCATGCTCTCTAGGGCGTATGGTTCTTGAGATATTCCCAAAAAATTCAAGTACGGAACCATCACATGACCCACATTGGCCAGTGAAAACTCATAGGTCCTTCAGTCTTGACATACACACAGTTTTATACCAGGCTTCCATAACAACCTAGCCATTTTTATTCACAGCTATAGGTCCACTTTAAGAGGGCAGGGTGCTGTGGAGGTCACTGTTGAGGGGCAGGTGCTGTGGAGGTTACAGTTAAGCGGGCAGGCTGCTGTGGAGTTCAATGATAAGGGTGAGGTGCTGTTGTTAAGGTAGAGGGTCGCATTGGAGGTAATTTTTAAGGGTGTGGGGTGCTGTAGATGTCACATTTTAAGAGGGTGGGCACTGTGGAGGTTACTGTTAAGAGGGTGGGCTCTGTGGAGGTCATTGTTAAGGGGGCAGGATGTTATGGGGCATCATTGTTAAGGGATTAGGGTGCTGTGAAGTTCACTGTTAAGGGGTGGGGTGCTATGGAGGTCACATTTTGAGAGGATGGGGCACTGTGGAGATCACTGTTAAGGGGGTAGGCTGCTGTGGAGATCACAGTTAAGGGAGTGGGGTGCCATGAAGGTCACTGTTAAGGGGGTCTGGCACTCTGGAGGTTACTGTTATGAGGGATGCTATGGATATCTTTTAATCACACACATAAATATTAAATGAAATAGTCGAAATATAATTGTGCAAAGATGGATCATTCTGTATATATATATATATATATGGATAGAGAAGAGAAGCAACTGCAGCGCTCACCTGTATACCTATTGGGAGGCACGGATAAAGCCCAGACCCGGTTTGACAATGTGGAAAAAGAGGATGGATCCAGCTTCCCATAAAAAACTTTTTCTTTATTCTTGCTGCGGTAAAATGACATACATGGACACCTTAGTCTACGCGTTTCGGACAAATAAATCTTAGTCCTTATGTCATGTTTTGGCTCTGTCATGAATAAGGACTAAGATTTATTTTGTCCGAAACGCATAGACTGTGGTGTCCATGTATGTCATTTTATCGCAACAAGAATAAAGAAAAAGTTTTTTATGGGAAGCTGGATCCATCCTCTTTTTACATATATATATATATATATATATATATATAGTACGAGAAAAATGGCGGCACTGGTGAAAATGACTGTAGAAAGTAGGGTGCACGTCCCAAGGGGAATAGGCTTCTTACCCCAATGTATAAATACCGGAAAAACGAGCGGCACTCCGTAGGATATAGAAAAGTGAACCTTTAATCACCCAGAGGTGCAACGTTTCGGCTCTGCTCTTGAGCCTTTTTCAAGCATAAAAACAACTCCAAATCTCAGCAATATATACAGGTGAATCAATTAACATGTGAGTCATGTGATCACATCCCTCCCAGTGGGTGTGAACAAACTGTGACAGAATTACACTAAAGCAATGTAAATACATACTGTTGACATATAATGATAAAGTGCAAATAAAAATACAATCGGAAGAGACATGAGTCATCCATGCCATATATATTATAATTCCAGTGAATGAAAAATTATCGATCGAAAACATAAGAATCAATCGATCTGTGTGTTTAAACATGTCATAACTAGCAGAGGGGGAAGCAAGAAGGAGGGGTGATACAACAAACATACCGAAAGCACAGGAAAAATCGTGTCCCGCCGTATGCCCGGCGTTGTTTACTGTCCATTGCGCAGGCTCGGCAAAGCACCAATCAGGGAGGAGGAAGGAGGAGATCGTCATCAGACTGCATCGGCGCACAGTCGACACTTCAGTATCTTCTTACATAGCCGGAACGCTCCTCTCCAGGCGCATGCTCAGATTAAAAGAGCCTATTCTCGGCGCCATCTTACTCACTGGAGAGACGCCCTTAATTAATGTTACCCAGTGTAATGCATCCAACCCACAATATATCGGATATGGCATACTCAGAAGGGCAGTGGGCTCCCTCGAAACAGGGTGTCCACATGCACCGCCCTGGTGAAGAACTGTCATACCCACGGAAACCGCGGATAGTGCAGAGCTGTCAACCAGGTTGCTGAGCTGTCATCTCATCCGAGAGGGATCTCCTCTAGTGGGTACACAGATGCCACTGATATATCTGACATATGAAGAATTATGCTACCTAGGTAATTATGTCAAAATCAACTCATCCCACGGTGCTGGCCAAACTAGACAGAAATAAAATATATGCATAATCAAAAAATAAAAAAATGAAAAAATGAAAAATAAAGACCTAAAAACCGGCCCTATCCTGTGCGGTATGTTGTGATCACTCTATCCGAACCTGCCATTCCTCCTGAAGTTCAGTGTACGTGATCTCTATGTGAAGAAAAAAGAGAAAGAGAAAAAATTAACATCATTATTGAAGCAAGAAAATGAAAAAATTGAGTTATATAACTCTCTTAGTGTATAACAGAGACACCAAGTGACACCCAGCCTAACCATGGAGGCAAGCCACCTTCACAGAACATCCCCAAAGTTATATTCTATATTTAATCCGTGGGGTTTCAAACTACCCAACTTATGGATCCAGTAGAGTTCTCTACGTTTCAGTATCTTTGACCTATCGCCACCGCGTCTAGGTTGAGGTATATGGTCTACTATCCAGCACCTAAGATCACGTTCCCCATGTTTGACCTCTGCAAAATGCTTGGATACTGGTAGATCCATACGCTTCTTGCGGATGCTCAAACGATGGTTATTAAGGCGGGTCTTAAACTCGGTCGTTGTCTCTCCCACATACAATAAGTTACATGGGCAGGATAGTATATAGACAACATAACTGGAGTCACAGGTTAAATGGAAAGAAATTCCAAAGGATTCACCAGTACCGGGATGTATAAAATTCCTCCCCTTACACATATATTTGCAATTAACGCAATTGAGGCAGGGAAAGCAACCCAAGCCCAACTGCGTTAATGTGGTTTGTCTCAAAGGCCCTTCAGAGCCCAAGTCAGCTTTAACCAATTGATCTTTCAAATTTCTGGACCGGCGGTAAGAAAGAAGAGGAGGATTCTGAAATTCAGGAATATCCTTGAAGCATGAGCCTAATAGACCCCAATGCTTCCTCAAAATCTTGTTGATTGAGGAGCTATGCTCACTATATACCGAAATAAACGGAATTCTATCAGCTTTGCGGATAGCCTTCCGTTTGGTCAGTAATTCCGTCCTATCCAGATCATGGACTCTATTAATATGCTCCTTGAGCAACCGTTTAGGATACCCCCTGTCCTGAAATTTAAGGGCCATAGAATCCAAGGTTGCATCCAGTTTAGACTCCTCCGATACTACCCGCTTAACCCTAAGGAATTGGGAGAAGGGTAAAGATTGAATCATTTTCCTTGGATGAGAGCTGTTAAAACATAAAAAGGTGTTAGTGTCGGTTGGTTTGGTGTATAACTCTGTGTGTAGCGTACCCTCTTTGAACACTACCTTAGTGTCTAAAAACTGAATCTCAGTGTTGGAATAAATGAGGGTGAACTGCAGATCCGGATCATGACTATTGAGAAAGTCATGAAAATCAACCAAGCCGGCCTCTGATCCTGTCCATATGAGGAAGATGTCGTCGATGTATCTCCACCACCTCAGCACATGTCTGAAGTGGTGGGACAAATAGACGACATCCTCCTCATAGCAACGCATAAAAATATTTGCATAAGTGGGGGCCACGTGAGACCCCATGGCCACACCCCGTTGTTGCAAATAAAAAATATCTTTGAATAGAAAATAGTTATATTGGAGCACAATCTTCAATAAATCAACAACAAATTCGGAAGCCTGTGGAGTATATGAGGACATCATTAACATTTTTTCAACTGATCGGATGCCCTTCTCATGTACAATAGAGGTGTATAAAGAGGTCACATCGAATGATGCGAGTGTGACTGAAGGTACCTGTGATAAATCTATGCCCTGAAGTTTAACAAGAAAATCAGACGTATCTTGTATGTATGAAGACCCACCAATTGAAAAATCTCGTAGGACTTTGTCAAGAAAGACAGCTATGCCACTGAAGATCGAATCAGTACCCGAGACAATAGGGCGTCCCGGGGGATCTATGAGGGTCTTGTGAATCTTGGGCAGCACATATATCACAGGAGTGACTGGATGTGCCACCTCAAGAAATGCACAAAGACCCTCATCGATAATGCCAGCGGTCAAAGCCTCCCTCAGACACCTACGTATGATACCAATGATCATAAATTTGGGGTCAGAGTCAAGGGCTCTATACACCTGTGGGTCCCCCAGTTGTCGCATGATTTCATACACATACTTGGTGGTATCCATCACCACGACCGCACCCCCCTTATCAGCCGGTTTCAGAGTGAGGGTGGGGTCGGATCTAAGAGATTTGAGAGCCTCAATCTCAGTGGTAGTCAGATTGGGGTATCTGAAGTCCAGGTCCCCCGAAGAGGATGACCGGAGCTCAGAGATCCCACGTCGGACAGCACTGATGTAAGCCTCCACTGTAGGTTCATTAATTACCGGTGAAAAATTGCTCCTTTGAAATAAGTTGAGAGACCCCAGTGTGAACTCGCTCATCTGGGGCCTCGCAACTACATCCCTTTTGTGAAACCATATCCTTAATTTGATACGGCGAAAAAAAGAAAACAAATCAGATTCCAACTTAAACCAGTCTATGCGTGCACTGGGACAGAATGAGAATCCCTTAGATAAGACACTCACTTGGGTGGAGGTTAATTCTTTTGAGGATAAATTGACAACAGTCATTTTCTCTGCCCTGTCATTATCTTGGTTGCCACGAGCCGATTCTTGTTGTTCCGTAATCTGCCTGGCCCTTCTGTGTCTGCGACCACCTCTCCTAATACATCGCCGCGTCTTTCCGGCATCTGTGGACCCTTGTCTAAAAAAGACTGCTCGTCATTTGAAGGTGCCTGGGTTGGTTTTCTCCGTCTCCTCACGTCCCTTTGTTGGGTATTGGATAGTCTCTCATTTTGCCAATTATAGACGTTACCTCTTTTATAATCATCTACTGGATCCATAAGTTGGGTAGTTTGAAACCCCACGGATTAAATATAGAATATAACTTTGGGGATGTTCTGTGAAGGTGGCTTGCCTCCATGGTTAGGCTGGGTGTCACTTGGTGTCTCTGTTATACACTAAGAGAGTTATATAACTCAATTTTTTCATTTTCTTGCTTCAATAATGATGTTAATTTTTTCTCTTTCTCTTTTTTCTTCACATAGAGATCACGTACACTGAACTTCAGGAGGAATGGCAGGTTCGGATAGAGTGATCACAACATACCGCACAGGATAGGGCCGGTTTTTAGGTCTTTATTTTTTCATTTTTTCATTTTTTTATTTTTTGATTATGCATATATTTTATTTCTGTCTAGTTTGGCCAGCACCGTGGGATGAGTTGATTTTGACATAATTACCTAGGTAGCATAATTCTTCATATGTCAGATATATCAGTGGCATCTGTGTACCCACTAGAGGAGATCCCTCTCGGATGAGATGACAGCTCAGCAACCTGGTTGACAGCTCTGCACTATCCGCGGTTTCCGTGGGTATGACAGTTCTTCACCAGGGCGGTGCATGTGGACACCCTGTTTCGAGGGAGCCCACTGCCCTTCTGAGTATGCCATATCCGATATATTGTGGGTTGGATGCATTACACTGGGTAACATTAATTAAGGGCGTCTCTCCAGTGAGTAAGATGGCGCCGAGAATAGGCTCTTTTAATCTGAGCATGCGCCTGGAGAGGAGCGTTCCGGCTATGTAAGAAGATACTGAAGTGTCGACTGTGCGCCGATGCAGTCTGATGACGATCTCCTCCTTCCTCCTCCCTGATTGGTGCTTTGCCGAGCCTGCGCAATGGACAGTAAACAACGCCGGGCATACGGCGGGACACGATTTTTCCTGTGCTTTCGGTATGTTTGTTGTATCACCCCTCCTTCTTGCTTCCCCCTCTGCTAGTTATGACATGTTTAAACACACAGATCGATTGATTCTTATGTTTTCGATCGATAATTTTTCATTCACTGGAATTATAATATATATGGCATGGATGACTCATGTCTCTTCCGATTGTATTTTTTTTTGCACTTTATCATTATATGTCAACAGTATGTATTTACATTGCTTTAGTGTAATTCTGTCACAGTTTGTTCACACCCACTGGGAGGGATGTGATCACATGACTCACATGTTAATTGATTCACCTGTATATATTGCTGAGATTTGGAGTTGTTTTTATGCTTGAAAAAGGCTCAAGAGCACAGCCGAAACGTTGCACCTCTGGGTGATTAAAGGTTCACTTTTCTATATCCTACGGAGTGCCGCTCGTTTTTCCGGTATTTATATATATATATATATATATATATATATACACATCATGTAATCATTTACAGTATAATGTCCACTTCTCTGCCCCTCACACAGTATGATGCTGCCTTATGTACCTTTCACACAGTATGGTGCCCCTTATGCTCCCTCACCAAGTACATTGTAACCCCAATACAGTTTAATTCCCCCGTATGTGCCCCCAACACAATATGGTACCCATTTTGGTGCCACTGAACACAATATGGTGTCCCTTTAGTGTCCCCAGTATCTATCCAACATTACTATGATGATATGCTCTGGTGTATTTGGTGGCTAGGTGCAGCAGGCATGATGACATCACTTAATCATGTTTGCCAGCACCAAACTTCCTATCACAGAGTAAATGATACATCATATTCAAATGTATCCACATCCTGGGGAAGTCAATGCAACTAAAAGTAGTGCAGCTGTCGGGGGAACCAAGCTGCCATGGGTCAACAAGGAGCTGTTAAGTGATACATTTTGTTCAGTTCAGATGAAACATCCTAATGTTGCCATAGTCCCTTATGTGATATTGTTGAACTTAAAATCATATGCATGAAGACACAAATTCTGTTGGAATCAATAGATTATGTTCATTTGTTATATCTAATCAAAGCTATGACATAACTAGTTCCAAAATATTGCATATAACATTCTATTATAGAAAAATGAAAGACTCTTACAGAATGAACACTTCTGTAACATGTAATATGTTAGCAGGCTATACACAATAAATTAATGTGAGCTGAACCCACTTATTATTGCAGGTCAGGTCGAACATCTAATGTGTATGGGAGTCACAAGACTCTCCCATGAATACAGATGTAAAAAAAAAATGGTGTCTTGTTAAACTTGTCTTGTTAATGGCTCCCAAAAAAATCATGATATCTTGTAATTTATTTCACCTATGCCAAAGCAGGCGTACCATTACATTTTGTTATACTAAGGAAAAAACAACTAGTTATTACTGTGTTAATTATTCTTGCAAACTTTCATTAGCCCCGAGCAAGAAGCTACTCTCATTAGTAAACATAAATCATATAATAATAGCAGAAAATTTACTTTGCGAAAACCCAACTTACAAAGCTAGAACAGTTAAACTGGTCTACAAATCAGGATAATGATACAACAATGTGCCACTTAAACCTTTGGTATTTAAGCTTTTATTCCTAAATCCTTCCAATGGCAAGTGCTCCCTCAAAGAAAACACTTCATTAGACAAAGGAAATTAATTACGGTTATGAATTGCTGGGAATATGGAAGCACCTGATACAATTGTATTTTAGAATCATTGTGTCAGTGACAAGACTGGAAAGTACAAATACATTTGCCTCTTCATATTTGTTGACTATATACTATATATTCCCAGAGAAGAGGCTATGAAGACATGTAAATATAGAAGTGCTTTTTACCAGGAATGAATGATTCATAGGTTTGCAATTCTGCATTTGTTCAACCAATCGTATAGACAGAGACAGAAAAGAACGTATGTAAGAGCAAGAGATTGGATCTGTCTTGTAATTAGAGTCCTTCACACAGTTTGTGGAAAGGTAAGGATGGACACATCTGTCCACCTGAATGGGCCATCTCAATCTCTGGGCACTGTAGAGGTTAATATGGCTGCAACAGATGTAGTTATGCCTATGATGAGGAGGCAGTTAACAAACACCCATAGGCAGTACTACTGGTGAATCTTAGCATCCTACATAATTGGCCAGGATGCAGAGTTGGGCTGAAAGACTTCCAATCATGGAGTGGATGTAATAAAGTCTAATTTCTACATATAAAAACAAAGCTTTATTCTTTATTCTGGAAAGTACAAAAACATTTCCCTCGTCATATTTGTTGACTCTAGGCTTCATGTACCCATACTATATATTCACAGAGTAGACTAAGAGGCTATGAACAATTGTAAATATAGAAGTGCTTTTTACCAGGAATGAATGATTCATAGGTTTCCAATTCTCAGTGCATTTGTTCAACCAGTCATAGAGCCAGAGACATAAAAGAATTCATGTAAGAGAAAGAGATGAGATCTGTCTTGTAACAGTACAGGTGCTTTGTTTTTATGCGAATTCTCATATTTCTTTCTTTTTCCATTTAGAAAAAGAATAAATGCATTCATTTTCAGACCAATTTCCCCTAGAGGCTAAAATGGACATTTATTAGCTACAAAAGCAGCATAGGCACACAATGCATTTTAGACCAAAGAGCCTTTTTGCATATTTTGATGTGCGCCCGTGTTTTTAAATGGAAGTAATCATTGTCCTTTTAAAGTAAAAAAATATCTTTTTCATGTCATCAGTTAATTTAACTGTGAAGAATTAAAGGGCAAATTTATTTTTCATACCTTCCACCAAGGTAAATATAAGGATTGGGAGAGCGGCAAGTGGACTTCATAGGGTCCCACGGGAAAGTAAGGAATAGATCCACCAACTTGTAACCGAACTTTAGTATGCATATAGAGTAGATAGTAGTGTTACGGCAAGTATCAGATCTTCTGCACAAAGCAGAATCCATAGTAGATGCACTGTGCAGATGATATAAGGGTGTCCTCAGCAGGCTTTTTTACCTATACCTACAGATGTGTCCTTCCTTACCTTTCCACTTGTAATTAGATATCCCAACATGAGTAGCAGGAGTTGAACAGCTACCAAAAAAAGAATATTACTCTGTTAGGCGTTGTTTGAGTTATATATGTCTGTGTGAGAGTGCATTGAGTTTCTATCTTGAGAAATTAGAGTCCTTCACACAGTTTGTGGAAAGGTAAGGATGGACACATCTGCCCACCTGAATGGGCCATCTCAATCTCTGGGCACTGTAGAGGTTAATATGGCTGCAACAGATGTAGTTATGCCTATGATGAGGAGGCAGTTAACAAACACCCATAGGCAGTACTACTGGTGAATCTTAGCATCCTACATAATTGGTCAGGATGCACTGCCAGAGTTGGGCTGAAAGACTTCCAACCATGGAGTGGATGTAATAAAATCTAATTTCTACATATAAATACAAAGCTTTATTCTATTCTCCTGCAGGTTTAAAGCCTTTCAGTCATACCATGACAGTGTGTCCCAGACCACTCTTCTTGCCCATTTTCACCCGCAGTTTTCCATTGCTTGATGATCGAGGGACTGGAGCAGTCAATTCTAATCAAATTTACTATGCTCCACAAATTTGTTCCATTCACTAATCCCGTTATTATATCACCCTATAGTGCACCGCGTGTTATAGTTTACATTCTAATTTACAAAGTCTAAGGCATCGAGTTTGGCTGATAATGATATCGGCAATGTATTGTACAACGTAGGCGTTATAGCACGTCTTTCTCATGGTCGTAATTGTCTGCAATTGTAAACTACACACTCCAACATGCTGTGATAGCCATGAAAGAGCACTTTCTATAGAAAATGGCTCTTGCATTCACATGGCAACCATTTGGATCATTTCCTGCAGACACATTTAAATACAACAAGCATGTATTATCAATATGGTGCCAAAGAAGTATTCACCTCACAAGGAGACTTCAATGTAAATCAAGATACCTGCATGGCAAATGATAAGAAAACGCCACACAATAATATAGCTGTACATATTACAGATTATAGATTTGATGCAGCATATGAAAATATATGATTAAAACCAGTGATGAGCAGCAGGGACAATATTCGTATTTGCGATATTTAGTGAATATTTGGGCGAATATTCGTCATATATTCACGAATTCGAGAATTTGTGATCTCCAGTCATTATTATCTTGATTGCGAAAATCAGCAATCGGAAAATTTGCGATAAAAATACAATGCTAAAATTCGCGATCAACACTAATCCTAAAGTCAAAGATATTGCAGCCTTCGCATTGGCCCTCAAGCTAGAAGCAGTGAGGGATCATGGGTTAAGATAAAAAAAAAATCTAGAATATTCGCGATTATGAAGATATAGCAATATATTCTAGGTATTTGCGAATTCTCAAAGTGCCTATATTCACGATAAAAATTTGTAATTAGAAAAACCGCATCCATAGAAATATAGTTACTTTACAGTTTTCACCTTTGTCATACCCTTGGTGTTATGATTTACTTGCTGTGTGACTTAGAATAGAAAAAGCCTTGGGGATGTGAGCCTATATTTAGCAGGTTTATATCTGTCGGTGTTGACACTGTGCACGTTATCCAGATTATTTCTTTATGAAGGATGCACATTTTCAGCACAATAATTATAAAATGTGATGATCTCCACAACTACGTTTCATTATGATTCACTAGACTGTGCAATGACAGTGCCTGCCTAAGGCCATATAATTATCACCTGCTATAGCCTCCACATATTAGCTTTATTTATGTCTTCCAGTCAACTGGAAGAAACAGAACAAATCTTTAAAGTGATGCATAGCCATTGTTCAAAGTGACTCAAAGACCAATCTGCTTTCATTTCTAGGCTTTCTCCAGCCAGAAAACATGACAGCTTTACCAGGGGAGATACAACTTGAGCTGAAAAACAGTCAAATCATGCACACTTGAATCACCAAGGGGTCCACTGCTGCAGGGTCTTTGCTCCTTTATTTTACATCTAAGAGTTTTCTCAAAGCCACAAAAGAGTAAACAGTTAAAGAGAACCTGTCTCCATGAAAATGCAATGTAGTTGGCAGGCAGCAGGTTATAGAGCAGGAGGAGCCGAGCAGACTGATATATAGATTTGTTAGAAAACTTGTAATTTATACATTTTAAATTCCTGCTCATTCTGGGCTTCGAAGTGTAGGAGACTGTCCTATCAGTGATTGACAGTTGTCTCTGTATACACTGTCATAGAGGGGAGGCTGTCAATCACTGGTAGGACCTCCTCCTTCACTTCAAAGCCTGGAATGAGCATGGATATAAATGTATAAATTGCAAGTTTTACTGAATCTTTTCTGACAAAGCTATATATCAGTCTACTCAGCTCTTCCTGATCTATAATATACAGCTAGCAGATTGCACCTCATTTTCATAGTGATTGGTTTCCTTTAAAGCAACCTTTCACACACACAGTGACCTAAAAGCAAGGGGTGAGCATTAAACTGACACTGGTCTACTCTAAAGTGGATTGAGGTGGCAATGTTTTTGAAGGTGGCCATACACATTTGTCACAAAATGCTTCACCAATAGCTATTTCTCTGGTATACCCCATACACTTGCATGCTCTGCCATGCTGCATGTATTATCATTAGGGCTGCTTGTAGATACCTCTGGTGGTTTCTTAAAGGGGTTGTTCTGACATTCATGTTGATGACCTATTGTGAGGATAGGTCATCAATATCGGATCGTCAAGGGTCCGACATCCGGCACCCCTGCCAATCAACTGTTTAAAGAGGAGGCAGTGCTCCATGCAAGCTTTTACTGGTCATTTTCTCCTGTGGAGCAGTGGCATAGTGTAATTACAAGTACTCCCTACAATCAAGTGAATGGGAAGAATACTTGTCATTACTGGGCTGTGTAATGAACAGGAGGCAGCGCTCACATGGAGGGCCGCCTCCACTCCAAACAGCTAATCGGCAGATGTGCTGGGTGTCAGATATTGATAGGTCATCAATATAAATGGCAGGACAACCATTTTAACTTCAGAAGAAGAAATTGATCTGGTATGTTGACTCTTCCTGCAATTAGCAAAAGCAAACAAATGTAGGTCAAAGGCATTGAATGGATGAGTTGCCTTCTCCATGCCGAAAAGGGCACTATTGCAGCGTTGCACTGACTTACATAGGCTGTTTCTGTCATGTGTGGTATGATTTGACCTTGTCTAGTGTTATATAGATGTTCAGAATCTCAACTTCACATCTAAAATAAACCCCCTGTAGCTAAATCATGTCAATAGCACAGTTCCACCATGAACAGTATGCTAATGTAAGGGTCATCATCTCATGATATACACTACCATGCACTCTTCATATATATATATATATTAATCGAGTGCTTTTGCTCCATTTAATCACAAACACCAACATTAACTTTCTCCATAAAATGGTCTTTATCTCCTCCCTTCAGCATTTCGAATTTTTCTCAAATGTCTATTTTATATCATGTACAAAGCAGGGTATGGGCCTTAGGATATGATTGTGCTGTATTATAGAGTATCCAGTCACTATTAGAAATTACAAATTAATAAAAAAGTAAAGATACTCAAAATACTGACAACGAAGAAACCTCAAATGCAAAGATTCTAGTAATGTGATCAATTTAAGGAATATAGAACAAATCTATATCTGAGATCACTTTATATATGAAATCCTTTTTTACTGAACACCAATATTAAAACATGTAATTAACATAAGTAGCATAGCCCTGGTCCAATCCATTAATAACATGTTCCACTGGGCCATCACATGCATAGTTGGCCTCCTATTCACACCAGATGCATTTAAGTTTGGTCCAACTGACTGCTATTCCTAAGGGTACGGCCACATGGCCAGGTTTCTAAATGCAGTTTTGGAAGCCAAAATCAGAAGTGAATTTAAAAAAGAGGAGATATCATATATAATTATATTTTCTTTCCTTTTAAGATCCACTTTTGATTTTGACTTTCAAAACTGCATCAGGAAACCCGACCCTGTGGCCGTACCCTAAGTGTCCATGAAATTGCTTATCAACATACCAAAATAGTGATACAATGATTTAGGGTTGCACCGGGTATCAATTTACTTTTGTACCGGTATCAATTCAATACCAGGATTTGCCATCTACCAATACTAGGCTGCGCTACTGCGCAGCCTTGTATCAGAGAACATGGAGCGCGCTGTCATAGAGGTCGGGTGCCGGCTATGTGATTCTGCTGCCAGCACCCGCCTCCTGTATTTGTATTAATGGTTTGAAAACATTGGTGGCCCAGTGTGCCCCCCAATCTCCCCAGGATTAAATTATTGGTGGCAGTGGCCACAGGGTCCCCTCACCTCCTCCTCATTGGTGGTGCAGTGGCAGTTGTGATCGGAGCCCCAGTAGTGTAATCCTACTGAAGCCCTGGCTGCCATGGTCAGCTCCCTGCTGCTGTGTGTACTATGCACAGGGCAGCAGGGAGAGTGTGAAGTCCTATTGACTCTAATAGAGCTCTGTCAGGGTGAGTAGGACAAGGAATTAAAAGATCCCAGGTTCTAGCCCCTAAGGGGGAAATAGTTATTAAATAAAAAGTAAAAAAAAAAAAAGTTAAAAAACCCCACCAAAATATTAAGTATAAATCACCCCTTTCCCAATTTTACAGATAACATTTATAAATTTATAAACAATAAAAAAGAAATATATTACATATCGCCACGTCCGAAAAGTCCAAACTATTAAAATATTTAAAAATATCTCCTATGTGGTTAACGCCGTAACAGAAAAAAAAAAAAAAAACTGCGTGATTCGCCATTTTTTAGTCACCTTGGCCCCCCCAAAAAAAAGGATAGGACTGTTCATTTATGGGCCGGATGTTCCATAAAATGCGGAATGCACGCGGCTTTTTTGGTGTTTTATTTTTTTCTCGTGGTATCGAATGTTATTGAATATCGCAATACTGTTTTATGGTATCGAAATCGAATCAAAATTTTGGTATTGTGACAACCCTACACTGATAGAATATGTCCAGCATATATCAGTCATAACTACAGGCTGGACATATCATTTTAATATACATCACTATTTTGGCATGTCGATAAGCAATTTCATAGAAGGCCCACTGTGCCTGTGATGGGCCCTATGGTACAAGAGGTTAGTGGATTGGATCAGGACTGTGCTACTTATGTGCCTATAATATGTTTTAATATTGGGGTTCAATGAAGGGGATTTTATATATAAAGTGATCTCATGTATGGATTTGTTCTATAGTCTTTAATTTGGTCTTATTTGATCACATTACTAGGATCTCTGCATTAGTGGTTACTTGAGTGCCAGTATTATCTACTTTATCTAATGCCTTTCAAGTTTAATTAGATAAAATCCCATGTCTCATACAGTATATCTGAACTCCATCTCCATATGCCGTCACTGACATATCAACACTTCACAGTCCCAGCAAGAGGCCATCTTTCTCTCCAGCCTTAAACATACATTTTATTTCTCCCATCAATTCCCATATACTAAATCTGACTCTGCTGCATTAAATCTTTAACCACAACCATATAACCCTTGTCTGCATTTCATGTACTGTATACTATGCTTACAGCTAAAAATGTCTGCATCTCTTGTATATGCAGCATTTCTATCCTGGGATTTTCTTTCAGTGCTATTTTTTTGTATACAGTATTTATGTCTTGAGGGCTGAACTTCTTTGTTTCTCCCATGCGTCTTCCTTGCATATCTACTTCTTATATATTGTGTCTATTGTTTATGTTAGATATCTATTTTCTATGCTTAGATATCTATTCTTCCTGACTTCCCCAAATACAGTTCTGCAGAGCACGCATATGTTCTCAGTAGGAGGGGAATAAGCTGCTGTCATTTAACAGCCCTATCCTTCTTTTCCTTGTTACCTGCTGTGGGAAGAAAGTCCAGACACCCCCTACATATTAAATAGTGGGCTGGTCCAACAAAAATCTGCAGATTTGATGGAAATACATAATGTGTATGGCCAACTTAATGCATGTACCATCTCAAACTCTGCAATGTATGCAGGTTATCTCTCTGCTCAATTTGTTATCTCTGTTATGTGGCCTCACTGACTCATATTTAAAGAGCATTTTACACAAGCCGATGACTGGGAATGAATGGTCATAGGAACGTTCATTCTCCCAATCATGGTCACGTGTTAACATGGTCAAAAAGCATCATTTGACACCAGGCCATAGCCCCATGTAAACAGGGGTTGTGCTACCAGCAAATGAAAACTGTATGGGGACGATCATATTAACTATCATTCCATACTAATGGTTGTCACGTGTAAACTGCACTTAACAAGCGCTGATCGATGTGCTGTATATACAGTTGTTGCTTGTTAAAGGGGCAAATTTTGTAAGTCTGGTCTTGGGCATAAATCAGCTTAGATGAGAGTTCAGTAGATGTCAGAGGAGTTCCAGAGAACGAGCCATCAGATAACTAGTCTTACAGATTTATCACAGAACATCTTTCTGCAGCTGTTATGTATTGTGAGATATAGATACTGTAGAAGCCAATCATAGAAAAATGTTTAATAAAATCTATTGCATAAATCTTTATTAGCCCCAACTACATGAAAATCAGTAATAAAAAATGGTTTCAAAGATGTGGGAACCGCACCTATTAGTCATTTATGATATTTTCTGTTGATATACCATATGAAAAGCATCTGTATAAAGCTTGTATTAATATATTGTATTCAATTCACTTCTCAACATAGGTCACTTAGCTATGCCCACACGATCCTTGCCTGTCAACCATCACATCTCATTGGTGACTTCTGTAGGTCTTACAGATATATTAAAAAGTCAGTTGGCTTAAAGGGGTGTCCAACTTTGAAATAGGTTTTAAATACCCTTTCACCACTCCCACCCAGTGGGACCTGTCAAGCAAAGCACACACCTGCTCCCCGATGCTCAATTTGTGTTCCGTGGGTCCCCTCTGTTTTCACTGCGCTTCAGTCCCCACACGTAAACCTGCACAGATTTGGTCTCAGCGGTGATGTGCCACTCCAGTGGCATGTAACTGCAATGACATGCTCCTTGGGCATATGTCATTGCTGCAGCCTGTCATTGCACCTTAATCCCCGTTTACATGCAATGACCAAAGTGCATTGAAGACAGCTGTGGACCCATGGAGCAGGAACCAAGCATTGGGGAACAGATACTGTAAGTATGCAGTTAATAAAAATAATTTGTAAAAAGCAATATGTTTTTCAGTCGGTAATAACAGCAGAAGTTTCGACCTACCAGAGTGATGAGCCTTCTGTTCCTGTGACTTCCAGATAGTCATATGCATCTTCTAACTGAAAGTCTGTGAAGATCAAGGCAATTGTATCTCCAACCTCTGCAAGGATTGTCCATGTGCAGTCAGCATTATTATTGTATTCCGATGGGAAATGAGGACTTGTGATGATTCCACTTTGGCCTCTTAAAGTTCCTCCACATGCATCGTCCGCTAGAAAAAAAAATACGTATGGATTTTTAAAGATGCATTTAAAACAGTAAGAACATACAGTATTTTATATTATTGCTGACTAAAACATATTTACACCAGTTGTGATTGACTGTAGATAGATACAGTCAGGTCCATAAATATTGGGACATCAACACAATTCTAAGAGTTTTGGCTCTATACACCACCACAGTGGATTTGAAATGAAACAAACAAGATGTGCTTTAACTGCAGACTGTCAGCTTTAATTTGAGGGTATTTACATCCAAATCAGGTGAACAGTGTAGGAATTACAACAGTTTGCATAGACATCACCAGACGCTGGGTTTCATCCCTGGTGATGCTCTGCCAGGCCTCTACTGCAACGTCTTCAGTTCCTGCTTGTTCTTGAGGCATTTTACCTTCAGTTTTGTCTTCAGCAAGTGAAATGCATGCTCAATCGGATTCAGGTCAGGTGATTGACTTGGCCATTGCATAACATTCCACTTCTTTCCCTTAAAAAACTCTTTGGTTGCTTTTGCAGTATGCTTTGGGTCATTGTCCATCTGCACTGTGAAGCGCCGTCCAATGAGTTCTGAAGCATTTGGCTGAATATGAGCAGATAATATTGCCCGAAACACTTCAGAATTCATCCTGCTGCTTTTGTCAGCGGTCACATCATTAATAAATACAAGAGAACTAGTTCCATTGGCAGCCATACATGCCCACACCATGACACTACCACCACCATGCTTCACTGATGAGGTGGTATGCTTAGGATCATGAGCAGTTCCTTTCCTTCTCCATATTCTTCTCTTCCCATCACTCGGGTACAAGTTGATCTTGGTCTCATTTGTCCATAGGATGTTGTTCCAGAACTGTGAAGGCTTTTTTAGATGTCGTTTGGCAAACTCTAATCTGGCCTTCCTGTTTTTGAGGCTCACCAATGGTTTACATCTTGTGGTGAACCCTCTGTATTCACTCTGGTGAAGTCTTCTCTTGATTGTTGACTTTGACACACATAAACCTACCTCCTGGAGAGTATTCTTGATCTGGCCAACTGTTGTGAAGGGTGTTTTCCTTACCAGGGAAAAAATTCTTCGGTCATCCACCACAGTTGTTTTCGGCGGTCTTCCGGGTCTTTTGGTGATGCTGAGCTCACCGATGCGTTCCTTCTTTTTAAGAATGTTTCAAACAGTTGTTTTGGCCACGCCTAATATTTTTGCTATCTCTCTGATGGGTTTGTTTAGTTTTTTTCGGCCTAATAATGGGTTGCTTCACTGATAGTGACAGCTCTTTGGATCTCATCTTGAGAGTTGACAGCAACAGATTCCAAATGCAAATAGCAGACTTGAAATGAACTCTGGACCTTTTATCTGCTCATTGTAATTGGGGTAATGAGGGAATAACACACACCTGGCCATGGAACAGCTGAGAATCCAATTGTCCCATTACTTTTGGTCCCTTAACAAGTGGGAGGCACATATGCAAACTGTTGTAATTCCTACACCGTTCACCTTATTTGGATGTAAATACCCTCAAATTATAGCTGACAGTCTGCAGTTAAAGCACATCTTGTTCGTTTCATTTCAAATCCATTGTGGTGGTGTATAGAGCCAAACATTTTAGAATCTTGTCAATGTCCCAATATTTATGGACCTGACTGTAGATAAACAGACAGACAGACAGATAGATAGATAGAAAGATACATAGGTGGATGGGTAGACAGATATATAGACAGATAGATATTAGATAGATAAATAGATAGATAGATATATAGACAGATATATATTAGATAGATAGATAGATAGATAATTCCTTCATTCTCATGATATGCTCATGCCTGCAGTCTTCCCATCACGATATAACCATATGATCTGATGTTTCTAAACTCCAGTGTACTATCATATGCTAGCATTTTAGTAACATTGAATCCCCAGGCACTGTAGTGTGAACACAGGTTGTACAAGTACTTAGATTAGTTTCTTTAATATTCTCATGGGCAGATGAGGGGAAAATGGTTTGCAGGTCCCAGTGTGACATTTCAGTAAAATGTGTAGTCACTGCTCCTGTGCAATCAGCCATTAATTGCTGGAGAACCTGAGATTGCAGAATTATGTGTATTACGAAGTGAGCATCTTGTGATACTGATATTATACTATATACTTATATCCTTAGGAGACTAACCATACTTAAAGGTTAGAGAGTATAAGCTAGGTCGAGGCACTCCCAATTCTTCTTTTATAGGTGGTCCTGTAGTGAGCAAGGACATGGTATAGACTGCATAATTCATATAGTTAAAACGTGTTTTCTGTCATTTCATACTTGGAGGAAAATTTGCGGAAATAGAAAGGTAGAATTGCACACACAGAAGCATGCAATGAGATTAAAACTCATTAACAGGTGGGAAATGACTGCACCAATATGACTAAATAGGGGAATAAAATAAAAAATGTCATAATTTATGACTCCTGGGCCCTGATGTTAGATCTGTAACAGGTCCTTTCACCCACCATATATAATACTAGTGCCCTCTTATGTTAGCCATGGGCCTTGAGACCCAAGATCCAGGTCACTGCTACTTCTAAACCCCCTTTAGTCACAATACTGCCCCATGGTTTGTCAGGACAAATAATTCTGGCAATAGGTTCCCTTTAGATGATGATGCAAGGTCAAGATTTTTAAGCTAAAAAAAAAATGGACAGGACAAATACAAAACTAACATTTATTAAAATTGAGACCAAGAGTTGAAATCTATGAATATGCTTTATGCAAATATGTTTTGGCAGGATACAAACTACCTAGATCAGCTCAAGTAGACCATCAAAAATGAATGTGATGGCAGGAGGCAGGAGGAGTAAAACCTATGCTGGGCACGAAAGCATACAATCAGATACTGTCATTCCGGATAAAACATTGCTAACTTAAAATGGCTTAACCAAAATGACAGGACAACGTTTTATAAAACAGGTTGACAAATTCACAAGCACATACTTCTACAGGTGGGAAGAGGAAAGTCCCAAGAGGCGCTGTTCTGGGAGCTTGAAACGCAGGTTAGCAAGGCATGTCCTTCAAGTATATACCCTGCATTGCAGCTGTAACGGACCTTGTCCCCCACGTTAAATGATGTCCCCTGTTGCAGGCCGTTCTGTAGTCGTCCAGGATTTCCACATGTGTGGCTTGGCAAGACTGTTAACATAGAAAATTTCACAAAGGGTCACACAAAAATCAATCATTTGTACATAAAAGAGAAGAAGAAGCTGTTAATAAAGACAAGTAGCATTGTAGAAGACACATTTGAGTTATCCTCACAACAGTCACGCCCTGATGTACCATATACAATTCCACACAAAGAGCATTGACCTGAAGGATAATTGCATTTATACACATTTCAATTTTAATAGGTTCATAATCCTAAATATATACTGTAGGTATGACCAGTGGCGGATTACAATAGGGACGTTCAGGTGGGGGGCCCAACGCCGACCCGAACGCCCACATACTGCGGCGGGGCACGGGAGCGCATAGCTCCCTGTCCCGTCGCCGATCACTGCCATAGGCTTCAGGCCTAGTAGGCCTGAGGCCTATGCGGTAGTGAAATCCCGACGCAGGCGGGCGTGATGACTTCATCGCGCGCCTGTGTCGGGAAGCAGCACTGTGACGTGTGCACGCCTGCCTCATCCCGCCTTCCTCTGCGAGCAAGCGCCTGGCCCTGGACATAGGTGAGTATTTAGCTTTAAATTTTTAATTTTTTATTTCATGTGCCTACTTTGGGGGACATGTGAAGGGGACACACAGGAGGACATATTAGTGAAGAGACATTGAGTACATCGGGGGGGAAATGTGGGGGCTGTGTGGGGCCAAATTATTATGGGAGGGACTACTATGTAGGGGCAAATTACTATCTGGGGCAAATTATTAAGGGAGGGACTACTATGTGGGGGCAAATTACTATATGGAGCAGTGTGGGGGCAAATTACTATGTAGGGGCACATTATTATGGGAGGGACTTCTATGTGGGGGCAAATTACTATATGGGGTAGTGGGGGGGCAAATTACTATGTGGGGGCAGTGTGGGGGCAAATTATTATGGGAGGGACTACTATGTGGGGGAAATTACTATATGGGGCAGTGTGGGGGAAAATTACTATGTAGGGGCAGTGTGGGGGCAAATTACTATGTGGGGGGAAATTACTATGTGGGGGCAGTGTGGGGGAAACTATTTTGTGGGGGAAGTGTGGGGGAAATTGCTATGTGGTGACAGTGTGGGGAAATTTCTATGTGGGGACAGTGTGGGGAAATTGCTATGTGGGGACAGTGTGGGGAAATTGCTATGTGGGGACAGTGTGGGGAAATTGCTATGTGGGGGCAAATTACTATATTGGGCAGTGTGGGGGAAATTACTATGTGGGGGCATTGTGGTGGAAATTACTATGTAGGGGCAGTGTGGTGGAAATTACTATGTAGGGGCAGTGTGGGGAAAATTACTATGTAGGGGAAATTAATGTGTGGGAGCAAATTACTATGGGGGGATTACTATGTGGGGCAGTGTGGTGGAAATTATTATATGGGGGTGTTGCTATTGGGGAGGCACTGTAGGGGCAATTATATTATTTTTGGGGACACCATACAGGGATTATTGGAGGGTGTTATTATTACTCGGGGCACTCTAGGGGACATTATAGCTGCTGTGGACACTATAGGAACATTTGGAGTAATTTATCAAACTGGTGTAAAGCAGAACTGGCTTAGTTGCCCATAGCAGCCAATCAGGTTCCACCATTCATTTTTGACAGCTCTTTTGGAAATCCAGTCCTATTTTACACCAGTTTGATAAATGACTCCAATTATGTATATTAGGGTCACTATTTTTTCAATAGTACAGTACCTGGGGCATTGGGGAGCACAACGGGCACAGTATTGGGAGTGGCAGCAGGATGACACTGTGGGGACACCAGGATGGGGAGGTTGATGGTAGAATTGAGAAATCTAACGTGTCTGTGTTACAAACTGTAGAGACGAGATGTGGCAGAAAGAATTTGCCATGGTGGTCTGGGTCAAATGGAAGAGAAGAGGAAAGAGAAGGTCTACATGACAGGAGATGTCACTGGATGTAAGAGGTATGTGGTGCTGTATTCTCATCTATGTCTTTTTTATTACAATTATACGTATTTTAAATTTGGCGACCGAATCTTTCAGTTTAGGACCCAATTTGGGGTAATTTGGGATATTTATTTTAGTCTGAAGATGTCATATGGCCTAGGAAGAGACTGTGGCGCTCATGAAGCACCGCAGCCTCTTCATACAAAATAAAACTAAACTAAAATGGAGGGGGGGGGGGAAGGGGGCCCAAGTTGGATAGACAGCCACGGGCCTATCATGCACTTAATCCGCCCCTGGGTATGACATGTATGAACATTTTGAATGCTATTATATAACTACGAACATGTATCTAGAACTTGGTGCTCCTGAGTCATATATGACTCTACTGTTTATTGATACCATTTTGGAGGTGAAATGAAAAAACGATGAATCGGCTATTTTGATTTTGTTAATGGAGGATTCTGGTAATTTGAAGTCATCCATATGACTACTAGATTCATGGGGTTCCTACCAAAGCCCAAGAGAAAAGGGGTCCCATACCATGCAGGGCCCCCCAAAATGAGCAGAGCATCAGGTCAAACATGATCACTAGAGCAAATCAAAGTATCCAAAGTGAACTTTAATCCGAATTTCAGGAAAAATTTGATCCTAAACAAATTCCCCAAATTTTTTTTTCCTAAATGCTGGCTGAAAATAAAATAAAAATATATTCACCTCATCTACCTGCTCACAGAGAGGACATCTGCTCCTGTCTTTAATGAAGAAAATTAGCAAAGGAGCCGCAGTGAGTGTGATGACCTCACTATGTGATCACTCTAGACATGCGTGGTGACATCATCACGCTGGCTGCAGATGCTTTGCCAGGTTTTCTTTAATCAAGACAGGAGTGGACAGCCTCTCTGCAAACAAGTGGATGAGATGAGTATAATTTATTTTGCGATCAGCATTGAACGCGGCATCTGAGGAATTAAATGACGGGGGGGGGGGGCAATTGTTATTCCACGTCATTGCGCCCTCTACATACAATGGAAAATGATTTGTGATTAAGTAATTTACAAATAAAATTTCTTGTTGAAGTTCGGCGAAGCAGCCAAATCAAATTTTTCAAAACTTTGGTCATCACTAGTCCATTTATCTCCATGGGACCTGCAAAAAGCGAGTGTTGTATTTGTCTATCTGCGGCAGTCTCATAGAGGTGAATGAAATGGGATCCCCCATTGTCGTAATAGGTGGGGAACCCAGTGATAGGTCCCTCACCCATCTAATAGTTATCGTGTCCTGTGGATAGGGGATAATGTCAAATTACTAGAATACCGCTTTAATTCTTGCATACTGCCAATCTGAGTGCTGATCCACTTCATCTCAGCACAGTTTTCCTTGGAGAGCGAGCAGAGAGGAGCACTGACTCATACATATACACTGAGCAGAGCCAAAGGAGCACAATGCTTAAGGTAGTCCTTGCCCCTTTGTTTCTGTGATCACTGTAGGTCTCAGCACCAAGAACCCCACTGATCAAAACTAACGGCAAGCCACTATGACATGTCAACATTTTATAAATTTCACTGTAATATTTTTGGTTCAAATGTCTAACAATAAACTTTTAAGAATAGGGTACAAATTTACTTGCATTTTATATTTACAGTATTTCCATATATCAGCGTGATTGATCTTATTACAGACCATTGCATGGACAGAAATATGAAATTCCCTACCATTGCAGAATACAAGCTGCCATGTAGAGCAATTGTTTTGTTTTTGTGATGCAGAAAAGACATATGGATTTTGAGTTCATATTAGGACCAATTATCATAAAATGAAAATTGCTGTTATACGGGAAATAGTATTGATGACCTATCCACATGATAGGTCATCAATATCACATTGGCGGCAGACCAAATCGCAGTAACCCACGGATCAGCTGCACCCTCCCAGGTGCTTACCAAGCACAGTGTTTTACATTGTATAGCTGCTGTGTTTGGTATTGCAGCTCAGTTCCATTGACTTGAATGGGACTGAGCAGCAACAAGGCTATGTGACCAATGTAGGGTGATGTCACATGGCCTAGGAAGAGGCTGTGGCACTTATGGAGCACCTGGTCTCTTCAACAGCCGATTATGGGCGTCCCGTCGATCTGATATTGATTAACTGAAGCTCAGAAGGGACCTGGGAGCAGTCGCTGTACTTCACCACCCTGGGCCCCTGTTAGAGCAGCTGCCTTTTCCTGCATCTAAAGTCAGGTCCTGAGTCCTGCCCTTGCACTGCACTAATCTGTTTCTGACCTGACATCACTGACATTGCTCCACCTCTCCCCACCTTAGTTCTGATGATGGACAGTGATTGACAGTGACCAGCATCAGGATGGTCAAATGTGGGCAAAGCTAACATAGCTCTGCACCTTTTACTAGCCCCAATTTCTGCAGAAAAATTATGTAGTAAGTGGTCAGAATAAAACTTAACGTTTAATTAGAATATTTAGAAAAATAGGTCCCAAGATAAGAGATATCAACAAATTATATAAATATACAGTCGGAGCACCATGGCGGTATGCCAAAAAGATGTAAATAGTGCCAAAACCAAATATACACCAATGTGAGATGCTCGGCGGCACCAAGATAATAACCGGTTGGTCCTACCGCTCAGATGGGGTGCTCCAGGATCAGCAATTGTCCGGCCGATGTTAATAGATGTGCACACCGTTGCTGACGGCAATTGCGTAACACAGGGTGGTTAGCAGAACTGCCTGGCCCTAGAAATACCCTAGAACCCTACACTGGCCTATGTGACCGGATGACGGTGACCCGCCACCAGTCACCTACAGGAACCTCACCCTGGAATTGTGCGCCCTAGAAAGCCCTTGCTTACCTGGTCCCTACATGCATGTTTCGCTGGGAGAGATGAGTAACAAGCTCATCAGGGGAAACACGGGAGCTTGGGCTGAACCTGTGCAGGGTGCACTGACAATAATGTCAGAGGTGCGCTCTGCACAGAGACAAAATACACCACGATCCAGATATAGATCTAAGTGGGCGAATTAGCTATGAGGGGAAAGGGGGGTCAGGATATAGAGCCCCTCTCCTAACAGCTCACTGAGACGCATGGGCTGATGTGGCGGGTCACTGTCATCCGGTCACATAGGCCAGTGTAGGGTTCTAGGGTATTTCTAGGGCCAGTTCTGCTAACCACCCTGTGTTACGCAATTGCCGTCAGCAACGGTGTGCACATCTATTAACATCGGCCGGACAAATGCTGATCCTGGAGCACCCCATCTGAGCGGTAGGACCAACCGGTTATTATCTTGGTGCCGCCGAGCATCTCACATTGGTGTATATTTGGTTTTGGCACTATTTACATCTTTTTGGCATACCGCCGTGGTGCTCCGACTGTATATTTATATAATTTGTTGATATCTCTTATCTTGGGACCAATTTTTCTAAATATTCTAATTAAACGTTAAGTTTTATTCTGACCACTTACTACATAATTTTTCTGTTTGACTCAGGTGGTCACCCTCATTATCTAAATTGCTATTTTGTCCCCAATTTCTGCAGCCTCAACCTTCGATGTCCAACATGCTGAACATAATTTGGATTGCCACAGCCCCTCCAGTGATGTGAGTGGCATGAAAACTGAGGTTACATTTAGCTTTTCCTGACTACTCTCATGTCTCTGCACCTGCAGTACAGTAGGAAAGCTGGGTAACATTACATCATGTAACGTCACCCAGCTTCCCTGCTTTCATGCATGGCAAAAGTGCAGAGGCATTAGAGTATGGGTAGTGAGGGGTGGGGGGTGCTCATGTGTCATGTAAGACAGCAGGAAAGCTGGGTGTCTATATACACTGCTCAAAAAAATAAAGGGAACACAAACAACACAATGTAACTCCAAGTCAATCACACTTCTGTGAAATCAAACTGTCCACTTAGGAAGCAATACTGAATGACAATCAATTTTTACATGCTGTTATGCAAATGGGATAGACAACAGGTGGAAATTATAGGCAATTAGCAAGACACCCCCAATAAAGGAGTGGTTCTGCAGGTGGTAACCACAGACCACTTCTCAGTTTCTATGCTTCCTGGGGGATGTTTTGGTCACTTTTGAATGCTGGCGGTGCTTTCACTCTAGTGGTAGCATGAGACGGAGTCTACAACCCACACAAGTGGCTCAGGTAGTGCAGCTTATCCAGGATGGCACATCAATGCGAGCTGTGGCAAGAAGGTTTGCTGTGTCTGTCAGTGTAGTGTCCAGAGCATGGAGGCGCTACCAGGAGACAGGCCAGTACATCAGGAGACGCGGCGGAGGCCGTAGGAGGGCAACAACCCAGCATCAGGACCGCTACCTCCGCCTTTGTGCAAGGAGGAACAGGAGGAGCACTGCCTGAGCCCTGCAAAATGACCTCCAGCAGGCCACAAATGTGCATGTGTCTGCTCAAACGGTCAGAAACAGACTCCATGAGGGTGATATGAGGGCCCGACGTCCACAGGTGGGGGTTGTGCTTACAGCCCAACACCGTGCAGGACGTTTGGCATTTGCCAGAGAACACCAAGATTGGCAAATTCGCCACTGGCGCCCTGTGCTCTTCACAGATGAAAACAGGTTCACACTGAGCACATGTGACAGACGTGACAGAGTCTGGAGACACCGTGGAGAACGTTCTGCTGCCTGCAACATCCTCCAGCATGACCAGTTTGGGATTGGGTCAGTAATGGTGTGGGTGGCATTTCTATGGAGGGCAGCACAGCCCTCCATGTGCTCGCCAGAGGTAGCCTGACTGCCATTAGGTACCGAGATGAGATCCTCAGACCCCTTGTGAGACCATATGCTGGTGCGGTTGGCCCTGGGTTCCTCCTAATGCAAGACAATGCTAGACCTCATGTGGCTGGAGTGTGTCAGCAGTTCCTGCAAGACGAAGGCATTGATGCTATGGACTGGCCCGCCCATTCCCCAGAGCTGAATCCAATTGAGCACTTCTGGGACATCATGTCTCGCTCTATCCACCAACATCACGTTGCACCACAGACTGTCCAGGAGTTGGCAGATGCTTTAGTCCAGGTCTGGGAGGAGATCCCTGAGGAGACCGTCCGCCACCTCATCAGGAGCATGCACAGGCGTTGTAGGGAGGTCATACAGGCACGTGGAGGCCACACACACTACTGAGCCTCATTTTGACTTGTTTTAAGGACATTACATCAAAGTTGGATCAGCCTGTAGTGTGTTTTTCCACTTTAATTTTGAG
Organism: Bufo bufo; assembly: GCF_905171765.1. Taxonomy (NCBI): domain Eukaryota; kingdom Metazoa; phylum Chordata; class Amphibia; order Anura; family Bufonidae; genus Bufo; species Bufo bufo. Next base: position 360,113,526 of record NC_053391.1, on the reverse strand, counting down.
TGTGACTCCAAATCCAGACCTCCATGAAAAATTTGATTTCCATTTTTTTATTTTTGTGTGATTTTGTTGTCAGCACATTCAACTATGTAAAGAACAAAGTATTTCAGAAGAATATTTAATTAACACAGATCTAGGATGTGTTATTTTTGTGTTCCCTTTATTTTTTTGAGCAGTGTATATGTATATTGTATATAAGTGGTGACTGTGTATGAATGCATCCATGTATGTGGTGACTGTGTGTATGAATGCTTCCATGTATGTGGTGACTGTGTGTACAAGTGCGTCCATGTATGTGGTGACTGTGTGTATGAGCACATTCATGTATGTGGTGACTGTGTGTATGAGCGCATTCATGTATGTGATGGGTGCATGTATGAGTGTGTCCATGACAGAACTTTATAGGGAACCAGTAGCTGCAGTACTTGTGTTTATGTAGGGTAAATCAGACATGCCTATTATAATTGCAGTGCAGGTTTAAAGGGGTTGAGTTAAATATCAACTCAGCATTTGTAAATGTTCAAAAAAAATAAACCCATGCTAAAAATTACTGTAAAATAAATAAATAAAATAAATATAAAAAGTCACAAAATAGCCATATGAGTGAGGTTTGTACAGGAGGAAGGGGGGGGGGGGGGAGAAGAAGTGTGTGTGGTGGCATTAATATAAAAATTTCCTATGGCACCCAGTCAGTTCTGGCTACTCCTCTGAGCAGCTGTTTACTGTATTGAGAAATAAAGAAAGAATGGCACAAAGAATTCAAAGGGTCAATGTTAATGAGAAAAAAATGAAAGACTGTAAACATTACAACAAAACATCTAAACGCTATGATCAATATAACCTAAGAACCTCAATGTACAGATCTGAAAAAGGACAATAAATAAAAACTGATGAAAATTGTGATAAAATATAATTGAAATCATAGTGCCAAAGATAGTGAAAACAATCATTACTTCTTGACAAATGATCAGCTTCTTGTGACTATTAGTGATGTGACATGTATATAAACTCATAAAATAAAGTGAGTGATGATCCCCAAGGTGTTTGAATCCCCCTCCCACCCAAAGAAGCTTCAGATGGATCACTGTTAGCACCAGCAACAGATCATAAATAAGCATAAATCAATAATAATTGAGACCATACCAACACACGATCCCATAGCTCCTAGCATGGTCCATTATGCTTTCCACTAAGCTTTCCTTTAGTGCGTTCAGAATTTAGAATCTACTTTAGCTGTCTAAGGTTTCCAAGAACACAAAGCACAAAGAACTCAAACAATAATTGTATTATTTCAATCAAATTCTTAAGCATTCCTTAACCCCTTTAACCCCGGGCCTGTTTTCACCTTCCTGCCCAGGTCTTTTTTTTTTGCAAATCTGACATGTGTCACTTTATGTGGTAATAGCGTTGGAACACTTTTACTTATCCAAGCCATTCTGAGATTGTTTTCTCGTGACACATTGTACTTCATGATAGTCATAAACGTGAGTCAATATATTTCACCTTTATTTGTGAAAAAATCCCAAATGTACCAAATATTTAGAAAAATTCAGAAATTTTCAAATGTCTATTTCTCTACTTTTATAATAGATAGTGATACTTCATATAATAGTTATTACTTTACATTCCCCATATTTCTACTTCATGTTTGGATCATTTTGAAAATGACATTTTTTTTTTGGGGGACGTTAGAAGGCTTAGAAGTTTGGAAACAAATCTTGAAATTTTTCGGAAAATTTCCAAAACCCACTTTTTAACCGCCTCACGTCCGCCCATAGACTATAAACATCCTATGGGTGGACGTCTATTTCTGACAGCACGTTTTAAAACGTCCTGTCAGAAATAGCAGCTGCACGCTAATCGTGCAGCTGCTGATCGGGTTGCCCGCTGTCAGTGACAGCAGAGCAACCCTAAGACAAGGCAGGGACAGTTCCCAGGTGTCCCTGCCTTCACGATAGCTGCAGACACAGCGCTCACCGAGCGCTGTGTCTGCAGAGAAGGAAGCGCTGTGCGCTTCCTGTTCCGGCCCGGCGATCATGTGACCGCCGTGACCGGAGAGTGCAGGGGCTGTGTGAGGTCTCTCAGAGACCTCGATCAGCCCTGCTCTGAGGCTGTACAGCGCTGGATTGCTGCTGTACAGCCTCTATAGGGGTGCATTTGTCCTGTAACTGGGGCTACTATGTCAGCCCCAGTTACAGGAGAAATCAACAGTGAAAAAAAAAAGAAAAAGTGAAGTAAATGTCCCCCAGAGGTCTTGTATGACCTTATGGGGGACGAAAAGTGTAAAATAAAAAAAATAAAAAAAAAAGGTTGAAAATAAAAAAATAAAAAAAAGTTTCACATGTAAAAAAAAAAAAGTCCCCAAGTAAGGAATGAAAAAAAAAAGTTAAAAATAGAAAAAATAAAAAAAGTATACATATTAGGTATCGCCGCGTCCGTATAAACCAGCTCTATAAAAATATCACATGACCTAACCCCTCGGGTGAACACCGTAAAAAAAAAAAACTGTGTCAAAACAAGCAATTTTTGTCACCTTGCATCACAAAAGGTGCAACACCAAGTGATCAAAAACGCGTATGTCCCACAAAATAGTACCAATAAAACCGTCACCTTATCCCGCAAAAAATGAGCCCCTACATAAGAAAATCTCTCAAAAAATAAAAAAACTATAGCTCTTAGAACATGGAGACACTAAAACATCATTTTTTTGGTTACAAAAATGCTATTATTGTGTTAAAGTGAAACAAATAAAAGAAAGTATACATATTAGGTATTGCCGCGTCCGTAAAAACCAGCTCTATAAAAATATCACATGACCTAACCCCTCGGGTGAACACCGTAAAAAAAAAAAAAAAAAAAAAACGGTGTCAAAACAAGCAATTTTTGTCACCTTGCATCACAAAAGGTGCAACACCAAGTGATCAAAAACGCGTATGTCTCACAAAATAGTACCAATAAAACCGTCACCTCATCCCGCAAAAAATGAGCCCCTACATAAGAAAATCTCTCAAAAATTAAAAAAACTATAGCTCTCAGAACATGGACACATTAAAACATAATTTTTTTGTTTCAAAAATGCTATTATTGTGTAAAACTTTAATAAATGAGAAAAAGTATACATATTAGGTATCGCCACGTCCGTAACAATCTGCTCTATAAAAATGTCACTTGACTGAACCCCTCAGGTGAACGCTATAAAAATAAATAAATAGAAACCAATTTTTTGGTCACCTTGCCCCATAAAGTGTTATAATGAATGATCAAAAAATCATATGTACCCAAAAATAGTACTAATAAAACTGGCACCTTATCCCCTAGTTTCCAAAATGGGGTCACTTCTTGGGAGTTTCTACTGTAAGGGTGCATCAGGGGGCTTCAAATGGGACATGGCATCTAAAAACCATGTGGAGTTCCTTTTCTTCTGCGCCCTGCCGTGTGCCCATACAGCAGTTTATGACCACATGTGGGGTGTTTCTGTAAACCGCAGAATCTGGGTAATAAATATTGAGTTTTGTTTGGCTGTTAACCATCGATGTGTTAAAAAAAAAATTGATTCAAATGGAAAATCTGCCAAAAAAGTGAAATTTAAAAATTTGATCTCCATTTTCCTTTAATTCTTGTGGAACGCCTAAAGAGTTAACAAAGTTTGTAAAATCGGTTTTGAATACCTTGAGGGGTGTAGTTTCTACAATGGGGTCATTTATGGGGGTATCCACTATGTAGGCCCCACAAAGTGACTTCAGACCTGAACTGGTCCTTATAAAGTGGATTTTGGCAATTTTCTTAAAAATTTGAAGAATTCCTTCTAAACTTCGAAGCCTTCTAACGTCCTAAAAAAATAAAATGACATTTCCAAAATGATGCCAACATAAAGTAGACATATGGGGAATGTTAAATAATAAATATTTTATGAGGTATCACTTTCTGTTTTAAAAGCAGAGAAATTGAAATTTAGAAAATTGCGAATTTTTCAAATTTTTGGGTAAATTTGGGATTTTTTCATAAATAAAGGTGAAATATTTTGACTCAAATTTATGACTATCATGAAGTACAATATGTCACGAGAAAACAATCTCTGAATGACTTGGATAAATAAAGGCGTTCCAAAGTTATTACCACATAAAGTGAGATATGTCAGTTTTGCAAAATTTGGCCTGGTCAGGAAGGGGGCAAAGGGCCCAGATGGGAAGTGGTTAAGGACCAGTTCAGGTCTAAAAAGTCACTTTGTGAGGCTTACTTAATAGAAACCACCCAAAAATTACCCCATTTTAGAAACTACACCCCTCAAGGTATACAAAACAGATTTTACAAAAGTTATTAACCCTTTAGGTGTTCCACAAGAATTAATGGAAAATGGAGATGAAATTTCAGAATTTCACTTTTTTCGCAGATTTTACATTTTAATCCATTTTTTCCAGTAGCAATGCAAGGGTTAACAGCCAAATAAAACTCAATATTTATTACCCTGATACTGCGGTTTACAGAAACACCCCACGCTATATGGTTTTTTGAAGGCAGATACAGATATAGCTGAACTGGTTTTTAGATGCAACGTCCCATTTGAAGCCCCCCTGATGCACCCCTACAGTAGAAACTCAAAAAAAGTGACCATATTTTGGAAACTACTGGATAAGGTGCCAGTTTTATTGGTACTATTTTGGGGTACATATGATTTTTAATTGCTCTATATTAAGTTTTTTGTGAGGCACGGTAACAAAAAAATTTATGTTTTGGCACCATTTAAATTTTTTATTTTTAACAACATTCATCTAACAGGTTAGATCATGCGCTATTTTTATAGAGCAGGTTGTTACGGATGCAATGATATCAAATATGTCTACTTTCTATGATGTTTGTTTCAGTTTCACATAATAAAGCATTTTTGAAAACAAAAATTTAGTTTTTGTATCTTAATTTTCTGAATGCCCTATTTTTTTTAATATTTCTGCCGATCATCTTGTGCAGGGGCTCATTTTTTGCAGGAAGAGTTGAGGTATTTATTGGTACCATTTTTGGGTACATATGATTTTTTGATCATTCATTATTACACTTTATAGGGCAAAAAAATTTGTTGTTTTGGCGCAGTTTTTATTTATTTATTTTTACAGCGTTTACCTGAGGGATTTTGTCATGTGACTTCTTTATAGATCAGATCGTTACAGACGTGGCAATACCTAATATTTCTACTTTTTCTTATTTATTTTAGTTTTACACAATAAAAGCATTTTATTTGAAACCGAAATATTTTAGTGTATCCATAGTCTGAGAGCATTAGATTATTATTTTTTTGACCAATTGTCTTAGTTAGGGTCTAATTTTTTGCGGGATGAGGTGACGGTCTGATTGGTACGATTTTGGGGGCATACGCCTTTTTGATCACTTGCTGTTGCAATTTTTGTGATGTAATGTGACAATAATTGCTTTTTTTCAATCTTTTTGTATAATTTTTTTTACGGTGTACACCTGAGTTATTAGGTTATGTGATATTTTTATAGAGCTGGTTGTTGTTACGGACGTGGCGATACCTAATATGTATATTTTTTATGTAAATTCTTTTAGCACAATAATAGCAGTTTTGAAACAAAAAAATGATGTTTTAGTGTCTCCATGTTCTGAGAGCTATGATTTTTTTTTTTTTTTTTGGGCGATTGTCTAAGGTAGGGGCAAATTTTTTGCGGGATGAGGTAATCATTTTATTGATACCATTTTGTGGGGCATATGCCTTTTTCATCGCTTGGTGTTGCACTTTTTGTGATGTAAGGTGACAAAAATGGCTTTTTTTTTTACACGTTTTATTTTTATTTTTATGGTGTTTATCTGACAGGGTGGATCATGTAATATATGTATAGAGCCGGTCATTACGGGCGCGGCGATACCTAATATGTTTTTTTTTTTTTTTTTTTCTGTTTTTAATTATAAAATAAGGGGAAAGGGGTGTTTTTTTTTAGTTTTTTTTTTACTTTATTAATTGTATTACTTTATTGATTTTATTAAAAACACTTTTTTTTAACTTTTTTTATTTACTTTATTTCTGATGTTCACTTTTGGGGGTCTGATCCCCTCTGCAATGCATTACAATACATCTGTATTGTAATGCATTGCCTGTTAGTGTATGACACTGAGTCATACACTAACAGGTTGCCTATGAGACCCAGCCTAAAGCTGGATCTCCTCGGCACCCTTATAAGGCAGGTCCCGATGCCATGCAAGGCATTGGGCATTCTCTGCACGGCATCGGGTTGCCTTGTCACGCATCGGGTCCCCGCCACAGCAGCGCGGGGACTCGATGCGCTCACTCACCCGACACAAACCCTTTCTATGTCACGGTCAGTGTGGACCGTGGCATAGAAGGGGTTAATCCTCCAGCATCAGATTTTACTGTGATGCTGGCGGATACAGCAGGGGCACGGCTACTAGGGACTGCCGGGCCCCTGCAGTGATCGCACGCACACCGCTCCGGTACCCGCCCGATCACCATGATACTCTTACATCATATTGCGGGAACGCAGTGGTTTCCATGATGTAGTAGTATGTCATGGGTCGGTAAGGGGTTAAAGTGAAAATGTCAGATTTATCTAACCCCGCACCTCTAGTTGCTTACTTGATTAGCATTATATTTTAGCTACAGTTATGGAAAAATTTTGCATTATATTATTGGAATATACAGTACACAGTGTACAGTATTTATGTTCACATTATAGCTCCACTCTGCAGATACAGATAAAGGCATCTGTAGTATGATATTCGCAATGCATTAAAGGGAGTCTGTCACCACCATTTTCATTATAAACTGCCCTGTAGATCACATTTACTGTATCCCAGGCATACCTTTGTGCTGATATGTATCGATCTTTGTAACCAAAGGTGCAGTATCCTTGGGCACTGGAGCCCAGCCACTTCCTTTAAAATTGAGGTCTGCTCCTCCCATTTTCATGTTCTCTACACCTCTCTCCGCCCTGACTTCAGAAACTAAACGCATGAAATTCCATGATATATCAACTAAAAGGGATGTCTGGTATACAGTGTGGGATAAGTATGATCTACAGGGCACCAGGAGTGATTTATCATGGAAAAAAAGTGGTGACAGACACCCTTTAAAGAGGTTGTGTCACTTCAGCAAATGGCATTTATCAGGTAGAGAAAGTTAATACACTTACTAATGTATTGTGATTGTCCATATTGCTTCCTTTGCTGGCTGGATTCATTTTTCCATCAAATTACACACTACTCGTTTCCATGGTTATGACCACCCTGCAATCCATCAGACGTATTTCAGAATAGTAAATTACCCCCTATGAGTCCTAAGAGGCTAGAGGGGGCTATATACAAACTTTCAGGGCAATTGAGACAACTTTGTTTCAGCCCGGATCGATTTGGGTCCGAACCAAACTTTTAAAAAAGATTCCCCGATACTTTTGCTCTCAGGGAAGAAAAGCCTCTGCTAGAGGAGTCTGGTGGCAGCTCACTGCCCTCTCCCCATTCAGAACACATGTACAATAAATGAGAGGTTGAGAAGGAATCGCTGTCAGCCAAACACTGTCAGCCAGATAAAAGCTTTGTTCACAATTGTGCTGTGATTTCTATCTACAGTGGAAACCATGACCAGATACTACCAGTGCCAGATAAATTCTAGTGTCAGCAAATGGCACAAATTGATTTACAATGGAGCTCGTCTTCTCTGTGGTGGTGTCCATCACTTTTCTGCATACATCAGTGTTTTTAAATATGATGAAATTTGAAACGGAGACTCCAAACAGATGTGATCACAACCTAAAAGTACGGGCACACGGTCAAGTTTCCTGATGTAGTTTTAGAAGCCAAAATCGGACGTGGATTGCAAGGGTAGGTTTTCCATTCCTCTAATCCGTCAGAAGAACAGAAAAGAAAAAAAGAGATACTTTATTTTATGAATCTGTTATACTAATTTAGCATCCATTTGAACCATTTCCATCTGAAATACGTTATTTGGGGCAGAAGAAAAAATCCTTTGTGGAAGACTTTTTCTTAACATAAAGGATCCCTTTTTTGTTTTCTGTTCTTCTGAGTACTCTCAAATGAGACAAAGTATAATGGACGGATTTGAAGCAGATGCGACCCACGTGGAAGTCCACACCCTCAGTGGAGACACTTCGTTGGCGCAACTGAACAACCAGGGCAGATATGGATAAAAAACTTCTATTTATTTTGAAGATGACAACAGAGCGAACAGGGCTACATATATATATATATATATATATATATATATATATTATGATTTTTTCATTTTTTTTTCAGTTCAGTTGGTCGTTCAGTTGCGCCGACGAAGTGTCTCCACTGAGGGTATGGAGTTCCACGTGGGTCCCATCCGCTTTAAATCTGTCACTTTCCTCCCAGAAGTTGGCAACCCCCCATGTGAGGACCAGACGACACTGGCAGCACCGACCTCGGATATATAACAAAACCCCACGCATACTAGGGTTGTGCCTATGTTTGCACAACCACACAAGGTGAGCCGAATTATCGTAAGTAACTGGGTTTGGCTTCCAACTGCACTGTATAGTTGTACAGTATGTGGGAGATACAATCGCAGTGATGGCATAGTCAGAAATAACTGTGGTAGAAGAAAGAAATCACATTCGCCATTGCTCATAGAATTAGCGAGAAATGCTAACATATCTGAAAGTACTATATATTGGTACGTAGTGACTGAGGGTCAAGCTTTGCATATCTCTTTTAATGAAGATCCACAGAGTTCTACCAGTTGTTAACCATACGTGCTTCTCTGCTTTGTTTGGCAGCAGCACCACCCAATATTTACAACCCAACCACAAGAAATTTCAAATGAACTCTCCTAAAAATAGCACAAGACGTTGGGAATTGTGTTACGTATTCAATATGGAACAAGAACTGAAGTAGAACTAATGTTTCATTTTCTGCAGTAATTGTCAAAGAACCAATTTCATCAAATTACCAATGACATTTTTTTTTCTCTTAATGAACCCATTTTTTATGCATTCAGATTTTTTCATTCTGTAAAAGTAATGACTGGAACATCACCATAAATAAAAATCTATCATTTTTATAAGTCAGTCTGTAATAACCACAGATCTTTACCTAATGAACTGTTAAAAATGAGACAGGATTGACCTAAATTATTGTTTTACTAAACATTTGTGTAAAAATTGACACTGTTAATGAAAGCTTAGATGCCGTTTGCTTCTATTAACGCTAACATTAGTTAGATTTGATGTTTAAAGGGGTTGTCACACTGAAGACATTGATGACATTGTGCAATGATATGCATCAATGTCTGATCAGTGGGGGACCAGCTGATTATAGTTCCCAGTCTAATGTAAGAAGGAAGTTTCCACCAAGCCATTCTGCTCTTGTGAGCTTTAACAGACTTTTTTCCACAGCTGCAAAATCATCGCATGATAGCCAATGGCTTAATGTAAGGCCAAGCAGTTATGAAGAGTACTATAACGCACAATAATTCTCCTAGTGAATCCAAATAGAAAAAATAAAGATAGCACCAGTAGTTCCTCATATCACTGTAGAATGCAGAAGACCATCGCGGTAGGTTGGTTCAACCCACCAATCATTCAACTATCAAAATAACATCAGCATTTCCATTAAGTGCACTGTATAAAAACATAGTAGTATTTTTTGTTTATTACAACCTTTTTGTAAAGCCAAGGCTTGGCCTTCTGGGGGATCTTGACTGCAAGGAGCACCACAAACTAAGGCTGTCCATACACATTAGATTGCTGTTGTTCGGCCGGCAGTTATTTCTCCTTACTCCTCAATGCACATACATTCTCGGATGAGCCAAGAAATAGGATGAGGGGAATTAGCCTCTTCAAGACTAGTGATGAGCGGCAGGGGTCATATTCTAATTCGCGATATTTCGTGAATATTTTGTAAAATATTCGTCGAATATTCGCAAATTCGCGATTTTTTTTACTCAAAAAATCGGAAAGGTAATGATTGTGTAATATGCGAATTTTTGGAATTCCAATTTTTGAATTAAAATTTTTTATTGCGAATTTTTCAACTTACAACTATTAGACAAAGAAGATTATAGCACTATATTAGCTAAATTGCTCTATATTCGATTTTTTTCGAATATTCTCTATATTGCTATAACTTAGTTTTTTTGAATATTCGTAATATTCTAAAACAAGAATATATAGCAATATAGCGAATATTCAAAAAAATGAATATAGAGCAAAATTCGCAAACACTACTACTCCTAAAGTCAAGTATATTGCAGCCTTCTTATTGGCCCACAAGCTAGAAGCAGTGAGGGATCATGTGTACTGATAAAAAAAAAAAAAATAATCAAAAAAAATAAAATAATAAAAAATCAAAAAAATTTATTCGAATATTCGAAATTACGAATATATATAACTATATTCGAAATATTCACAAATTTTCGAAGTACCTATATTCGCAATAAAAATTTGAAATTCGAATATTCGTGATCAACACTATTCAAGACTCCTCTAGTGGCAGTTTATCTTTCCAAGAATAAAAGGGTCAGACATGTTAATATCCAACTGTCTGATCCTTCCCTCTCCCAACATCTGCTGCCGGGGGAGAGTCAGGTAGCCCCCATACTCAATACATGATCATCTGGTCCGGGGTACAGCCGACAGATTGTGATGGTGTTGGGCTTAAAAAAAACTGACTGGTGATGTCACCATGAAGGTGGTGTTGGCAATGTTCCATGGGGCTGGAAAACAACCACATCAGCAGTTCATAAACCATGCAAAATATTCCTAGGCTCATAACTAGTGTTGAGCGAATTGAAGTTAACAAAGTGATCTGAATTTCAGGAAAAATTTGATTAGCCACAAATCAGAAAATCTTGTCTCTTTGTGGTAACAAATCCATATTTCCTGAAATGGTGATAAAAAATAAATTAAAAAAAGAATACATACCTAATCCATTTGATAGCAGAGAGGCCATCTCAGTCATCTTCATTGAGAAAAACATGCAATATCTCTCTGTGATGTCACTACATCAGCGTGCTGCCCGGGTGCAGTGACGTCATCTGGCTGACATGATGATGTGGTGATGTCATCACATTAGCATGCGAGCCAGATTTGGCGCATTTTCTTCAATCAATATGGCCAAGACCGCCTCTTCGTGATCAAATGGATGAGGTGAGTATGTTTTTTTAAACTCTTGATTAACCCCCTGAAAGGCCTAAATGTGACTTTCAGATGCCATGATCAGCATTGAACGCAGTATTTAGGGGTTAAATGACAGAGGAGTAACACAATCTCTGTTCCCTGTCATTGCGCCCGCTACATACAATAGAATGTGATTTATGACCAAGTACTTCGGAACGAATCCGAGTTTCTGGTCGAAGGTCGGCAAAACAGCTAAATCAAATTTCTGAAATCTTCACTCATCACTACTCATAACCAAAATTCTCTTTGTGTCATCCTTAATAAAATGATTGCAGCGAACACTCTAATACACTGTAAGTTTATTAGTCATAGTCAACAACTGTGAATGCATGCAATTTGTCACTTACAAATGTGCTGGTGTTGACAAGAAATATGTCAGCCACTTAACACCTCTTTCCTATTTTACATAGGAAAAATGTTTGTAGACAACAAAATTACTCAAGCTGCAGCAGCCTAATTTGAACTCTCCAGATATAACTCAATCAAAAAATCATAACTTCATTGTGAATAACATAATAATTTGTCCAGATATCTCAGGTATGTGTCAGGATGTAATAGCATGAGTTTTATATGCCACCTTTAATCTATGGGAAAATCATTATTAAATTTTACTCTTTTGATTGAATGAAGCTAATAAAACACCTAAGTACATGAATGGAGAAAAATCTGAAATAACAAAGTCATGCAAAAACATCATACTATACAATAAAGTGAGTCACTTTTTATTGATATGTAAGCTATGAAGTTTTAGGTGGAATATGAATTAAAAGGTTAACTTTAGATTTTTGGTATTTTGTTTTATTTCCATGTTACAATCTATATTTAGAGAAAATACTTACATTTTGCAGTTTTTGCGCCAGCCACAGAGCTTCATATTAGACTAACTCTTCGGTTCTGAAGAGATCACTTTTTAGCAGTCATCTCATTATCTCATTATCATTACAGGCAGGTTTACACAGACATATATTACCTTTCTATAAATAACACAGGATCTACTATTCACAATAGATGATATTCACTGTATATATATAAATATATATATATACAGTATATATATATATATATATATATATTCCACCCTCTCTGCAGAGGTCAAAGATCATACCTAATACTCTCCCATAGAAGTCATTGAACATCTCCAATGTATCCATCATACATGTTAACAGTACTTCAGACAAGACAGCCACCCCCCATAATCATATACAGAAAATAGAAGAAAAAAAATCTACCATAATAAAATATAAGCAGATTACAAAAAACATATGTATCACTATCTCATTTTAACCTTTTCAACCCCGGGCCAGTTTTCACCTTCATCCCCAGGACATTTTTTGCAAATCCGACATGTGTCACTTTTTGTGGTAATAACTTTAAAACGCTTTTACTTATCCAGGCCATTCTGAGATAGTTTTTTCATCACATATTGTACTTCATGACAGTGGTAAAATTGAGTTAAAATATTTCATTTTTATTAATAAAAAAAATACCAAATTCACCAAAAATTTAGAAAAATTAGCAAATTTCCAAATTTAAATTTCTCTACTTTTATAATAGATAGTAATAACTCCAAAACTAGTTATTACTTTACATTCCCCATACGTCTACTTCATGTTTGGATCATTTTGTGAATGCCATTTAAAAAAAATTCCCAAAACCCACTTTTTAACGACCAGTTCAGGTCTGAAGTCACTTTGTGAGGCTTACATAATAGAAACCACCCAAAAATGACCCAATTTTTGAAACTACATCCCTCAAGGTATTCAAAACTCATTTTACAAACTTTGTTAAACCTTTAGGTGTTCCACAAAAATTTATGGAAAATGGAGATTAAATTTCAGAATTTCACTTTTTTGACAGATTTTCCATTTTAATCCTTTTTTTTCACTAACAAAGCAAGGGTTAACAGCCAAACAAAATTCTATATTTATTGCCCTGATTCTGTAGTTACAGAAACACCCCATATGTGGTCATAAACTGTTGTATGGGCACACGGCAGGGCGCAGAAGGAAAGGGACACCATATGGTTTTTGGAAGGCAGATTTCACTCGGATAATTTTAAGCTGCCATGTCACATTTGCATCAAGATGATGCACCCCTAGAGTAGAAACTACGGGATAAGGTACTATTTTAGGGTACATGTGATTTTTGGTTGCTCTATATTATACTTTTTATGAGGAAAGGTAAGAAAAAATAGCTGTTTTGGCACAGTTTTTATTTTTTGTTATTTATAGTGTCTATCTTACAGGTTAGATCATGTGGTATTTTTATAGAACAGGTTGTTATGGTAGCAACAATACCAAATATGAATACTTTTTTTTGTTGTTTGTTTCAGTTTTACATAATAAAGCATTTCTGAAAAAAATATTTTTTTTTTGTCTCCATATTCTAAAAGCCATAGTTTTTTTTTTACATTTTGGGCGACTGTCTTATGTAGGGGTTCAATTTTTCCGGTATGAGATGATTGGTACTATTTTAGGGTACATATGACTTTTTAATCGCTTGGTATTAAACTTTTTGTGATGTAAGGTGACACAAAATGGGTTTTTGACACACTTTTTATTTTATTGTTTTTACGTGTTCACCTGAGGGGTGAGGTCATGTGACATTTTTATATAGCAGGTTCTTACAGATGTGGAGATACCTAATATGTATACTTTTTATTTATTTATTTCAGTTTCACATAATAATTATGTTTTAGTGTCTCCATAGTCTGAGAGCCATAGTTTATTTTTCTTTTTGGGCGATTGTCTTAGGTAGGGGCTAATTTTTTGAGAGATGAGGTGACAGTTAAATTGATACTGTTTTAGTGGGTATAAACCCTTTTGATCGCTTGGTGTTGAACTTTCAGTGATGTGACCAAAAAATGATTTTTTTAGCACAGTTTTTTTTTTATGGTGTTCACTTGAGGGGTTAGGTCATGTGATATTTTTATAGAGCTGGTTGATACGGACGCGGCGATACCTAATATGTCTATGTTAAAAAAAAATACAAAAATTTTGGAAAAATACGCTTTTTTTATTTGAAAGTTAATGTTTTGGTAAAACTTTATTTTTTTTTTACCTTTTTTTCACTTTATTTTTGTCCCACTCTGGGACTTTTGAGGGTCTGATCCCCTTTACAATGCATCACAATACTTCTGTATTGTGATGCATTGTCTGTAAGTGTATTACACAGTGTATCAGGTCGCCGTCACAACCGCGCAGCGACCCGATGGAAGCTCTCTTTCACTGCACACATTGCACATGCTGCGGTCAGCCCTGACCGCGGCACATCAAGGATTAATGCGCCGGCATCAGTGTTTTCACCAATGCCGATGCATACAGCAGGGGTCCGGGAATCAGTGACTGCCGGAGCCCTGCCGCTGATTGGGCGGGCACAGCTCCTGCACCCGTCTGATCAGTGTGCCGTAATAGTACTGCGCTGGGCGGCAAGTCATGTCCCGCTGCGCTGTACTATTACGGTGCTGGTCGGGAAGGGGTTAAAGGAGTTGTCCCACAAAGAAAGCTATAACCAGCCCTACACATGTCACTTGGATTCAGAGCTCTCCCTATTCATTGCTCCAATTGCCCTGCTAGACTTATTTTAAGCTAGCAGCTCAGGGGTTGTGTCCTTTCGCAGGTGACATGTCCTTCCTGCTGTAGCTGGTGGCAGTTGAAGGATGACACTGAGCATGTGTGACCACCTCAGAGAGGGGGACAGAATAATTAGCAAAAGAACAAACAGCAGGTGATGCTATACAGATATATTTTATGTAATAACTGTGGTTATAATACAAAAGTATTGAGTTCCAGATGCTGGTTTGAAAACAGTAGAATATTGTTCTTGTAAGAAGTACAGCTGATACAGATATAACAACTTTTCACTGGACATATTAAATACAGCGTTGCAAATTTTTTTTATTGACATTTAACACCACATTAGCCATTGAAACAGCCAAGATAAAGTTTGCTGCAACTGTGTATTTAACACAGTAAGTATCAAGTTAAACTTTTCTATATCTGTTCATTCCCTTTTAGTTAGAATCTCTAGAACCTTTAAGTGACTATTGCCTCCTCATCTAACCTTTTCTATATTGAACACAGCGGAATACCAAAGTCCACAGAAAGACTAAACATGAAAGTCAGAATAGTACAACGGAACACTTTCCAAAGGTCAGACTCTGATACAGGGACATGGTTAATCTAAAGCATTTCTAAAACTACTTACGAATTATGTGACTACTCTTTTATCTCATTTACTATGGCTAACCCTGAGTAAGGGTAGACTGCTAAAAAAAATAATCCCCTTTAGGCCTCTTTCACATGGCCGTAGTGCTCCCATTGCCGTATTGCGGGCCGCATACGGCGGTTCCGCAATACACGGGACACCAGCCGTGTGCATTCCGCATCAAATCCAGAGATGCGCTGCGGAACGGAACGGAAGCACAGAACGGAACCCCACGGAATCACTACGGAGTGCTTCTGTGGTGTTCCGTTCCGTGCTTTCGTTGCGCAAAAATATAGAACTTGTTCTATCTTTTAGTGGAAAGGACGGATCACGGACCCCATTCAAGTGAATGAGTCTGTGATCCACATGCGGCTGCCCCACAGTCGGTGCCTGTGCTTTGGGGACCGCAATTTGCAGCACGGGCCCGGCCAGCACACGGCCGTGTGAAAGAGGCCTTATTATGATTTCATTTAGCTTGCACATGACATCAATAGACATCATTGACTAGAGCAATTCTCCCCCATGTGCTACAAGTTCAATAGCTATTGGATCAATACACAATGCAAGGTAGGATTGTCAAACTCCTTTCCTTCTACTTACGTTGTAAAACATTGATTGAGTTATCTGATGTCTTAGTTTGAAACAGCTGAAACTGTGTGTTACGGACAATAGTTGTGGAACCACTGTGCCAACTAGCTGGTTTGATGTAGGACTAATCATGAGGACATTATTCTGGTGCTTCCTCTGTATTCACCTTATAACTCTTATACAGGGATGTGGACTTTGTTACGGCTAGTAAATAGTGTCAAGCGAATCGAAGTCCACGAAGTTGACTTTGATCGGAATTTCCGGAAATTCATTTTTTATTAATACATTTTTTATTGGTTTTTATTGTTAATACTGTGTATTACTATGTCATGGTATGCACATTTTTTCTTAAGCTGTCTATATGCACACAGATAATTCCACCAACATATGGCACTGTTAGAATATAAATCACCAATGAAAATATGTTGCATCAGTTGCAAAAATCACTTATAGTGGTTCAATAGCCTTGTATGATAATGCAAATACTACACTACACTACAACCAAAGCATTAGACTTTAGAAAGACTAACTTGAAGGAAATGGGGGAGTTCAAGGAATTAAAAGGTTGTAGTAACACAGCAAGAGCGAGCCCTCAGTGGACACTATTGAAAGTGGCCATCTTAAAGGCAACTAAACTATATGTCAAACAGATTAGCAAAAGGAAAAAGAAATCACTTTGATTTACTAGATAAGTAAGTAATATAGTAAAAGAAAAGAAGTCTGCTTATAGGAGGTATAGAGACACTAGAAGTATAGCTGACAGTGAGCTGTATAAAATTAGACAGAAGTAGGTCAAACATATTATTGATGCTGCTAACGTATCAAAGATGGAAAAATGGCTATATTTATTAAGAAAATAAATAAAAACTTCTTCAAGTATATTAGTCATAGAAATAAGAAAAAATGTGGGATTACAAAAGTTAGAAATTAGTAAAATATATATACTATGTTGATTGGGGTAAGGCTGTTGCTGACCATTTGAATAGTTACTTTTGTTCAGTATTTTCAATAGGCAGCTTTCAGAACTGTGACTTATATATGCATGACAGTCCAATATTCCAGTATTTGTAAGGGCAGAGCCAAAGTGATTTTGGGGGCTGATATTATAGGCAAATTGGCATACTTAAAGTTAAACAAGACCATGGCTCTAGAGCGCATCCACTCAGAGTCCTTAAAGAACTCCAGTCTGTGATTGCTGCTCCTTTAACTGACTTGTTTAACCAATCCCTCCTAACAGGTGATGTTCCTGAAGATTGGCCAGTGTTGTACCCAATGCGCAAGAAGGGTAGCAGAGAGAAAGCTGGAAACAACAGACCAGTAAGCTTGACATCTGAAGTAGTAAAAATAACCCTCCTAAAAAAAAAGATAATTGACCACCTAAAAACCAACTTATTGGACTCAAAACAGCATAGCTTTACTGAGGGTTTATTATGTCAAACCATTCTTATTGATTTTTTTGACTATGTCACAAAATGGTTGAATGAAGGAGTTTCTGTAGATATTGCCTACCTGGATTTTAGCAAAGCCTTTGATACAGTGCCACTTAACGAGCTGATAGATAAATTAATAAAGTTTGGACTTTATCCATGAGTAGCTCAGTGGATCTGAAGTTGGCTGTTGGATAGATATCCAAGTTTTGTTTTGAATGGGGTATATTCTGAGGAGAGACACCAGTGGTGTACCTCAAGGATCCTTCCTGGGTCCTATTCTTTTTAATATCTTTATATGTTACATAGGAGAAGCTTTGGTAGGTAAGGTTTGCCTCTTTGCCGATGACACAAAAACGTGTAAGAGGATTTATATTCCTGGAGGGGTTTGTAATATGGAGAAATATTTAGCATCACTAGGTAAATGGTCCAAATTAGAGATGAGAGAACCAGACAAGATTAGTTTTGTTATCAGTTCATTGACTTTTTAAAAAAAATTCTGGAGTGAGAGAAAGAAAAATGTGTTTCTTAACAATATATGTTCACATTGTCTATGAGACACTCTTTTTCATTATGGAGAGCCCATTGTACTCCAAAATAGTGAAATAAAGTTGCTGAAGGTGTTGTCTGTCTTTGATGTATCCTCAGGTGAATAGGAAGGAGCTGTCCCATTGAAGTGTGAAAGCAGAAGCTATAATTATACTTACTTGCTACTACAAGGTAAACAGTAATGAAAATATAGCAGCAATGAGCGCTGCATTATTTACACACAGTGGACTGGCAGAGATGCTGTTCTGCCTTTTAAACAAGTTTATGTAGCAAAGCTAGAAAAAATAGCTAAGCCAGACTCCTATCTACAACTAGTTTTTTTCAGCACAAAAACACTTAATCAGATAAAATCAGATGAGAACAACATTCTCTAGTTGCAAGACTTTAGCGGGAACCTCTTGGTGAGTACTGTTTCTATTATGGAGACCAGTTGACATACTTGATGCCTATTGTGGGCTCGACAATGCTCCTCTGAATTTCTGGGTGAAAAATATGCAGTCTAACATCTGCGGGTATCAGATAGGTTTAAGAAAGCTAATTTAAATTTCTTTCCCAGAAATCCATAGGGTAATCGCTTGGTTTACAATACTGCACACACATACTCAGTGTATCGGGCACATTGCCTTGCCAGCAATACTGAGCACAAGTACTTGGCGTAGTATGGGCATTGTCTATCCCACAATACTGCCATGTGGTATACCATGGGCCCTCCGTAATGAGAAAGAGTACCATTGAACATTTTGTTAACTTTATATTGCCATTCTTTACTTATGTGTTAAACATTAAGTTTAGCTCGGCTGAATCTGTATATTGTTGAGACACACATTTGAGTACTAGCTGAATCCAAAGTTTTTGAGAAGAGCAAACTGAATGCCAAACCAATAGAACCAGTTCATTCATCCTTAGTTCAAAGAATGGAAACTGCAGTTCAATGGTTTCAAACATAAAATGATACACTTGGGGAGAAGAAACCCTCTCTGTGTTAGCAAGGACTTCAGATGAGAAGGATTTAGGTGTCCTGATATTTGGCAGCTTCAAAATGAGTGCTTAGCATGGACAGGCAGCAGGGAAAGCAAGTAGGATTCTTGGTTGTATAACTAGAAGTATAAGCAGTAGCAATAGAGATTGTGATCCCACTGTATAGAACGCTAGTGAGACCACATCTGGAATACTGTATCCAGTTCTGTAGACCCCACCTACAAAAAGATATAGATAAAAAAAATGGAATGGGTAAAAAGATAGGCTAAAAAAATGGTGAAGGGTCTTGAGTATAAAACATACCAGGAGATATTTAAAGAACTGCATCTGTATAGCATTGAGGAAAGAAGGGAAAAGGGGGACATTATTGAAATCTTTAAATATATTAAAAGTTTAAATAAGGTTCAGGAGGAAAATGTTCTCAATAAGAAGTAAAATACAAGAACAAGGAGGCACAATCTGAAATTAGCTGGGGTTAAGATCAGGAGCAAAGTCAGCAAACATTATTTTACTGAAAGAGTGGTTAAAGCTTGGAACAAACTTCCAGCAGATGTGGTTGAGAAATCTTCAGTTAGTGAATTTAAACATGTCTGGGATAAACATATTTTTATCTTCTATATTTCTATGTAATCTATAAAGATGAGTAAATTTTGTAAAATTTGATTCTGGTCCGAATAAATTCAACCCAAATCAAAAGTGTCGCAACTGCCTGAAAAAAAACTCTCTTTATGGCCTAATAATAGATTCCAATTGCAATCTCACTCTCTCTCGTTTGCTGATAGACTTCAAGACTTCAAGGTTTATGTCTCTCTCTCTTTGATTTGCTAATAATCTCCAATATCAATCTGTCTCTCTGGTTTGCTAAATGGCAATCTCCCTTTCTCGCCCTCTCTCTCCTTTTGGTATGCAATCTGTATTTTTCCCTCCTTTATTCTCCTGAATCATATCAAACAATATTTGGGTTAGTTAGAATTAGGACTTACAGCTGAATATCCACATTTTAGAATATATTCGCTCATCTTCAGTAATCTGCCATATAAGAAAAATAATATCTCAGTCCATGACTAGAAGTTATGTTACATAATGTATGTACTTCTGGTTACAAGGGAGAAACTTTATTACCCTGTAATCCCCTAGGCCCTTATTTCAATGATTGTCTTTGTACATTACAATAAAACTGGCAGCTTTATCTTCTGACTTCCCAATAAACATGCTCAGTGGAAAAGTGCATGCTTATTTCTATTAAGAGAGGAGAATAAGCTGCTGTCAGACACATCTTTTACAACTTTTATTTGTGCAGCCGGGAAGATAAGTCATTATGATATGTTAATTTAAAAATATTTCTTTAATATATCTTATATTTATAGAAATATAGCTCATACTACCTTCACACAGCTATACAGTTAAATTATAACATTTTGGTTACTTTGGAAGCTTAGTTTATTTTGCTTGAATAGGGAGGAGTTGCAGTTAGTTACATGACCACATGCTACCAGGATTTGTCACTCAGGGGCCAATATATGACACAAGTAAAGACATGCAGGTACATAACGGATAAATATTTCAATACATGATTTGTACTGACTCTTTTTCTACCCGCAGGCACCCAGATGAGGTCTCCCTTGGACATTACATCAATTGTCGGTCTCAGAATGTGGTCATGTGACCGCCTATAAACATCATGGGTATCACCATGCCCAAAAACTCCCATACTATTAAAATAGGAAAAAAAAAATATTCCAATACGGTGAATGTCAGATTTGCAATTTTTTTATTGCTTCTCTTACCCAAAAATGTTTAATAAAATGTGATCAGAAAGTCACGCACACTCCAAAATGGTATCAATAAAAACTACAGATTGTTCCACAAAACATTGAGCCTCTAAACAGCTCAGTAGACATAAATATAAAAAAGTTATGTGAGTCAGAATAAGGTGATGTAAAAAAAAATATTATCAAAGTTTAATTTTATTTTTGACATAAATAACCTATACATATGGGGTACCATTGTAATCAAACTGACCCAGAGAATGAAGGGAATGGGTCAGTTTTGCCATAAACAAAATGATGTGGGAACAAAACCTGTAAAACAGTTGAGGAATTGCATTTCTTTTCTAATATCACCCTATTTGGAATTTTTTTACCGCTTCCCACTACATTTTATGCCATAATTTATGGTGGCATTAGAAACTACAACTTGTGCCGCAAAAAATAAGCCCTCATACAGCTATGTGACTGGAAATATAAAAAAGTTATGGCTCAAGTAAAATTGGGAAGAAAAATGAAAACGCAAAAACTAAAAAACCTCCGGTATCCTAAGGGTTACATCCATCTTTCACTATTAAAAAAAAAAGAAACAATTGATATTAAAAGAAAATAAATAGAGATGAGCGAATTTATTGAAAATTCAATTCGGCTGCTTCGCCGAATAAAAAAATAAATAATTTGATTTGTGATGAATTACTTCGTCACAAAGCGCATTTTTTTGTAAGTAGCGGGTGCAATGACAGGGATCTGCGATAGCCCCGCTCCCTATCATTGTACCCCTCAGATGCCACGTTCATACATGATTGCGGCATCTGAGTGTAAAAGTAACAATAATTCAAACTTACAAATTTAACTTACCGCCTCCATTTGCTTGCGACGGGACGGCCGCCGCCATCTTGCTGTGCGGTGTGAGATTACATCTTCATGCTAGCTGGCGTGATGACGTATGACATCATCACGCCTGCCGGCATGATGATGTAATCTCACGCCGCACAGGATTTCGGACGAGATCTTCAAGCAAGATGGAGGCTGGTCGTCCGTCGCAAGCAAATGGAGGCGGTAATTTTTTTGTTTGTTTGTTTTTTATACTATTTCAGGTTAAATCGATTCGCTGACACGAAGCACGAGGAAATTTGGCTTCTAGGCGAATCGAATTTATCCTGAAATTCGGATTGAATACCACTTTGTGGGATTTGATTCGCTCATCTCTAAAAATAAACTCTGGGTTTCTTAGTAAGCCTCCTCCCAAAGGGCTAACTGAAGAATAACGATGATTTATCATCTGGACTGGTTTGAGAAATAGTCTATTCAGCATCCGTCTCATGCAAGTGAGAGAATAAAACTGGATCATTTTCCACAAAGTGAGCTATTGCAAAGGGCGAAGTCTTCTGTGTGGAGTCACAGCTGCATCACTGTATAAAAATCCACACTTCCTTCGTGTCTTTTGTCATTTACGTATGAGTGTTCATCGGGATCAGATAAACAGTAGGAAATCTTTCCTTTCACAGGCCGAGGCTTCTGTGATTCTGAGCAGGATGGTGTGTTCAGCTGAGCGCGATAAAACCTGCAAACATCCATCATTTGCTTTTACTTCTCCTTGTAGCATTTGTGTTTTTACTGTCGCACTTCTCTTGCATTCCATGGGAAATGATTTGTAATTTCCATGGCAATACCAACGTGCAAGCTCTTCTTATATTGATTTCACAATTTGTCACCGGACTTATATATGCCTCAAGTGCAAAAAATATAGATCATTTAAAAACTCTTATCTACTGTTTATAGTTACTGTTTCGCCATAGTGCCTTCAGAGATGTTTCCAGTAGGGGGTTACTAAATATTTCTTGTAAGCCATTTCCTCTAAAGATAGAGACATACTGGGTAAGATGTCGTTTGTTTGGAAGCTGTTAGGGGACAGGCAAACTCTATAGTATTCTATGTAATGTGTGTTAGAGGCAAGGCTTGGAAGCGCATTGTAATAGAAAACACATATCTAAAGATCAACGAATGAGCCTAAAGAGAAACTCCCACAAATTTCTATTGTCTAGCCTGACGTAAATTGTAGTGAGAGCTAACTTTTTACTGGAGGATGAATTTGTGAGTTATCCGCTACCTTCTGGTCCTCAACTATGTCATGTGACTGACACTGACTCTCAAAACGACAGAATGAGAGAGTTTTATCAAAATTGGTGCAACGGGAAACTGTCTTAGTTGTCTATTATAATGAATGAGCTTGATCTTTTTATTTTCCAACAGAGCTCTGAAAAATAAAAGGTGGAATCTGATTGGTTGCTATTGGCAAACAAAATGTTTTCCCATTGAACCAGTTTTGATAAATCTCTCCCAATGCTTGATGTGAGGACAGGACAGTTTCTCCATTCATTGCTATGAAAACTACAATGTCAATCTCATAGGAATGAATAGGCAAACTGGTGTCCTGTCCACACATATGACAACTGAAGAGCTGGAGTGTTGGTCACATGACACAGCTGAGGGCCAAAATAAAGGCATTGGTAAAAGTATTACCTTCATTACAATTGACATCATGTACCTTTCTAACAGAAAAGAGATTAAACATATTTTTGGGGAGTGTACCCCTTCCTTTAGAGGAATGGGTTCGATGTAGCTAGAAATGTTGTGTGTAATCTACATATTTTGGGTCTCTTTGCAAGCAAAGAAAATATGCATTTATAGAGTGCTCTGTGAAACGAAAGACTAGGGGAATGATCCAACCCATCAGCATGGGCATTTCACTGGTGACACACCTGTATTATGTATTATTGAAGCACACCCAATGATTGTCTGCTTAGTAGTGCCTTTGACTGAGCCTGAAATGCAGTACCAGGCATATCTGAATCTATAGATGAGCTGAAGGCATGACAACGCTGTAATCCCTTTCTTCTGGGGTTTAGTAAGGGTTCCAGTTGCCTACCCAAACTGGTCCCATATTTATAACCTATCCAAAGGACAGATCATCAATGGTTTAGGCCTACTTCACACGAACGTTTTTTTTTGCGAGTGTACGGGCCTTTTTTTGTGTTCCGTATACGGTCCGTATATGGAACCATTCATTTCAATGGTTCCGCAAAAAAAACGGAATGTACTCCGTATGCATTCCGTTTCCGTATTTCCGTTTTTCCGTTCCGTTGAAAGATAGAACATGTCCTATTATTGCCCGCAAATCACGTTCCGTGGCTCTATTCAAGTCAATGGGTCCGCAAAAAAAACGGAACACATACGGAAATGCATCCGTATGTCTTTCGTATCCGTTCTGTTTTTGCTGAACCATCTATTGAAAATTTTATGCCTAGCCCAATTTTTTTCTATGTAATTACTGTATACTGTATATGCCAAACTGGCTGAATCCCATGCCTGCTCTTCACTCCAGATACCCATTACAACTGACATTTGCTTGTTACTGACATTTAGTTCAGTCCCATTGGATGCATATCTTGAAGTTACTCTATTTGTTAGAGTGGATTTGTGAAGGATAGAGTTAAACGCAAATATGAGAAATAAAGCAGATGTTGTATTTAGATTCAATGCTTTATAATATCAGTACTAGTTGTTACTCGATCCTACCATGTAACTGTCCTGTTGTCATGCGACCACTTCTAGAGCACCATGAAATGTATTAATATTGCAATAGTCAAAATAGGTAAAGAGCCTTAGAGCATAAATTGCTTATTAAGTACCTGAAAAAAATTTGCTACTATTAGATTCATTTTTAATTGTGGAGTTACTGTAGTCAGATATTACTTTAAAGGGATTCTGTCAGCAATATTTTCGATATAGAGCTGTTCATATCATCCTATTAGTCTCCATTATCTAATTAAAAATATACTAGTTTTATCCCACCTGTCCTTAAATTTTTGATAAAAATCAGTCAGGTCAGCGCCCGTGAGCGAAGTGTGCAGACAGCTGGCGCATGCACGCTTCGTTCGCTGAGGCTGCTGCCAGGACACCGCCTGGGCGCTGACCAGTGGATCCAGGGTGCATGCGTGAGACTACGGCACACCATCTGTGATGAGAGGAGTGAATAATTAACAGTAGGGCGACGCTGGGCTACGAGATACGGGGCGAGGCTGGGAACAAACGGACGGTGGGACAGCCCCTTGGGCACGTTAGTAAGGTAATTAGCATATACAGTAAATAAAACCGATTTTCATCAAAAATTAAAGGACAGGTGGGGGTAAAACTAGTATATTTTTAATTAGATAATGGAGACTGATAGGATGATATAAACAGCATTTAGAAGCTGTTTTCCTGTATAGCTGCTCATAGTACAACACTATTTGTTCAGACGGAACGCTTAATCATACTGATTTATCACATAAAGTAGTCGAACACTGTCTTTTTTTTTCCTCCGTCGATATCCTACACATTAATGCTGATAATGAAGCTAGGGAATAATGGATTCTGTAGTAGACACAGATGTCTGAAATTGCTACTGAAGTTGGTATCTTGTCACATTGACACATGTACATCCACGGAGAGGATTCTGGGAGAAGATACAATCGCTACAAATACTTTCATACATAAAGAACATGAAAAAAAGGATACACAAATCCTAAATCACTATTGTACAGCTGTCGGTAGAGCTTGTAAACAGAGAATTATTCAATCTCAGACCTAAAATGGTGTCATCCAAGGCTCCTGTGAAAGACCATCTCTCAAGATAAATGGTCATTTATACTGAGTAAAATCCTTTGCCTGCAATTGCCCTGAATTCATGGAGCTGGAAGAAGAAATGACTGAGTAGGTGAAAAGGTTTATCATACTAAATGTGTCACAGCAAAAAAATTGTGTTGGTGCCATAGATATCCCTTGTAAAGGAAATGTAGGAGCCACAATCACATTCACTACATATAATACATAGCGTAGTAGTTCCATAATTTCATACTATATGCTAAAAAAACTAAAAATATGATAATATTTCCATTAAAAATTGTGGGTAAAAAATAGCCTTACCGCAAGGATCATCCCCAGCTAAATTTTACTAAACATTCATTTTACTCTCTTGGATCCTGAAAATTACAAATCATAGGACCACTATAAAATGGAATAAATATTGAGCCTGTTATTTGTGGAATTTTACATCTTTTAAAAGAGATTTTCCCCACAAATAGAAATCATTTAGAGACCCTACATTTAAGTGCAAATAGATTTTTTTTTTTTCTTCACTAGTGATGAGTGAATTGATTCTACGGGATCCGAATTCAACCTACATTGACAAAATCAGAATTTTAAGTGATTTGATTTGGGAGAATTTTGAGGGAGATCGAGAGAGACTAGAATGTTATCAACAGCTTTTCACGGCAACTGAGGCTTTAAGTCAAATCAATTTGGGTCTGAATTGGATGACTGATTCAGTCAAATCAGACCCTAATCGAATTTACAGAAATTTGCTCATCACTACGTTTCAACACTCTCTCTTTTGCCATGGGATTCATTTACTTCTGAAACTGTTTCTGAAGTTACTGACGAGGAACACTTCTTGGGCCAGCATCACGTGGTCAACTGATTCTAACAATTCTACAAATGGTCAATGGTACACATTCCCTGCCTTCACCCACAAAAAAAACATCATAGGGTGACTGCTACAATGCTTCTTCGGTGAAAGGATACATACGAAACTCAGATATATTGGTTTGCGCAAGTGCAGAGGGGTTGACTAGCACAGAACACTAAAAGAGCATGGAAGGAGAATGAAATGACTGTGGCTACAAGTGTCATTAGTGGACCCTTCCCCTGGCAATGGTTTTTATAAAGAAGATAGGCACGCAGAGCAGATGTAATGCAATAACTTTTGAATGGTTGATTTTTTTTTTCAATTGATTAAAATAACCAAAGTATATGATTCTCTGATGAATTAGCTACATTTATGTGAGAATACCCTTTTAAGACCAACCTAGTGTAAGATAGAAATAGGCCACGCACAAAGTGTGACTAGGGCTACAAAGCAAAATCTGACCACCGACATTAGGACTGTAAATGTTTGCTCCTAAAGATTCTGATTGCTCACAGATCCAGCAAGTTTTGTTTTCTGCTGAATATTGTGTTGCATTTGCAGTAGCTTGCGGGTTGCAACGTAACCTCAATCACTATAATGCGGTGCAATGTAGTAGCACAATGCTGATTTTGTATGTTGCACAACTACAGGTCACTATGTAGCCTGAGTATAAGACTTTAAAACTGCACATACACTTTGTAAGAATCATAATTCCTTTCCCAAGAATCATTCCAAAATGTCCCGCAACATATGATAAT
Source organism: Bufo bufo (assembly GCF_905171765.1). Lineage (NCBI taxonomy): Eukaryota > Metazoa > Chordata > Amphibia > Anura > Bufonidae > Bufo > Bufo bufo. Next base: position 360,086,571 of record NC_053391.1, on the reverse strand, counting down.
AGTCTCATTCTTGGCTTCAAACTTGGTTAGAAATCAAGTACCGTAATGGAGCATGCCAAAACATATTAGGAAGTGAACAGTGATATAGAAGGTCCTGGATCTTGTTATAGAAAATATGGGCTTCTAGAAGAAATCCTAGGATAGATTTATAAAAGATATACCACATGGAAAAGCTGATCTAAAGTCTAGGCTCATATCAGCATTGGAGGCTTTGTTAGGAACCTCAGTCACAGAGTACATTAGAATTGCTGGAAAGAGTAGCAAAAATGAAGTCTGTTAAAATGACAGTTTTGAAAGCCTGATGGAGTCTATTATAATTACAGAATATTAGGGTCCACTGGGTGCTGTTGGTGTCCGTCATTTGACTTATCAATTCTTGGCTTGAATTCGGCATTTCTATTCCTATAACGGAACAGACAGATGGAAGTAGGAGTGCACATGTGAACCTAGTCTAAGGTAAAAAATAAAATGTATTATTTGCTAAGTCGGCTTATTTTAATATCCCTTAACTTTAAATTTATGGAGGAGGAATTGTGGACTAGGAAGGGCCTGGAGAACTGTAGAGGTCAAGTCCATTGTTGTTGTAGTGATCAGTGTTCTCACTTAAAATAGGACCTATCACCTCTCCTCAAATGTCTGCTTTCAGTAACTGCTTGATTTCCCCATGCAATAACATTTTTGAAGCCTGTATGGTAAGGTCAGGCAGCACTGCGCGTTAGTCGGCGGGTGCTCGGTCTTGTGGATGTAATCTTATCTTATAATATTGCTCAGACGCGAAGCTTCTTAGATCCATCGTTTACAGACATTGGCTCCTAAGGGGTTCAATCGGGATTACGCCATTAATAGCTTCCTGTAAGATCCTTCCTTTTTTTACATGTCTTACCTCTCTCCTTCCTGGCCGCACTATGTTGCGATTGTCAGTAATTAGCACATTTGTCATAATACACCATGAATCATGGATGTGTATATAATATATGTCCCTTTTTGCAACACTGTTTTCTCTGCAGTGCAATTGTAACTTACCCTTTAGTACGTCATCTCTGCGAAGACTAAACAAGAGGCGTCTATTTACACTGTTGTTGATATGTCTCCCCGGCAACGTGATGTCATCATCACATGACCATGGGCACATGACCATGGGCGGGCTATTTAAATTCATTGGGTAAATTTGTTGCAATACATCATGGATCATGGATGTGCATATAATATATGTTTCTTTTTTGCAACATTGTTCTCTTTGCAGTGCAATTGAAACATATCCTTCAGGACGTCATCTCTGTGAAGATTAAACAAGAGATGTCTACTTATACTGTTGTTGATATGTCTCCCCGGCAACGTGATGTCATCATCACATGACCATTGGCAGTGTGATGTCATCATCACATGACCATGGGCGGGCTATTTAAGTTTGTTTGTTTGTTTGTGTTTTCACATATACTGCTGCTCACTTTCTGTTTAAAAAAGACACCTGTGAATGTCGAACCGCGCGTCCATGAGTGACCAATAAATCCTTTTGAGCAAAGAAAATTGGAGTGCCGGTTTTTCTTCGTTGTGCTAACATTTTTGAAGCATCCTTTCATATAATTGTATGTTGTGCCCTTCCTCTGTTATTTCTATTAGTGGTTTACGGCTAAATTACCAACTGGGTGATACCATTTCCCTGCACAGTCTACACTGTCCATGTGCAACCCAGTAGGTGTTTTTTTTTTCCCACAGCAGGAATAACAGAGGAATTGCACAATATATAGTTATAAAAAAAAGTATAACTATAACATGATCTGGAATTGTCATTTTATGTGGAATGCAATTATTTACTAAAACAGACATGTCAGAAGTGGAGACAGCTCCTCTTTAATGCAGCATCCAGTTTATAGTGATCTGGATCTGACAGCATGGGTAAACATATTTACTAGAAAATGTCAACTTGTTGTACCAGAGTCATTGTAAATTAATGTACCAGTAAGGGGTTAAACAATTTATCACCTCAACAATGCCTTTGAGCAGTGACAATACCATTCTTAATATCTGTAAATTGCAATTTTTTAAGGTTCTCCGGTGTGTGTGCTCATCAGCCAAAGACAATTACTTTAACCTACAAAAAAGAAAAAAAGAAAAAACACAATTCTATGGATTTTCAACATCTAAATCCACAAGAAAATGGTCAAATATAAAGTACTCGTAACAAGTAATCGAGTACATAAGTGGCAATCCATATGCTCACAAATAGAGATAGTAATCCATATGCTCACAAATAGAGATAGTCTCCGGGACACGTATAAACAGGACAGCGCAAGTGACAAGGAGGCCATTAGGGGAGATTGGAAACAGTCATTTAATGTAACAAATAGAGTTTAACAGGATTTTATCTGACTTTTTTAATGAGCTGGGAGATTGCCGCAGATATTAGACCATTAGTGAGAGGACATGTTTTGCCAAGTTCTCATCCTATTAATATTCTTCCAGCCAAGCCAGGAAGTGCCCTTCAGAATGGAGAACTTGTGTGGGTGGACAACACCCCGGGAGACCGCAATTACGATTTTAATCCATTGCAATTTTAAAGCATAAGACACCCAGATTCCTTATGTTGTCACATCCTGAACAAGCTCTTACAATAAGAGGAAGGCCAGTTCTCCATGTACTCACAGCCCTCGAACTCAGTTGGCAAACCTAATGCATTCTCCTTCTTCCATTTGTCATTGAAATAGCAAAATAATCTTTTTTTTCTGACAAGTCTAAAATAATGCACTGTTGTTCCCCTGGCACGCTCTAAGTTATATGGAAGGATGATCAGCTTAATAGCTAATTAGAGAATTGGGAAGATAGTCTCCAGAAAATAGCTTGATCAGAGAAATGCTAAAAAATTTAAGAAGATATTTATTAACAACGAGAGAAATTGATGTAATTGATTACGCTGTACATGGTTAATTAAAAGAATGGATCACGGCTGAATGTATTTCATATTAAGATAGGCAATGACTAGTTTAATGAATGCTATTTTTTACCGGTGCCTACAATGTGCTTTGTCCTGTCCAGGTTTTTTTTTTTTTATGACAAATGTACCTCAATGACGGCAAGCCTGACTAAAATGGATTGCATGTCGGTGGATGACAAAAGCCAAGGTTCTTTTATTATAAGAGAACATTTCCAGAAGACCTGGATACAGAGTGAGTGTATGATAAAACAACCTTTGTTAAGACGCTCTTTCCATGCAAAATATACAAAGCATCTCCTGAGTGGCCATGAAAAGAGTTAATACCATAATGGGCTCAGAGCTGATAACATGTGAAGAATGCAGTTCATTTCCATAGCGCGTTATGCATGGTAGCAATCCAGAGACCAATATTATACTGGTACTATGCATGAATGCTAAGGAACAACTGCATAGGGCTCTTCTTCTCTCAGATGTGCGGTATAGCCTTCCGGAAGGCTGTTCCAGCATAGAATGCTGGAAATCAGGAGGACAAAAACACTTGTGTGCAGCGTTTTCCCCCCGGCCAAATACCGGCAATTTTTGCCAAGTAGTGGCCAGATCTTCCACAGACTCTATTATATTAAAAATGATAAAGGTGTCTCTCTTCATCCGAAGATGTGTAATAGTGGATTCTGTACATTTGTCTTAATAAGCTCTACACCTGGCTGTACAGGCCTCTTAATAACTTCAAAAAAACAGGCATAGAAAATGGTAAATGAGACTGGCTTATCTGCCCGTCTCCTTCCCGCCCATACTATGCCCACTTTATTAGACCTGGCGTAAACAATGATAAGTCACAGATGGTGGCACAAAGGACCTTTGCAACACAATCTACGCCAGAAATACGCCTAATTTAGGCATATTTTTTTATAAATCTTAGTAGGGCATACCTACATTCGGCTGCACATGGAGACCAACTGAATTAACAATGTATATTTAATGATCATATCACATATAAAAAAAACTCTATAAAACTCTATAATAAAACATAAGACATAAAACTTCTAAAATCCTTTTGGTGATATTGCACACAAGCTGCAGTCCTGGTTTGTGATGTTAATGACTTTGTGTCAGCAGCAATAATATTGTCCAGTGACATCAACAAACTTGGCCTACTACTATTTAAAAATTCTACTGTGATATTTGTGAAGATTGGGTGGATCTTTTCAGTAGGTGCACCCATTCCATGGTTTTGGCGAGTAGGTGAGCCATCTCTAGAACAATTAGGCATATTTTCGTATAATAAATTACTCCCAATATGTTTTTTAATTCCAAACAGGACTTGATTGTAAATATTTAATTCTTATTTATTTACTTTTAGTTTTTTTTGTTTACTTTTTGTATTACTCTAAATTGGCTAATTATTTCATAGTTTCTCTATATTTTGTCTATAGATTGGTGGACTCTCAGGATAATGATTGTAATACCTAAAGGAATATAATAAAAGTATATATTTTTGCATTTTCTATATTTCTTATATTCTTTATATTTTATATCCAAATATATGGTTGACTATTGCGAGTGTACGGTAGTGCTGGTCCATTTGTACTTCTTTTTTAGTGATTTGGAACCCATTATAGTGAATGAGGCGGGTGTGTAACATCTAGCAATGCAGAATCCCCAGAAGTCTTGCCGGAATGCTGCACTGCAAATGTGAAACTAGCTTAGCTAAAAAATATGTAGTTTCCTCTATGGCTTGCCATTCACATGAGAGACCTGTTATTTGAATGCTCATATCAGCTATCTGACCAAGCCCCATACCCATGTGAGTTCTGAACAGATGACTTTTCATGCACGCAGAAGAGAAGAAAGAAGTTAAGCCAATGCTAGACACCTCTGCAAGCAACTTATCTCCCTAAGAACAAATGGATAGGGCATGCTGGCATGCAAGAGCCTGATTATTCCTTCTCCTGATATCTGTTATTGAAAAATAGTTGAGAAACCTCCATAAATGTTAAAGTGATGGCCAGTACCAACAAAATCAGCAGTTTTGGCTTGAATGCACCATACCTCTAAAGTGTATGGCCAGCTTAATGACACATAATATACATGATCTCTTCTCTAAAGTGGTAATTTAAGGAGGATCTTCTTTCATGTTGTATTTCTTTTGTATCTGCACCTATGGGATATTTTTTTTGTCTGTGTCCATAACTACTATAGACATGAATAGGCCACCCCACATATGGATATGCCATAAAAGTATATGATAGGAAAAAAGTTTCACTGATTATATTAAAGAGGATGTGTGGAATCCTAAAAATTTAACTTAATTGTGTAAACCTCGTCTAGTCTCCTACGCAGCATAACAGTTTTCCTGTCAATTTAATCTCCATGCCCGTGCTGGCCGCTGTGCTCCATTGTTTACAACCCAAACTTCCAGGTTGTGGGTGTAGATGAGCAACAGCCACAACATTTCTCATAGTGCTGTGCACTGCAAGATCAAGCTAAAATTTAAACACCTACTACACCCATTCCTGAGCCAAAATCTCAGCCTACTATACACTCCATCATCCCCTTGCTATGTGCTCCTAACATTTCCTTCCACACAGCTTCAATAACACAAGCTTTGGACTCCACCTAGCCTGCTTGTGGATTGAGAGCATCGACCAGCCCAAGATTACATGTGTCTGACATCACAGCCATTTGGGTTGGGATTCTGAAGGAGGGCATCACAGTAGTCCTGCAATCTTTACAGGGGCACACTCAAGTGACCACTCTCCTGATCTCCAGAGTGAAACAGAAAGTATAGTGCAAGTACATTAGTAAGTTCTAGAGCCTGGCAATGGAAGCACAGGGAAAGGGAAAAATGTATACCTGGATAACCCCTTTAATCATCTATCTTCAAAGTCTATCTAGTTGATGTAATGGTACCCCAAACTTTCAATCTGGAGCTTGAAACCTAACCATACTATGTAAAAAAAAAAAAGGCAGTATAGTGTGGTCTTGAACAGCCCTTGAGATATTGATTAGTCCATCTCTTGGGCTGCACACTTCAGTGTTAGCTTGGGGTGCTATTTAGTTGGCAGAACTATCACTTGCTAGTCTGAATGAAGTCTCTTGCGTATCTGTTAACATTCTCTGGCTGGTTTGGAATGCACTGAGGATGCCCTGTATGCGAAAAGCATATTAACAACTCTTTCTACGGGTAATTCCCTGATGTTACACAGGTTTAAACTGGCTCAATTGCCCTAAAATAGAATTAAATTAATTAGCCTGACTTCAATGCATGAAACTAATGATTATTGATGCTTTACAACACTTCAGGGAAAAAAAAGGTGATTTATGAACCACAAAACAAAACTAATCATGGTGGAGAATAACATTTGTCAGTGTCTGTGTACAAGGGAAAAAAGACTAAAATGGATCTGATATTCTGCAGTAGATAATGGCACCAGTGGATGAAGGACTGACACAGTCACCTAACTGGTCTTCTGGGAGGAGAAAAATATCTACAAGGGTTCATGGGATGTTCAAGATTTAGTGTCTCTTCGCTATAGGCTGCATCTGGTACTGCAACTCAAGTGTTATCATAGTAAGGCCTCCTGCACACGACCGTTGTGTGCACCCGTGGCCGTTGTGCCGTTTTCCGTTTTTTTTCGCGGACCCATTGACTTTCAATGGGTCCGTGGAAAAAACGGAAAATGCACCGTTTTGCAGGGGCATCCGTGATCCGTGTTTCATGGCCGTGAAAAAAATATGACCTGTCCTATTTTTTTCACGGCCAACGGTTCACGGACCCATTCAAGTCAATGGGTCCGTGAAAGAACACGGATGCACACAAGATTGGCATCCGTGTCCGTGATCCGTGGCCGTAGGTTAGTTTTTATACAGACGGATCCGAAGATCCGTCTGCATAAAGCTTTTTCAAAGCTGAGTTTTCACTTTGTGAAAACTCAGAACCGACAGTATATTCTAACACAGAAGCGTTCCCATGGTGATGGGGATGCTTCTAGTTAGAATACACTACAAACTGTGTACAAGACTGCCCCCTGCTGCCTGGCAGCACCCGATCTCTTACAGGGGGCCGTGATCAGCACAATTAACCCCTTCAGGTGCGGCACCTGAAAGGGTTAATTGTACTATCATATCCCCCTGTAAGAGATCAGGGCTGCCAGGCAGCGGGGGGCAGACCCCCCCCCCTCCCCAGTTTGAATATCATTGATGGCCAGTGCGCCCCCCCCCCCTCTATTGTAATTATTCGTTGGTGGCACGGTGTGCGCCCCCCCCTCCCTCCCTCTATTGTAATAATTCGTTGGTGGCACAGTGTGCGCCCCCCATCGGCCCCCCCTCCCTCTATAGCATTAACAACATTGGTGGCCAGTGTGCGGCCTCCCATCTCCCCCCCCCCCATCATCATTGGTGGCAGCGGAGTTCCGATCGGAGTCCCAGTTTAATCGCTGGGGCACCGATCGGTAACCATGGCAACCAGGACGCTACTACAGTCCTGGTTGCCATGGTTACATAGCAATAGTACAATAGTAGAAGATTCATACTTACCGGCTGCTGCGATGTTCGTGTCCGGCCGGGAGCTCCACCTACTGGTAAGTGACAGCCTCAGGTCTGTGCGGCGCATTGCTAAATGAACTGTCACTTACCAGTAGGAGGAGCTCCCGGCCGGACACGAACATCGCAGCTCCCAGGTAAGTATGAATCTTTTACTATTTTACTATTGCTAGTAACCCGCTGCCACCAATGATGGGGGGGGGGGGCGGGAGATGGGAGGCCGCACACTGGCCACCAATGTTGTTAATGCTATAGAGGGAGGGGGGGCCGATGGGGGGCGCACACTGTGCCACCAACGATTTATTATAATAGAGGGAGGAAGGGGGGGGGGCGCACACTGTGCCACCAACGATTTATTACAATAGAGGGAGGAAGGGGGGGGCGCACACTGCCACCAACGAATTATTACAATAGAGGGAGGAAGGGGGGGGGGGCGCACTGGCCACCAATGATATTCAAACTGGGGAGGGGGGGGTCTGCCCCCTGCTGCCTGGCAGCCCTGATCTCTTACAGGGGGATATGATAGTACAATTAACCCCTTCAGGTGCGGCACTTGAGGGGTTAATTGTGCTGATCACGGCCCCCTGTAAGAGATCGGATGCTGCTAGGCAGCAGGGGGCAATCATGTACACAGTTTGTAGTATATTCTAACTAGAAGTGTCCCCATCACCATAGGAACGCCTCTGTGTTAGAATATACTGTCGGAAATGAGGTTTCACGATCTAACTCATATCCGACAGTATATTCTAACATAGGGGGCGTTCCCATGGTGATGGGGACGCTTCAAGTTAAAATATACCATCGGATTGGAGAAAACTCCGATCCGATGGTATAAAAGGGACTCCAGACTTTACATTGAAAGTCAATAGGGACGGATCCGTTTGAAATGGCACCATATTGTGTCAACGTCAAACGGATCCGTCCCCATTGACTTGCATTGTAATTCAGGACGGATCCGTTTGGCTCCGCACGGCCAGGCGGACACCAAAACGACTTTTTTTTCATGTCCGTGGATCCTCCAAAAATCAAGGAAGACCCACGGACGAAAAAACGGTCAGGGATCACGGACCTACGGACCCCGTTTTTGCGGACCGCAAAAAAATACGTTCGTGTGCAGGAGGCCTAAGGGTGCATTCACATGGCCATGTCCGTTTTGCGGACCGCAAACCGTGCGGACCCAATGAGTTCAAAGGGTCCACGATCTCCATGTTGCGGCCAAAGATACAAGTCCTATTTTTCTGTGTGGCCGCAAAGATTTGGAAGCACTCAGTAGTCTTTCCCTGTGCTTCCGGGTCCGTGCGGTTTATAATAGTTAGTTGTTAAAGGACAGGATCAGAACAGAGGTGTTGCACAGATCAGGGAAACTTTGAAATATTGTTTCTTTGATGCTTATAATTGCCATGCAGCCTTATTCAGCACATAAGGCTTAGTGATTTAAATAGCTAAGAGAAAGAGCTTGGTGTACAGTCACAAATAAGCAGCGGAACCCTTATCCAGGAGTAGGTTCAGTCTCCTTAAAACAGTCAAATCCACAAGCAATTACAGGGACCGCGCTGATATCAGCAGTTTAAGACACAGTGCAGACTTGACACTCGATCCAACAGATGGTTGTTCACATTCCACTCCTATGGACCTCTCCTGCAGGGTCTTGCCACCAACCGAAACTTTCAATACACAGCACCAATACCTTCACAAAGAAAATAAGCACATGGCGCAATACCCAAGTGGTAAAGTAAGTATACAATTTATTGTACTTACAAAATTCAAGGAGTAAAAAGCATTTCATAAAAACGTGCCCGACCCGGGTTTCGCCTTAGGCTTCGTCAGGGGCTGAGGGAATGAACTCCCTCAGAACAGGTGTAATATATGCTTCCATGATTGCTTCCGGACAGCACCCCACCCCCGTAACATCCGGAGGGAGGTAACATATATTATATCAGGAATACATAAAAAACATCACTTTACAAAAATATCACATATAATAATATCCTAAAACCAATACATTTCAAGTACAATACCCACATGCTATTAGCATGGACAGTATAAAAATATTAGAAAAATTAGAAAAAAAAATATTAGAAAAATTAGAAAAATTTGTTTTTCCCACAAACTACGCAACCTGCGTATGATTTTTTTTTTAAGAATGTCCTAGTTTGTAAAATGGGGTCATTTTTGGGTGGTTTCTATTATGTAAGCTTCACAAAGTGACTTCAGACCTGAACTGGTCCTTAAAATGTGGGTTTTAGGCCTCCTGCACACGAACGTGTGCGCCCTGTGGTCGTGCTGCGGCCCGCAAATTTCTAAGGCCTCCTGCACACCGAACGTTTGCGCCCCGTTGCGTATTGCGGACCGCATTTGCGGATCTTCAATACACGGGTGCCGTTCCGTGGGCATTCCGCATCACAGATGCGGACCCATTCACTTCAATGGGTCCACAAATCCGGAGATGCAAAAATGTGTGGGACGGAAGCATGGAACGGACCCTACGGGAGCACTACGGAGTGCTTCCATTAGGTTTCGTCCCGTACTCCCGTTCCGCAAAAAGATAGAACATGTCCTATCTTTTTGCAGAACAGCCGGATCACGGACCCATTAAAGTGAATGGGTCCACAATCCTCTGCAGGTGCCCCACGGATGATGTTCGTGCATTGCGGCCCGCATGGATGATGTTCGTGCATTGCGGCCCGCAATTTGCGGGCCGCAGCATGACCACGGGGCGCACACTTTCGTGTGCAGGAGGCCTAAAACCCACTTTTTCAGGACCAGTTCAGGTCTGAAGTCACTTTGTGAGGCTTACATAATAGAAACCACCCAAAAATGACCCCATTTTACAAACTACACCCCTCAAGGTATTCAAAACTGATTTTTACAAACTTTGTTAACCCTTTAGGTGTTCTACAAGAATTAATGGAAAATAGAGAGAAAATTTCAAAATGTCACTTTTTGGGCTGATTTTCCATTTGACTCCATTTTTTCCAGTTACAAAGCAAGGGTTAACAGCCAAACAAAACTCAATATTTATGGCCCTGATTCTGTAGTTTACAGAAACACCCCATATGTGGTTGTAAACTGCTGCACGGGCACACGGCAGGGCGCAGAAGGAAAGATATGCCATACAGTTTTTGGAAGGCAGATTTTGTTGGACTGGTTTTTTGACACCATGTCCCATTTGAAGCCCCCCTGATGCACCCCATGAGTAGAAACTCCAAAAAAGGTACTATTTTAGTGTACATATGGTTTTTGATTGCTCTATATTACACTTTTTGTGAGGCAAGGTAATAAGAAATAGCTGTTTTGGCACCGTTTTTATTTTTTATTTACAACATTCATCTGACAGGTTAGATCATGTGGTATTTTTATAGAACAGGTTGTTACGGACACGACATTACCAAATAAGCATTTTTGAAAAAAAAAAGATTTTTTAGTGTCTCCACATTCTGAAAGCCATAGTTTTATTTATTTTTTGGGCGACTGTCTTGTGTAGGGGCTAATTTATTTTGGGATAAGATGACGGTTTGATTGGTACTATTATAGTGTGCATATGACTTTTTGATCGCTTACTATTACACTTTTTTATGATGTAAGGTGGCAAAAAATGGCTTTTTTTACACCATTTTTATTTTTATTTTTTTACGGTATTCACCTGAGGGGTTAGGTCATGTGAAATTTATATAGAGCAGATTATTATGGACGCGGCGATAATATGTCTACTTTTTTTATTTATGTAAGTTTAACACAATGATTTAATTTTTTAAACATCATGTTTGAGTGTCTCCATAGTCCGAGAGCCATTGTTTTTTCAGTTTTTGGGCGATTATCTTAGGTAGGGTATGATTTTTGCGGGATGAGAGGACGGTTTGATTCTCACTATTTTGGGGTGCGTATGACTTTTTGATCGCTTGCTATTACACTTTTTGTGATGTAAGGTGACAAAAAATTGCCTTTTTTATTTTATTTTACGGTATTCACCTGAGGGGTTAGGTCATGTGATATTTTTATAGAGCAGGTTCTTACGGACGCGGCGATACCTAATATGTATTTTTTTTTTTTTTAAGCTTTATACAATAACAGCATTTTTAAAACAAAAAAAATGATGTTTTATGTCTCCATATTCTGAGCCATATTTATTTTTTATTTTTTGGGCGATTGTCTTAGTTATGGGCTAATTTTTTGCAAGATGAGGTGACGGTTAGATTGGTACTATTTTGGCGGGCATACGCATTTTTGATTGTTCACTGTTGTACTTTTAGTGATGTAAGGTGACAAAAAAATGGTTTATTTAGCGCAGTTTTTATTTTTTTTACGGTGTTCATCTGAGGGGTTAGGTCATGTGATATGTTTATAGAGCCGGTCGTTACGGATGCAGCGATACCTAATATGTCTACTTTTCTTTTTTTCCCTATTATTTTTTTTTTTTTTATCACTTTATTTGGGGAAAATGACTTTATTTTTTTTAGCTTGAAACTTTACATTTTGGGGGGGACTTAATTTTTTCAACTTTTTTTTTCACTTAATTTTTTATCCCACTTTGGGACTTCAACTTTTGGGGGTCTGATCCCCTTTACAATGCATTCCAATACACCCGCCCGATCCCCATGAAGTACATGTATGTCACAGGTCTTTAAGTCCCGGAAAGAAATATCCATACATGTACGTCATGGGTCCTTAAGGGGTTAAACCAAAACCATTAAATCCTACAGTTTTCACACTGGCCACTAAGAATCATAATAGGCGCCACTTCTTGGTACGTACCGATAACTTTACTGCAGCTACCTGCTTACCTTTCATTTCAATCCTGCCTATAATTATATCATCTAGTCGAGCAAATCAAAGTCCACAAAGTGGATTTTGATCTGAATTTCAGGGTAAATTCGATTAGCTGTGAAGCCGAATTTTCTCGTGCTTCTTTGTAGCGAATCAATTTAACCTGAAATAGCATTAAAAAAAATCATCCTTACCTACTCCATTTGCTCACGACGGGCCAGCCGCTGAAATCTTGCTTGAAAATCTCGCACAAAATCCTGTGCGCAGTGAAATATAACATCATCACACCGGCATAATGACGTCATTGTGGGTCACGTAAGATTTTGCGCTAGATCTTCCAGCAAGATGGTGGCGGCAATCAAATGGATCAGTTAAGTATGATTTTATTTTACTTTTAAAATTTTAGACTCTTTTATTTATATCAGATGCCGCGATCATGTATGAGCGTGGCATCTGAGGGGTACAATGACAGGGTGAGGCACAATCGCGGCTCCCTGTCATTGCACCCACCTGTCATTACAAAGAAATGCGCTTCATGATGAAGTCATTCGTCACAAAGTGGATTTAAAAAATAAAATTTTACAAAGCAGTCGGATCAAACTTTTCATAAATTTGCTCCTCTCTAATATCACCTCTGTGTATAGATAAGATAGATAAGATATAATAAGAGTTTATCTATTCTTTCCTTGTACAATGACCCCTGCACAGAGCATGCCTAAAAAACTCTCCCCTAGAAGTCAGCGAGGTCCCCTCCTGACCATTGTGTCTAGGGCCCATGGGGCTGCCGTAAAGCAATTTTCTTAGTGCTTTCTAAATATGGTTAAGCATAGCTCAGGCAAGATGGCCGCCTCCATAATCATGTTCAGGGAGGAGAATTAAAAAATCTGCAATCAGAAAATAAAATCAGATACTGTCTGATTTTAACTGGCAGATACGATTTTTGGTGACACATTTCCTTTAAGATCTCTTCAGGTTGGTCCCAATACTGAAAATGGCTCTAGGTTTGTTATCTACCAACTGTGTGCTTAGTTTTACTAGTCATTGCTGTGGCCAAATTTAAAAATGTTCTAATTTTGCTGAAACTTGCAAACGCTTTTAAGTATAAATCTCAAACATGGGAAAAACTTTTTACTCATCATGAGTTATGAAGGCACTGGCAGAGGAGCTCATTTTAAAGCATACGGTAATTCTCTTTTAACTCCCATGTACAGTTTCCACATTTGCATACACAGCAAGCTATTTTCTAAGCAGTAGGTGGAGTACAAAGCTCTATGGTAATTACAAGGGATAAAAATTTGGATATGTCATATTTTGTGAAGTAAGGATATATATATATATAGAGAGAGAGAGAGAGAGAGAGAGAGAGAGGGAGAGAGAGAGAGAGAGAGAGAGAGAGAGAGAGAGAGATTAACTTAATTCAAGAAATATCTTGAATTATGAAACCTTAAAAATCAGGTAGGAATATTGACAGGACTGTATACATTTGATGGTTGAAATGCAAACCCAGCCTGTAAGATATGTATCTAACAGAAATGAAATGGAAGCAGGTAAATAAAGATTTCTGTACATGCAGGGGCAACCTGCATAAACCTGTTATTCTATATGCACAAGTGATTTGCAGAATTGATCTGAAATCTGCTCCCAACATAAATCAGACATAAACATGGTAAATAAACTGCAAATGTGTACATAATACTCTCCTAATATATTGATTTTTATTGATTTATATACACTTATGCCATTGTTTTGAATTATTTACTATACTGTTAAAGAGAACCACAAAATGCAGTGTGATCTGCAGGCAGCTTGTTATAGAGCAGGAGAAGCTGAGCAGACTGATATATAGTTTATGGGAAAAAAATCTGTCAAACTTGTATATCATACATTTAAAATTCTGCTCTTTCTGACTTCAATTGTACATGGGGGGCATGTTATCAGTGATTGATAGCATTCTTATCTGTAAGTGTGTATACAGAGATATATGTCAGACACTGATAGTTGTATACAGGGGAAATGTTATCAATGATAGTATTATTCTCTGTGTAATTGTGTATACAAAGATAGCTATCAGTCACTGATAGCTGTACATGGGGGAGGTGTTATCAGTGATTGACGGCATTCTCTGTGTAAGTGTGTATAAAGAGATAGCTGTCAGTGGCTGACAGTTGTACATGGGGAGGTGATATCAGTGATTGACAGCATTCTCTGTGTAAGTGTGTATACATAGATAACTGTCGTCACTGATAGTTGCACACATGGGAGGTGTTATCAGTGATTGGTAGCATTCCCTTTGTAAGTGTGTATACATAGATAACTGTCGTCACTGATAGTTGTACATGGGGGAGGTGTTACCAGTGATTGATAGCATTCTCTGTGTAAGTGGTGTGTATACATAGATAGCTGTCAGTCAGTGATAGTTGTACCTGGGGGAGGTGTTATCAGTAATTGTGTATACAGAGATAGCTGTCAGTCGCTGATAGCTGTACATAGGAGTGGACTTAAGTTTAGAAATAGCAGAGATATAAATATAGAAATTACAGGTTTTACTGAATCTTTTCCCACAAAACTATGTATCAGTCTGCTCAGCATCTCCTGCTCTAAAACATGTTACCTGCAGATTGCATTGCATTTTGTGGTGAGAGGATATGCTAGAAAACTTAGACTCAGGTAATGACTTTGCAGCATATGTATGGCACATGCATCAAAAGTACTGGTAAAGTGCTATAACACAACCTAAACTATGTAAACTAAATTTCCCAACAAGATAAAGTTATCTTTTTCCTGTTAGGTAAATACTAAAAGGGCTGGCAATACAAAAAACATAATGTTTGAATGCCCATACCAGAATAGGTAGAGCAGGTAAAATACTGGGAATATTATTATATGCATCTTTTATGCAATCTTTTACTCACTATATTCGCAACAAATATTGGGATGCTTACACATTACACCTACCCGAGCTTTTATGATAATGACATCCCATTCTAAATCCATAGGCATTATTGTGGAGTTGGCCCTCTCTTTAAAGCTCAAACTACTTCCACTCTCTACAAGATTGTGGGATTTTGTTGCCCATTTATCCAAAAGAGCATTTGTGGGGTTAGATACTGATGTTGGATAAGAGGGCCAGGCTCCTGATCTCTGTTCTAGTTAATTCCAGAGATGTTCAAAGGGTGTTGAAGTCAGGTCTCTGTTCAGGTCAGTCAAGTTCTTCTACCCCAGACTCACCCAACCTGCCTTTATGGAACTTGTTTTGTGCACAGAGGCACCCTCATGCAGAAACATAAAAGGGTCTTCCCCAAACTTTTCCCACAATGTTAGAAGCATACAATTGTTAAACATATCTTGGTATGCTGAAGCATTAGAATTTCTCTCCACTTCAACTGAGCCTCGACCAAACCCTGAAAACAATCCCATATCATTATTCATTGTTGCCAAACCCAGATTCATCAGACTGCTATATAGGGAAAAGTGACTTGTCACTCCACAGAACACGTTTCCACTGCTCCATAGTCCGGTGGTGGCATGCTTTACACCACCCAACCCAACACTTGGGCTCGGTGATGTAAGGATTGCATGCAGCTGCTTGGCCATGAAGCTCCTGGCCAGTTTTTGTGCCCATTTTAATGCCAAAGTAGGTTTGGAGCTCTGTAGGTACTGAGACAGAGAGTGTTGGCGACATCTATGCATTATGTGCCTTAGCACTCGGCTACCCTTCTCTGTAACTTTATGTTGTCTGCAGCTTCATGGCTTAGTTCCTATGGCTTCTGAATGCTTCCTCTTTATAATAATACCACTCACAGCTGATTGTATCTCTGGGAGGGAAAATATTTAATGAAAATGTCTTGTTGCAGTGAAAGCATCCTATTAAAGTACCACAATTAAATTCAGTGAGGTCTTTAGAACAACCCACTCTTTCACAAAAGTTTGTAAAGGAAGACTGTATGGATGAGTGCTGGATTTTATACACCTGTGGCAATGGATTTGTATGAATCACCTGAATTAAATGGTTAAGAGGTGCGTCCCGATACTTTTCTCCATACAGTTTATCTTAGGGTATGCGCTGTGTGACTGCATATTTGTGTTTGCTAATTCATTGCAGTCACAGCATATTTGCATTTGCCATTTATTTCAATTTGTTAGGAGGTGCTGCCTAAGGGCTCATTCACACGATTATATGAATGGGTCCGCATTCTTTCCGCAATTTTGCGAAATGGGAGCGGACCCATTCATTTCAATGGAGCCGCAAAAGATGCAGACAGCACACAGTGCGCTGTCTGCATCCGTAGTTCCGTTCCATAGCTCCACAGAAAATATGGAGCATGTCCTTTTCTTGTCAAGAGTAGGCATTTTCTGTATAGGGCTGGCCGTTTGCGTTTGGCATTTTACAATTTTGAGGACCGCAAAACACTCACGGCGACTGAATGAGCTCTAATTTTTTAATTTATTCTATGTCTACAGTGTTTCTCTCAAATCGTAGTCATTTATTGGCATACAGGTCTAAAATATTATTTTAATTTCAATCAGGTTATCTTCCCTCCAGGCTGAGACTGAACTATAAAACTTTTCTCCAAATTTAAACAGCAATCCAATATTATTATGTAAATGCATATAAAATAATTTAGCATTTGCAATAAGTGTGTTCTGTGTATGATTACTCACAAGCAATACTACTAAGAAGGTAAAGGCAATGCAATCGGGGTTAGACTGTCTATATCCCTGTCTCTCTAGCACTTAGTTTGTGTTGTCTTTCCATTAACAAATTTCCATTCATTAATATTTGGCCAGTTCTGCTATATCAGCAATCCCTATAGATGTAGAGCCCTTTGTCTTTGTGGCTACAAATAAGACTGGAATGGACAGAATAATGACTTTGAGGCACACATACCATTAGATTACACATCTGGCAGGTCTAGAACACAAAGCAATGTAAAATAGATTACTTAGACTTGCAGTGTATATGTTGTTAACATGCGAGAGCACACAGCTATTTATCAGGCAGTAAACAGCCTACCAACCAGACTGTGCAGCATTATTACTATGTAAGTAATATTCTGTCCTTTTGCGTCAGCGTCAAAAGTAACAAGCCTTCCTTGTCAGGATTCATAAGCTCGAATCTCATTTCTTTGTCAAACTTGGCTCTGTTGTGAGCGAGAACAACATGAGCCGGAACTGAGATAGAAAAGGCGAGATATTCAAAGTACAATAGATAATCCAGCTTTAAATAGAGGGATGTGGGAGACAAAAATGTAAGGCTCAAGATGGATCAAAATAATTTTTGCAAACTGTGCCAAGAAAGGCTACTAAAATAAGATGGTACATGGCATGTTAGTACATTGCAGCAGTGAATTTTGAAAGATTAAACCTATTTAAAGGGGCAGTATCCATAAAATAAAACCTACCATGGCCTAGTCACAATCAGTGGAATATTCTGTGTTAATAGGGTCTCATCTATCGCTGAGCAAATTTCGTAAAACTCGCTTCAAGTCTGTTTTGCTAGAATTGGTTGGCAGATTTATTTTGGGTCTGAATTGAACTCAAATTTAAAAAGTCTCAATTGCCCTGAATATTTGTGTATGACACTGTAAGGTCTCCAAGGACTGTGCCCAACCCCTTTAAAGCTCTTGAATGCCAAGATAGCATTCGTTTTACCAAGGTAACCGAAACATATATGGCAATGTGTAAATGGGTTGTAGTCAGTGGTAACAAACAAAACAAAAATTCAAAAATTGTCCAAAAAGAATTCCTTTTTGATGTCAGATGTCCTCTGACCTGTAAAAAGGATGGCCTGCATTTTTAGCAATACATTCAAAAGGAATCCCAAAAGTTTCAGGATTTTTTGGGAAGTTTATAATAAATTTGATTAGTTTAGAACTGACTCACTCATCTCTAGTCTCATCACAACAACTTACATGTATTTTATATTGTCACTAATAAGGCACCTACAAGCCTTCAAGCCTTCTGGGTCACACTTATACCTGTGTCAAATACTGTCATTGAATCAGGTCACTGGTGTAACTTTTATTAGTGTCCAAGCTAAAACCAAGTGGATAAAAAAAAATCTATATGTATGATAAACATTGACAGCATGACAAAAACTTATATGTATGACAACATTGGCAGTTCTGTTGGTTGAGATCACTTGTGCTTATTAAAATAGGATTGGTTTATAGACCTATTAACTCCTTTACTTCAGTACTAGAACAGCATGGAGTTTGTCCTAATAGATGGGGGGCAAAAAACAAACCTGACCTAGCCCTTTCCTATGCTTTATCCATACATGTTTCTCAAGGATTAATCAGCGAATCAGCAGGATGAGATTAGAGAGATTGATGTGGTTATAAAAGTGTTCAGTGTTGCAGAGCATGTCCTGGTTGTGTCGACAGATGGAATGTCTTTTTTCACATGCCTCACCAGTTTTAGATGGGACTCTCTACCCCTCAGAGCCATAACTCCTAGCCATGGGTCCCAGAACTAATCAGAGATTGGCACCACAAGTGGTAACACCCACCCACCCACCCACTGCTCTATAGGCTACAAAGGATGATGAGAGAACCTAACTAGTGGGCAGGGTAAACATGCCTTTAACCTCCCTGGCAGTCTAATTCCTGTAGTATTTTCGTACCTGAAGCCATACATTCTTCCGTTCTTCCGGAGCTGCGTCTGGAAGTTGGTGCCGCGCTCCATAAATGCGCATGCGGACAGCACACTGTGTGCTGTCCGCATCCATTCCTGCCCCGTTCTAATTAACCCATGGTAATGTGGTTCAGGGTTACCACTTCTTGCAGTGTAAGTTAACCCTGAGCAACACTCAGGATCACCGCTAGGGAGGTTAAGTGCTGTCAAGGAGACACTGCATGATTTTATAACATAATGTTTATGACCACAGAACCATAGCCATTGATATGGCTTTCATAGAGAGCTTAGTGAAGTCACTATTTGAATGTCTCCAGACTCTACCTTAAGACAAGTAAAGATAGGGGTGGCAAAGGGGTCACAATGTAACTTATGTGGACTGAGTTGGTGGGAAACAAGAATAAATAATTCAACAGCATTTGAATGCAAAGCCTCTTCATGTCTGACTACCTGGACACCAGTATTGTGTGTCACCTGTCAAGATTCATACACAAAGACGATACTGAGAAGCTTGGCAGGGCTCGAAAGGCACACCTGCTGCTTGCTTTCTATTTATTTCTCCTGGAGATTCAGGTGCCAAAAGCTGGAGATTTAAACAGCTTGGTCCCCATGGGTGCAGAATGAGAGCTTTACTATTGTTAGACTATTTAATTATTTGCTTTCAGTAGACAAATGAATCCACCCTTGGCTCATCACTGGGGCCCCTGCCATTCTTTATTTTTCAACAGCTACCCTGGAGAGCTCAAAAACATAGGATTCAACTTAAGATTAAAAATTAGCCTGACCAACTCAGATTGCCCTTCCTCATAACAGAAGAGATATGAATCTAATAAGCTCTTATTTTACTTGATTGAATTTTTTTTAGCAGACAATGTTTTCTCAGATCCTCATGTTATGCATCTTACTAGATATGTGTTCTTTTGTACTGCTGACACTATTAAGTCACAAAAATATCCCCATTTTCAATTCTGTAGATCCATGATGGCTAACCTCCAGCATGCCAGCTGTGCTAATACTACAACTCCCAAGATGCACACTTGCTTGCCTGTTCTCATAACTCCACAGAAATAAATGGAGCATGCTGGGAGTTGTAGTTTCACCACAGCTGGCGTGCCGGAGGTTAACCATCACTGCTATAGATGATACCCATTTAATTTATAACTTGCCACCAAAGTATATTCTATATTCACCATCTTCTCCTCTGTGTTACCATAAATATTTTAGTACATGACTATACAAAATAAAAGAAGAAGGTATATTCCAGAATCCAGTTTCCAGATAAATGCAGTCTTTATTTCATCCAGTAAAAACAATCCAAACAGTACAGGGGGGGGGCTACAAACCTGAAGCGCATAAGTTGTGTACTGTATCCTTTTCTGTTTGCATTGTTTTTACTGGTTGAAATAAAGACTGCATTTATCTGGAAACTCATTGGTCTGGGTTTACAGACGAGTTGTACATTTTTGAATCTTATAGCTATACAAAAATATTAAAAAAGTCCTACACATTAAACACAAAAGATGACTTAAATGGTCACTAACCTTTCAACAATCTTTGCACAAATCAATAGTATGGGTGAATATAAGAAACCTTATAATATGTAGTATCTGAGAAAATGTTTTTTTCTCCACTTATCAGCTCCCCCCTCTAAACTAACATTCTCTGCTGAATCCATCTTGAGAGACCAAGGAGAACTGTCAGCACACTGTAGGAGTAGATTAGCTGTCCATAGAATTTTATAGAGAAGATGGAGGAGAAGGAATGAGCTGTTGAAAGGAGAAAGAATCATTTTTCTCTGATAAGATATATTGCAAATTTTATGTTCAACTGTACTATCGATTTATGCAACGTTTGTTGAAAGGTTAGTGACCGCATAAGAAGAAAGTTACAGCCTTTGACTGCTGAGCAGTTTCACTTCTTTGGCTTATATAATGAAATCTGCATACCGCAAATGCAGGGATTAAAATTCATATTACATATAATATAGGGTCGCCTTTAGATAGCTATATAACAGTAAAAGCAAACAGTGGTGGTTTACTTTCACGAGCAGCCTGAAAACCCTTTTTTTCTGATCCTTAGCACAGGAAAGTGTCATATTTGGGAATACATGTTCCAAGATAAAAATTTAAAGTGCTTACAATTGTGTATACATTTGCCATTGAGACTCACTGTAATCTGCTGTAATTCTTATCAATGATCAGATGTCATCTGTGTGGAAATCTGCTGGTAACTATTCAATGTCCCTGCTACTCCACCACAGGGGAAATAAAGCATTATATGGTGCCAATTCACATAACTGGGTGGTTTATGGAATGCTGGAGACACTCTTTGTAAAAGCTCTTCACTCAGGCCAAGAGACCAGGGTCCTGATCAGGAGCCCCTGCTAATAACTACTAACTTTTCAAAATGTTTCACTGGAAAAGAGGACTTCTAAGCAAGATTTAAAAATTTGAAGTCTTGAAACTATTTAGATTTTTTTTACAGTATCTATGTGTTCCGAGAAAACCTACTTGGCTGGTCTCAGAACTCCAATATGAATAGAGGAAGACGCCCATGTGTTGCCACGTCTCCTTTTATAGCCACTGTGGCACCAGTAGGGTGGGGGGACCTCATTTCTGGAGAAAGCTGCAGGTCCCAGAGATGGGATCCATATCTAACAGACATTCATGGAATACATCTTTAATAAAAGCAGACATTTCATGATGTCCCATCCACATTCAGTTGCTCAACACTGTAAACCAAGGGACAACACAGTTGTTCAGTTGTCATTTTGTATTATAAAAAGTCAAAAAACATTTGGTTCCCATGAACTTATTAAAAGGTAAAGATGACTATAATAAACAGATACAACTAAGACTCGATATTGTTGTTAAACCAACTGCAATGTTAGTTTTGCGCAATAAAAAATAAATGGTGCAAATCATTGCTTATTAGTTACATATCTCTGGGTAGGAACAGTAAATCAATGAATATCAAGCACAGAGCAATCATGGTCAAAAAAATAAAGCCATTCCTTTGACATTCAAGAGAACATGCTAATGAGCATTAAGGGAGTTGCACAAAGTTGAACCTATAATTGCCAGTATGCTGCAAGTCAAATTAATTGAGCCAAGTAGTGAATTGTGCTCTTTTAGATTGGTATTAATTTAGTTAGAGCAGACGTGTTTCTAGCTTGAACCTGGGTAATATACTGTACAAGCAGCTACACATAATAATATAAAATATTAGCATTTATTGGCCATTCAATTGCCCTTCACAGGCCCTAAACACTGCAGCAAAAAACATTCCAAATATTTTTTCTGCTTTTTGAGATATTACATTATAAAAGAGCTGTTTGTTTATTGTTGTTGTATATACTATTTTCTGCCCATTAATTTGTATTGTACAGTCCACTCTCTGAGAAAATCTTACCTTTCCAGAAATGTACATAATGACATTTCCTTTGCAGAGCAGATCATAGAAGTAGGTAAGACTAAGGCCCCTTTCACACGGGCGAGTATTCCACGCGGATGCGATGCGTGAGGTGAATGCATTGCACCCGCACTGAATCCTGACCAATTTACTCCAATGGGGCTGTGTACATGAGCGGTGATTTTCACACATCACTTGTGCATTGCATGAAAATCGCAGCATGCTCCATATTGTGCGTTTTTCACGCAACGCAGGCCCCATAGAAGTGAATGGGGCTGCGTGAAAATCGTAAGCATCCGCAAGCAAGTGCGGATGCGGTGCGATTTTCATGCATGGTTACTAGGTGACGATTGGGATGGGGACCCGATCTTTATTATTTTCCCTTATAACATGGTTATGCGCAAACATTATACAGGAGATGTAGTGCAGGTAATGTCACTGTCAACAGCGGCTAAGAAAAAAATTACACTGAATGTCAAAGATATTTAGGATGCACAAACGTTATACAGGAGATGTAACGCAGGTAATGTCGCTGTCGCCAGCAGCTAAGAAAAAATTATACTGAATGTCACCGAGATTTAGGATGCGCAAACCTTATACAGGGGATGTAGTGCAGGTAATGTCGCTGTCACCAGCGGCTAAGAAAAAATTACACTGAATGTCAAAGATATTTAGGATGCACAAATGTTATACAGGAGATGTAACGCAGGTAATGTCGCTGTCGCCAGCAGCTAAGAAAAAATTATACTGAATGTCACCGAGATTTAGGATGCGCAAACCTTATACAGGGGATGTAGTGCAGGTAATGTCGCTGTCACCAGCGGCTAAGAAAAAATTACACTGAATGTCAAAGATATTTAGGATGCACAAATGTTATACAGGAGATGTAGCGCAGGTAATGTCGCTGTCACCAGCAGCTAAGAAAAAATTACACTGGATGTCACAGAGATTTAGGATGGTCCCACATTATACAGGAGATGTAGCGCAGGTAATGTCGCTGTTAGCAGCGGCAAAAAAATTACACTGAATGTCACAGATACTTAGGATGCACAAATGTTATACAGGAGATGTAGCTCAGGTAATGTCGCTGTCAGCAGCGGCTAAACAATTGCACTGAAAATCACAGATATTTAGCATGCGCAAATGTAACACATCAGATGTAGCTGAAGTTTTGTCACTGTCAGCAGCGGCCCAACAATTGCACACAATTCAGAGAAGGCTGCACTAGTAATATATATTGCAGCCAGATAAAACAATAGTCCTTAAAAGGACTTTTGGGTCTCTAACACTTTTCAACAGTAAACCCTGCCTGAAAAAAATAATAATATATATTTCTGTTCCTACACTATCTGTCCCTTCTGCTGCAGCTCTCCATGACTAAGACTGAGCCAAACCACGTGTGATTGGGTGCTATATAGCACCCGATGACACGTTCTGGCCAGCCAATCTATGTAATGCCAGTAACCAACATGGCTACGGCATTAGGCCTCTTTCACACTACCGTTTTTTTTTTTCGTTTTGCGTTCCGTATACGGTCCGTATACGGAACCATTCATTTCAATGGTTCCGCAAAAAAACGGAATGTGTTCCGTATGCATTCCGTTTCCGTATTTCCGTTTTTCCGTTCCGTTGAAAGATAGAACATGTCCTATATTTGGCCGCAAATCACAGTCCGTGGCTCCATTAAAGTCTATGGGTCCGCAAAAAAAACGGAACGCATACGGAAATGCATCCGTAAGTCTTCCGTATCCGTTCCGTTTTTTGCGGAACCATCTATTGAAAATGTTATGCCCAGCCCAATTTTTTCTATGAAATTACTGTATACTGTATATGCCATACGGAAAAACGGAACGGAAAAACGGAACGGAAACACAACGGAAACAAAAAATGGAACAACGGATCAGTTTAAAACGGACTGCAAAACACTGAAAAAGCCATACTGTAGTGTGAAAGAGGCCTTACAGTGAGTGCCAGCACTTCTCCGCACGTTTATTGGCTGCGTAGCAGCCAACAAATGTGCAGGGAGGAGACTCGAGTCAAAATGGTGTTCGGCCGAGCATGCTTACCCAACACTAACTAGCAGAACAAAAGTAAAAATAAGCAGAATAAACTAAGCAACTATAAGTTGCATTGTAGCTCTAAAAAAGTAATACTGATTCTCCTCACTGAGCGCAGATAAATCATTGCCATGAAAATCCACATAAGGGACATGGTCTTGCTTGCAAAACATTTCATTCACTATATTAGATTGCATTTTTTGCATTGTATATTCTATACTAGGAGACAAATAGTTTGCTTTACATACATATATACTGCAGTCCTCCTCCCTTAGTCATATGAATATCAAAAGACATTGCCTTGCACAACAGTATATTAGATGCATATAAAAATATCTAGAGAGATAGGCTGCACATATTCTTATTTCATAGTTTTATAGCTGTTTACAATATTGTTCTACATTTTTTTACCAGCAAACCATTTAGAAATATTTAAAGGAGATCAATATCACATAAGAGGTAGTCTAATTCCTGGCTACAGCAACTATCATTTGAACGAAGCGGCCATATCACTTTAATTCACTTGAATGGAAGATTTCCAGACACTAACACAAGTATGAAGTTGTACTGTTTTAGAGTGAGGTGTTCCTTTTAGCTGAATAGTGGTGGTGCTGAGAGTCGGACCTCCACTAATCTGATGATATCTCTATCATTCCCAGAAAATCCATTTAAGAACAATAACTCATAATTATTTTTCCAGATGTTTGTCAAGATACTTCCAATTTTGATAAGTCCACCAACAATTTCAAGTCTATGTAGAGAGATTGAGAGTCTACTCAGATTGCCTGAGAGTTCAGAAAAGGGTACTGGAGAGGTATGATTCTTCTGTTGTTTCATTTGCTTGCTCAGATAGAAAACCCAAAAATATCTAGCAGCCTCTTCCTTAGTGAGCATGTGTGATATACCTTTTAAACTGCTGATTGTATTTGTAGATTTCTCTTTTTTAATATTTTAATCAATTATAGGGAATCTGTAAGCCGAACTTTTGACCACGCTAATCTATTGATAGCACTAGTTGGGAGCTGAAGTGAGCAGTATAAAGTAAGAATTAGCGAACTGGTTCTACCAGTTTGTGATTCAGTCAGAATTTTTCAAAAAGGTTTGGATGTACTCAGCAAAATAGGGGTTCTACATAATGAGAAAGAGCACCCTTTAAATAACACATATATGTATATTGTTTAGAAATACATCTATGTACTAGGTTTTCTCTCTCTTGCTCACTCTCTCTCATTGGTTCGGTATAAATGGATTCATGCTCGAAACAAAGTTTTCCAAAAATCTGGCGAAATTCAGACGAATTGAACCTTGGCTGGTTCACTCATCTCTAGTAAAAACATACTTTTTGTGCAGATTTTATCATCAGGTGTAGTGAGAATATGAAGCTTTATTCTGTCAGACTCTGATCCTGCAAATGCCCAGGTGGGGATTCACTGTGAAGAGTTCTTTGCATGGAGCTTCTTCAAAGTCCCACCCTAGCTCAGTGTATAGAGCATTCCATGGTGAAGATCCTCCTTGGGTACATCAGAGAGCAGAATTTTGCAGAAGAAAACATAATATTCACACAACTCTGGGTGAAGAAAGATGCACAAAGTGTGTTTCTACGGCTCTAACTAGTGCTGTTGATAATTTAGCATGGTCAAAGTTACTGAAAGACTATTTAAATTCCAAAGAATAGAAAAGCATATAGCCAACCAGTTTTTAAAGGGTACACACAGACATTGTCGAACTAGGCTGTCTAGGCCCCACCATTAAAATTTATTCCGGGGTCCACCATACGGATATATCCAAACATTACTTACTCACACACAACAGCAGACAGCAGAAATATGCCAGAAGATGATTGATTATTGGGTCCCTGCAGCAACTTTTAAAAGGAAGGTCCCTGGGAAAGGAGCACACTGGCTGTCCTGCCTCTGTACCTATAAGTCATCTCAGCCACATGAATGTGTCTAACAATAAACTGGGGAGATTCTTAAATAGTTTTTTAAATGAACTTAGGCTGGTTGAGGTGCTGTACACTGCTTATCAATATGTAGCGTATATAAGTTTACTGTGTTATCTGCCACTTATGCATGACTGGTAGACTAGGGGCCCACCGGGAGATTCACCTGTACCCCAGTGGGCCAGTCCAAACCTGAACACAGAACAGAATATACTGCTCACCTTTCAGGAAAGGATCTTCTCAGGTGTATGAACTGACCCAGAAGTAGGGCTGGATAAATATCAAAAGAAACAATTTATCCAGTACTGTTGCAAAGTTCCAGTTAAAATATGTTTCTTAGAACATTTAAAACATGTCCACCAAAATGCCTGTGAGACAGTAACTCTTATGCCTTTCTTGTCATTTGCTATGTATGAGGACTAAACTATCCAAAAGCGTACGTGTAACTGTCTCACTGGCATTTTGTTGGACATGTTTTAAATGTTCTAAAAAAACTTGGATTTCAGCTGGAACTTCACAGGAGTGCTGGAAAAATCCTTTTGTTAGCTAGTAAAGCTCCTTTTTCTAGGTGCAAAGTATTCGGAATAAGCAAATGAAAAATAAAACATCATAACATTTAATTCAAAAGTGTATTCTAAGGTAAGATATGTCAGAAGCCTTTATAGATATTCTGAGAAACATTTATCATGAAATTACCTGCCACAGAGTAGTGAATTTGAACTTGAAGTCATGAATGTGTTGTATAAAATGACAAATTATTTTACCATTATCATTGCTGTCTGACTCATTTATACCTTTCATCGCTGCACATCACCTATTTCTCACTCAAGACAATGTTCTAACTCATTTAGGTCTCTAGAATTACATTTAGTCTAATCACTTACTTAGCACTTCAAGAATGTTCTACTAACTACATTTTTGGCCTTGTATTTTAAAGCATGGTCTTCAATAAGCTTTATGTAAAGCTCACATATTACAAAAAATGATATCCTTTCACAGTTTCCATGGCCTCTAACAGTTTCAAGTACTTAGGCTCAACAAGTTCTCACTTGCTTCCGAAAGGCAAGAACATTTGTCTCTTCCTACCTATTTAGTATGCTTGATGCACGTAAACTGTGTCTGTCTAAGCACACAAACCTCAAAAATTGTTCCAAGGCCAGATAACACAATATTTTTGGCAAATGAATTGAAATATACTAGTGTTGAGCGAACAGTTCGAGCATAGTTCGGGTCCGTACCGAATTTTGGGGTGTTCGTGACACGGACCCGAACCCGAACTTTTTCGTAAAAGTTCGGGTTCGGGTTCGTCGTTCGGCATGTATTTTGGCGCATTTTGAAAGGCTGCAAAGCAGCCAATCAACATGCATCATACTACTTGCCCTAAGATGCCATCGCAGCCATGCCTACTATTGGCAAGGCTGTGATTGGCCAAGTGCAGCATGTGACTCAGCCTCTTTATAAGCTTGTGCGCACGTCGGGACGTGCTCACTCCCGATGTGAATAGAACAGGGATAGACGCAGCTGATGCTAGGGCGAGAATAGGCAGGGATAATTGAATAACTGGAAGCAAATTTCTCTCCTCCACCTGTGATTCATCTGAACAACTGCAGCTGAGCTGCTTTTTTGATAGGGATTGGCTATTTTTAGAGTGGCCAGAGTGATTTTTCCATCCACATGTACCTGGGCTGACCGCCGGCCGCCATTTTGCGACTTGTAGTGCTGCAGCAGAAGCTGCCACAGTGTGCATTCCAAAGCTCCAAACAAGTCAGACATCTACACCTGGGATTCAGACCAATAGCGATTTAGCAGCACAGTCCAAGGCTATTTTTTTTAAAGGTTGTGCAGACCATTTTGTGGCACATGTTAATGGGCTGATAGGCGGCGGCCATCTTGGGACTAGTGCTGCAGCACAATCTCTCCCAACGTCCATTAATCACTTGTAATAGTGGTCTGTGCCATAGAAATACTACATCAGGGACTTGGGTGTGCTTGTGTCACCCCTACTAATACCAGTCCACCTGTAATCCATACAGTGAAAAGCCATAAAGTATTCCAGTGAGGGAATTTTTTTTTTATTTAAAAAAGGCCAAGTTAGTTTATCTGGCGTTCAATATACTAGATACAGTTAGGCCTGCGTTTCATACATCTGGAATTATCAAACTAATGTGCTGGGGTTGGGAAAACATATATGTACCCATACTAGAATCTGTCAAAGAAAGCGGTACTCACATATAACAGTCATTCCATCTGTAATCCAAACAGTCAAAAGACTGAAAGTATTCCAGTGAGGGAATTTTTTTTATTTAAAAAAGGCCAAGTTAGTTTATCTGGCGTTCAATATACTAGATACAGTTAGGCCTGCGTTTCATACATCTGGAATTAGCAAACTAATGTGCTGGGGTTGGGAAAACATATATGTACCCATACTAGAATCTGTCAAAGAAAGCGGTACTCACATATAACAGTCATTCCATCTGTAATCCATACAGTCAAAAGACTGAAAGTATTCCAGTGAGGGAATTTTTTTTATTTAAAAAAGGCCAAGTTAGTTTATCTGGCGTTCAATATACTAGATACAGTTAGGCCTGCGTTTCATACATCTGGAATTAGCAAACTAATGTGCTGGGGTTGGGAAAACATATATGTACCCATACTAGAATCTGTCAAAGAAAGCGGTACTCACATATAACAGTCATTCCATCTGTAATCCATACAGTCAAAAGACTGAAAGTATTCCAGTGAGGGAATTTTTTTTATTTAAAAAAGGCCAAGTTAGTTTATCTGGCGTTCAATATACTAGATACAGTTAGGCCTGCGTTTCATACATCTGGAATTAGCAAACTAATGTGCTGGGGTTGGGAAAACATATATGAACCCATACTAGAATCTGTCAAAGAAAGCGGTACTCACATATAACAGTCATTCCATCTGTAATCCATACAGTCAAAAGACTGAAAGTATTCCAGTGAGGGAATTTTTTTTTTATTTAAAAAAGGCCAAGTTAGTTTATCTGGCGTTCAATATACTAGATACAGTTAGGCCTGCGTTTCATACATCTGGAATTAGCAAACTAATGTGCTGGGGTTGGGAAAACATATATGTACCCATACTAGAATCTGTCAAAGAAAGCGGTACTCACATATAACAGTCATTCCATCTGTAATCCATACAGTCAAAAGACTGAAAGTATTCCAGTGAGGGAATTTTTTTTTTATTTAAAAAAGGCCAAGTTAGTTTATCTGGCGTTCAATATACTAGATACAGTTAGGCCTGCGTTTCATACATCTGGAATTAGCAAACTAATGTGCTGGGGTTGGGAAAACATATATGTACCCATACTAGAATCTGTCAAAGAAAGCGGTACTCACATATAACAGTCATTCCATCTGTAATCCATACAGTCAAAAGACTGAAAGTATTCCAGTGAGGGGATTTTGCTTATAAAAAATAATATATTTCATTGTGGTGCGAGTTGAATCGCAACAATGAAGAAAAATACTATTAAGGGACGAGGACGCGGTCGTGGTGGTGTCCGTGGAGCCTCTGTTGCTGGTAGAGGACGTGGCCGTTCGGCCCCAGGCGCACACAGTAGGGAACGAACTCCCTCAACTAGCCGACAGAATGTACCGCAATATCTCGTGGGGCCCAATGACGCTCTTAGGATGGTAAGGCCTGAGCAGGTACAGGCATTAATCGATTGGGTGGCCGACAGTGCTTCCAGCACGTTCACCACATGGTCTTCCACCCAGTCTTCTGCGGAAAGCGCACATGTGGCACCTGAAAACCAAGCCCATCAGTCTGTCACATCACCCCCAAGCATATCAGGGAAACGGTCTGAGCCACAAGTTATGCAGCAGTCTCTTCTTCTGTTTGAAGACTCTGCTTCCAGGGTTTCCCAGGGGCGTCCACCTAGCCCTTCCCCAGTGGAGGAAGACATACCATGCACTGACGCACAACCACTTATGTCTCCAGATGAAGAGGACATGGGAATACCACCACAGCAGAGTCACCGACTCTCTGATGATGACGAAACACAGGTGCCCACTGCCGCGTCTTTTTGCAGTGTGCAGACTGAACAGGAGGAGGTCAGGGAGGGAGACTGGGTGGAAGACGATGCAGAGGACGATGAGGTCTTAGACCCCACATGGACTGAAGGTCGTGGCGATGACTTTCACAGTTCAGAGGAAGAGGTAGTGGTGAGACCGAGACAACAGCGAAGCCAAAGAGAGAGCAGGGGGCCAAAGCAGACGAGCCGCCGCCCCCAGAGTTCGCCTGCTACTGGACATCGCCAACAGGGACCCAGCCCCACAAAGGCAGCTTCAAAGAGTTCCCTGGCATGGCACTTCTTTAAACAATGTCCTACCGACAAGACCCGAGTGACTTGCACGCTCTGCCATCAGAGCCTGAGGCGAGGCATTAACGTTCTGAACCTCAGCACAACCTGCATGACCAGGCATCTACATGCAAAGCATGAACTGCAGTGGGGTACACACCTTAAAAACCAGGCACTCGCTGAGGCTCCCCCTGCTCCCTCTACCGCTGCTGCCTCGGCTTCCGCCTCGAGAGGAATGTTGCCACCTGCCGAGCAGCAAACAGAGGATGTGCCACCGACACCACCACCACCGCCACCGTCAACTAGCGTCTCCACTATATCACACAGCAGCGTTCAGCTCTCAATATCTCAAACCTTAGAGAGGAAGCGCAAATTCCCCCCGAGTCACCCTCGAGCCCTTGGCCTGAACGCCAGCATTTCTAAACTGCTGGCCTTTGAAATGCTGTCATTCCGGCTGGTGGACACAGACAGCTTCAAACAGCTGATGGCCATGGCTGTCCCGCAGTATGTGGTTCCCAGCCGCCACTACTTCTCCAAGACAGCCGTGCCTTCCCTGCACATGCAAGTGTCCGATAAAATCAAGTGTGCACTGCGCAACGCCATTTGTGGCAAGGTCCACCTAACCACAGATACGTGGACCAGTAAGCACGGCCAGGGACGCTATATCTCACTAACTGCACACTGGATGAATGTAGTGGCGGCTGGGCCCCCGGCGGACAGTTCCTTGGCGCACGTCCTTCCGCCCCCTAGGATCGCAGGGCATCATTCTCTGCCTCCTGTAGCCTCCTCCTCCTACTCGGCTTCCTCCTCCACTGCTTCCACCAGCTCATCCGGTCAGCCACACACCTTCACCACCAACTTCAGCACAGCCCGGGGTAAACGTCAGCAGGCCATTCTGAAACTCATATGTTTGGGGGACAGGCCCCACAGCGCAAAGGAGTTGTGGCGGGGTATTGAACAACAGACCGACGAGTGGTTTCTGCCGGTGGGCCTCAAGCCAGGCCTGGTGGTATGCGATAATGGGCGAAATCTCGTGGCAGCTCTGGGACTAGCCGGTTTGACGCACATCCCTTGCCTGGCGCATGTGCTGAACTTGGTGGTGCAGAGGTTCATTCACCACTACCCCAACATGTCAGAGCTGCTGCATAAAGTGCGGGCCGTCTGTGCGCGCTTCCGCCGTTCACATCCTGCCGCTGCTCGCCTGTCTGCGCTACAGCGGAACTTCGGCCTTCCCGCTCACCGCCTCATATGCGACGTGCCCACCCGGTGGAACTCCACCTTGCACATGCTGGAGAGACTGTGCGAGCAGCAGCAGGCCATAGTGGAGTTTCAGCTGCAGCACGCTCGCGTCAGTCGTACTGCCGAACAGCACCACTTCACCACCAATGATTGGGCCTCCATGCGAGACCTGTGTGCCCTGCTGCGCTGTTTCGAGTACTCCACCAACATGGCCAGTGGCGATGACACTGTTATCAGCGTTACAATACCACTTCTATGTCTCCTTGAGAAAACACTTAGGGCAATGATGTTAGAGGAGGTGGCCCAGGTGGAGGAGGAGGAGGAGGAGGAGGATGAGGGCTCGTTTCTAACACTTTCGGGCCAGTCTGTTCGAAGTGGCTCAGAGGGAGGTTTGTTTAAGCAGCAGAGGACAGGTTCACAAGTCGCCAGCCAAGGCACTGTACTGGAGGACGAGGAGGAGGAGGAGGTGGAGGGGGACGAGGATGACGCAAGTTCACAGCGGGGTGGCAGCCCAGGCCCATCACTGGTGCGTGGCTGGGGGGATACGGTGGACGATGACGATACGCCTCCCACAGAGGACAGCTTTTCCTTACCCATGGGTAGCCTGGCCCACATGAGCGAATATATGCTCCAATGCCTGCGCAACGACAGCAGAGTTGCCCACGTTTTAACGTGTGCAGACTACTGGGTGGCCACCCTGCTGGATCCCCGGTATAAAGACAATGTGCCCACTTTAATTCCTGAACTGGAGCGCGACCGTAAGATGCGCGAGTACAAGCGCACGCTGATAGAGGCGCTCTTGAGAGCATTCCCACATGTCACAGGGGAACAGGTGGAAGGTGAAGGCAGAGGAGTGGCAAGAGGTCGCCAACGCAGCTGTGTCACGGCCAGCTCATCTGAGGGCAGGGTTAGCATGGCAGAAATTTGGAAAAGTTTTGTCTCCACGCCACAGCTATCTGCACCGACACCTGATACGGAACGTGTTAGCAGGAGGCAGCATTTCACTAACATGGTTGAACAGTATGTCTGCACACCCCTCCACATCCTGACGGATGGTTCGGCCCCATTCAACTACTGGGTTTCGAAATTGTCCACGTGGCCAGAGTTAGCATGTTATGCCTTGGAGGTGCTTTCCTGCCCGGCGGCCAGCGTTTTATCTGAACGCGTATTCAGCACGGCAGGGGGCGTCATTACTGACAAGCGCAGCCGCCTGTCCACAGCCAACGTGGACAAGCTGACCTTCATAAAGATGAACCAGGCATGGATCCCACAGGACCTGTCCCTCCCTTGTGCAGAGTAGTCCTTATTAACTGCCTAAAACATGTCTTGTTGTGCTACGGGCCACTTCTTTATTTGATACAAATTTTATGAAACCCACAGTTGAATGAAACTCTTCTCTGTCTGGGCGCCGGGGCCTAACCAGATGAAAGTGGCCGGTTAAACTAACGGGTGACATGAAGCCATAACCTCTGCCATGCTACCTCTGTCTTCTGTCTGGGTGCTGAGGCCTAAGTCAAATAAAGCGGTCTTCTGCTGTGCTGGGGGATATGAAGCTAATCTCTGACCTCTCTCCTCTGTCTGGGTCCAAAGGCCTAAATCACTGAAAGAGGCCTTCTCCTGTGGTGTGTGATATGATGCCAGAATATGTGCTGTGGGGCCTCTCTCCTCTTCCTGGGTGCAGGGGTCAAATAAACTAAATTGTGGCCTACTCCTGTGGTGGTTGATATGATGCCTGATTCTCTGATGTGGAACCTCTCTCCTCTGTTTGGGTGAAGGGGTCAAAGTAACTAAATGGTGGCTTCTCCTGTGGTGGCTGATATGATGCCAGAATATGTGCTGTGGTGCCTCTCTCCTCTTCCTGGGTGCGGGGGTCAAAGTAACTCAATGGTGGCTTCTCCTGTGGTGGCTGATATGATGCCAGAATATGTGCTGTGGTGCCTCTCTCCTCTTCCTGGGTGCGGGGGTCAAAGTAACTCAATGGTGGCTTCTCCTGTGGTGGCTGATATGATGCCAGAATATGTGCTGTGGTGCCTCTCTCCTCTTCCTGGGTGCAGGGGTCAAAGTAACTAAATGGTGGCTTCTCCTGTGGTGGTTGATATGATGCCTGATTCTCTGCTGTGAAACCTCTCTCCTCCATCTGGGTGTAGGGGTCAAAGTCTTTCAAAGTCGCCTTCTCCTGTGCTGATTGATATAAAGCTGATGGTTGTGCCATCTGACATGGTTGCCAGGGTCTGATTCAATGGGGGCCTACTCCTGTGGTGGGTGATCTAAATGCCTGATTCTCTGCTGTGAAACCTCTCTCCTCCGTCTGGGTGTAGGGGTCAAAGTCTTTCAAAGTCGCCTTCTCCTGTGCTGATTGATATGAAGCTGATGGTTGTGCCATCTGACATGGTTGCCGGGGTCCCATTAAATTGGGGCCTACTCCTGTGGTGGGTGATCTAAATGCCTGATTCTCTGCTTTGAAACCTCTCTCCTCCGTCCGGGTGTAGGGGTCAAAGTCTGTCAAAGTCGCCTTCTCCTGTGCTGATTGATATAAAGCTTATGCTTGTGCCATCTGACATGGTTGCCGGGGTCTGATTCAATGGTGGCCTACTCCTGTGGTGGGTGATCTAAATGCCTGATTCTCTGCTGTGTAACCTCTCTCCTCCGTCTGGGTGTAGGGGTCAAAGTAACTAAATGGTGGCCTACTCCTGTGGTGGGTGATATGATGCCTGGTTCTCTGCTGTGGGACCTCTCTCCTTTGTCTGGGTGCTGTGGTCAAAATAATAGTAAGTGACCTTCTCCATTGGTGGGTGACTTGAAGCCTGATTCTGTGCTATGGGACCTCACTCCAATTAATATTGTTTAATTTTTATTTATTTTATGTTAACTCATCATTTCCCTATCTACATTTGTTTGCAGGGGATTTAACTACATTTTGCTGCCTTTTGCAGCCCTCTAGCCCTTTCCGGGTGTGTTTTACAGCCTTTTTAGTGCCCAAAAGTTCGGGTCCCCATTGACTTCTATGGGGTTCGGGTTCGGGATGAAGTTCGGGTCGAGTTCGGATCCCGAACCCGAACATTTTTCGAAAGTTCGGCCGAACTCGTCGAACCCGAACATCCAGGTGTTCGCTCAACTCTAAAATATACATTTAATATTGTGACATATTGTGTCTCAATATAAGAAGAAAAGTTCACCAGACTCAATATTAATACTAAAGAACCAAATGCTGGGGACAAGTTATAAAAAAAAATAAATAAAGGAATACCAAATAGAATTGTTTTTCAATATTCTTCTCTGTGTACAGATATTCTGCTGTAGATACGGTAATTTTGTGATATTCACAAAAGCTTAAAGCAGTCTGACCTTTGTTCTAAATTAATGTCCTCAGAAAAAACTAAAAGGGCAGCCATTAGGAAAAGACAGTGCCGCCAAAGACTAAAATATGTCTGACCACAACCAGGCATCTCATAACAGGGTTATGCCATTGGCACTAGTCCATGTTTTCTATCAAGCCTCACTTTTTTCAATAAGATTGGTACTTTAATAGAAGACTCCAAAATCCATCAGACTGTCTTGAACATACTTGTCTTACTGCAGGGAAGAAAATGAATAAACTATTTGGCAATCCAATATTACAGCCTTATCACAGACAGCTCTATCTCCCTACATCCTGCTTAAAATTAGATTTAATGACAAAGC
The DNA here is from genome assembly GCF_905171765.1 of Bufo bufo. Lineage (NCBI taxonomy): Eukaryota > Metazoa > Chordata > Amphibia > Anura > Bufonidae > Bufo > Bufo bufo. The sequence continues at coordinate 360,051,034 of NC_053391.1, read as the reverse complement.
AATATACAAGATTATTCACGGGTACCACCATGGAACTTGCTTTTGTGCAACTAGGTAGAGATAATAGAGAATAGGCTGATTTACAGCAGTAGAGAACTATCGGTGCTCCTGGCGCAGGTGAGAAAGTGATATAACATAGTATTTGACTTGGCTCAATAAGATCATAAAAATGTCTTGATAGTGAAATTATATTGCACTTTTCTTGTAATGTTTCAGACTGTTTGACTCTTTCTGAAGCACGGGACAATAGAAAGGGAATGTGATATGATTATATTCTCTCTTGGGCCTGTCAGTAGCAGTCTTTCATGTCCTATGTGTAGTGTCTAGTGCTAGTCTTCTATGAATGTAATGCATGAAATCACCAAATGCTCAATCCAAGCAATATTTACTGTGGCCATTTTCTTCATGCTTAATCCAGGAATTCTCCTGAAAATTAGCTGTAAGAAATGAGAAGTCCTGTAGCTCCATCAAAGTTTTATAATGTAGTGTTGCTTTGATTTTCGGTGGAAGTAGAGTCTATTCTGATGCCTTGTGCATTTTCTATAATATACAATATGGGGGAGATTTATTCAAACTAATGCAAAGGAATACTAATTAAATTACATTAAAAAAACACATTAAAAATAGTTTTGCTGATTTCATTCAACCCATGTGGCGTAAGGGTATCCAATTGGTAGATCCAGTATACCTCTCGTTTTTGGAGGTCACTGAATCTATTGAACGGGTTTTCGGGTATGTAATCAATAGGAGTAATTTTTAACTTATTTTTCTCTTTGTCGGGCATGGACGCACAATGTCTAGTGACACTGTGTTTTTTATATTGTCTCTGGATGTTATACCTATGTTGGTTCACACGACAATGTAGTGCTTGTGCTCAACATATTGAAAGCCACACGTGCATTCAATAGGATAAATTACATAGCTGGACTGACATGTCATATGGTGTTTTATAGCAAAGGTGGTCTCGTTTTTGTTGGAAGAAAAAGTGGTTTGATTATGTGTGATTACTTTGCAACATAGGCACCATTTGGATTCACATTTATAGCTCCCTGTTTTTGAGGCTGTCTGCATATAACTTCTTGTTTCGGTTTACTAGGGGCCAAAATATTTCTAATAGTTGGAGCCCTTCTATAGATCATCTTGGGGATTCAGGGCAAATACTTAGCCAAATAGGGGTCCTGGAGTAGAATGTGTCAATGTTTAGCCAATATTGCACGTATAGTTTTATTTGATGTATTATATTGAGTAATGAAATTAATACTGGTTTCTATTTGTGTTCCTTCATTTTTTGCAAATCGTAAACAATTCTCCTGTGTACACAAGGTGATTTTCGTATAGGCATTTTAAATGAGCTCTTTTGGATACCCTTTATCAGTGCTTTTTTATTTTTTTTGCTTGCTGTTTAAAGTCTTTATGGTGTGGGCAGTTCCATCTGATACGTTTGTATTCTCCGTAAGGGATGTTTTGTAACCACTTCTTATGGTGAAAACTAGAGTAGTGTATGTAACTGTTTGTATTAACTGAATGTTTACAAACAACATCTCTTAGCAACCATCCATGAAAAACGCATTGCATCCCACTTGCTTTTGGATGCTTGTGATTTTCACACAGCCCCATTCATTTCTATGGGGCCAGCGTTGCGTGAAAATCGCAGAATATAGAACATGCTGCGATTTTCACGCAACGCACAAGTGATGCGTGAAAACCAACGCTCATGTACACAGAACTATTGAAATGAATGGGTCCGGATTCCATGTGGGTGCAATGCGTTGGCATCACGCATTGCACCCATGCAGAATACTCGGGTGAAAAGGTGCCTAAGAGTAGCTGTAGATCCTGAAGTATTAGGCCTCTTTCACACGGGCGTTGCGGGAAAATGTTCGGGCGCGTTACTGGAACACCCGCAATTTTTTCGCGCGAGTGCAAAACATTGTAATGCGTTTTGCACTCGCGTGAGAAAAATCGGAGCATGTTTGGTACCCAAACCCGAACTTCTTCACAGAAGTTCGGGCTTGGGTTAGGTGTTCTGTAGATTGTATTATTTCCCCTTATAACATAGTTATAAGGGAAAATAATAGCATTCTGAATACAGAATGCATAGTAAAATAGCGCTGGAGGAGTTAAATATTATTTTTTTTTAACTCACCTTAGCTCACTTGATCGCGATGCCCGGCATCTCCTTCTGTCTCCTTTACTGAACAGGACCTGTGGTGAGCATTCATGACGTCATTCCGGTCATCACATGATCCATCACCATGGTAAAAGATCATGTGATGGATCATGTGATGACCGGAGTGACGTCACCCCAGGTCCTTGACCTGTAATGAATGCTCACCACAGGTCCTGTTCAGTAAAGGAGACAGAAGGAGATGCCGGGCATCGCGATCAAGTGGACTAAGGTGAGTTAAAAAAAAAAAATCTTTTTTTTTTAACCCCTCCAGCGCTATTTTACTATGCATTCTGTATTCAGAATGCTATTATTTTCCCTTATAACCATGTTATAAGGGAAAATAATAATGATCGGGTCTCCATCCCGATCGCTTCCCAGCAATCGTGCGTGAAAATCGCACCGCATCCGCACTTGCTTGCGGATGCTTGCGATTTTCACGCAACCCCATTCACTTCTATGGGGCCTGAGTTGCGTGAAAATCATAGAGCATGCTGCGATTTTCACGCAACGCACAAGTGAGGCGTGAAAATCACAGCTCATGTGAACAGACCCATAGAAATGAATGGGTCGGTATTCAGTGCGGGTGCAATGCGTTCAACTCACGCATCGCATCCACGGGGAATACTCGCCCGTGTGAAAGGGGCCTTAGTAGTAGTATAGCACTAGTAGTACCTTAGTATTAGTCTTAGTAACAGGGCTAAAACATAATAAGAAAACCATCCACATCATTAAAAAAAATATATATTTAATTGTTGCAATTAGGAGCTACCGACTTGAGAGAGAACTTTACTCAGAACAGATGCGGTATATAAACTTCAACAATATAGTAATTTTTGAACAATACTAATGCAGGAATTTTACATGAATACAGATTGTATCCCAGTATTAACACATTTTGCATGGAAATCATTTTAAAGGGCATCTTTCAGAAGATTTGCACATACAGGGAGTGCAGAATTATTAGGCAAGTTGTATTTTTGAGGATTAATTTTATTATTGAACAACAACCATGTTCTCAATGAACCCAAAAAACTCATTAATATCAAAGCTGAATATTTTTGGAAGTAGTTTTTAGTTTGTTTTTAGTTTTAGCTATTTTAGGGGGATATCTGTGTGTGCAGGTGACTATTATTGTGCATAATTATTAGGCAACTTAACAAAAAACAAATATATACCCATTTCAATTATTTATTTTTACCAGTGAAACCAATATAACATCTCAACATTCACAAATATACATTTCTGACATTCAAAAACAAAACAAAAACAAATCAGTGACCAATATAGCCACCTTTCTTTGCAAGGACACTCAAAAGCCTGCCATCCATGGATTCTGTCAGTGTTTTGATCTGTTCACCATCAAAATTGCGTGCAGCAGCAACCACAGCCTCCCAGACACTGTTCAGAGAGGTGTACTGTTTTCCCTCCTTGTAAATCTCACATTTGATGATGGACCACAGGTTCTCAATGGGGTTCAGATCAGGGGAACAAGGAGGCCATGTCATTAGATTTTCTTCTTTTATACCCTTTCTTGCCAGCCACGCTGTGGAGTACTTGGACGCGTGTGATGGAGCATTGTCCTGCATGAAAATCATGTTTTTCTTGAAGGATGCAGACTTCTTCCTGTACCACTGCTTGAAGAAGGTGTCTTCCAGAAACTGGCAGTAGGACTGGGAGTTGAGCTTGACTCTATCCTCAACCCGAAAAGGCCCCACAAGCTCATCTTTGATGATACCAGCCCAAACCAGTACTCCACCTCCACCTTGCTGGCGTCTGAGTCGGACTGGAGCTCTCTGCCCTTTACCAATCCAGCCACGGGCCCATCCATCTGGCCCATCAAGACTCACTCTCATTTCATCAGTCATAAAACCTTAGAAAAATCAGTCTTGAGATATTTCTTGGCCCAGTCTTGACGTTTCAGCTTGTGTGTCTTGTTCAGTGGTGGTCGTCTTTCAGCCTTTCTTACCTTGGCCATGTCTCTGAGTATTGCACACCTTGTGCTTTTGGGCACTCCAGTGATGTTGCAGCTCTGAAATATGGCCAAACTGGTGGCAAGTGGCATCTTGGCAGCTGCACGCTTGACTTTTCTCAGTTCATGGGCAGTTATTTTGCGCCTTGGTTTTTCCACACGCTTCTTGCGACCCTGTTGACTATTTTGAATGAAACGCTTGATTGTTCGATGATCACGCTTCAGAAGCTTTGCAATTTTAAGAGTGCTGAATCCCTCTGCAAGATATCTCACTATTTTTGACTTTTCTGAGCCTGTCAAGTCCTTCTTTTGACCCATTTTGCCAAAGGAAAGGAAGTTGCCTAATAATTATGCACACCTAATATAGGGTGTTGATGTCATTAGACCACACCCCTTCTCATTACAGAGATGCACATCACCTAATATGCTTAATTGGTAGTAGGCTTTCGAGCCTATACAGCTTGGAGTAAGACAACATGCATAAAGAGGATGATGTGGTCAAAATACTCATTTGCCTAATAATTCTGTACAGGGTGTATGAAACTAGCTGACCTGTTATGCCTCATTCACATGTCAGTGTTCGGTCAGTGAATTCTATTAAGACCAGCATGGAAAATGCCAGTATTATTAAATGACACTGTATAAATGATACTGTATAAATGAAAATAAAATAGAAAAAAGATGGATATATACAAACACAATGGAGATTTATGAAATAAAAAACAACTCTTTGTTTCCCATAGCAGCCGATCACAGCATAGCTTTTATTTATTATAGTACTCTTGAAAAATGAAAGGTGAACAGTGATTGGTTACTATAGGCAACAAAGACAGTTTCTCTTTTAGACAGTTTTCAATCTATCTGTCCCTATGTATTTTGGGTGACATTCTCCTCTAAGGGAAGCATCTTACACTTCCCAGTCCAGTCCTCGTGCTGTCTTCCATTCAGATATTATAAGGATGTAGTCACCTTTGAAGGACAAGTGCAAAGTCAATGATTTCACAGCTTCTGGTTTTATCAATGGTCACTCATCATAAAGCCGTTCCGCCAGTTTCGCTTATTATTTATGTCAATCGCTGCCTGCCACTAGATTCAATACAGTATCAGTGGATCAATGTTATCCAACTCATGCAGATGTAAGCTGCAGTCATACGATTCTGCTGTTGACTAACGTAAAATACTGATTAAAATCAGGCAACACAACATTAAGCAATGACAAGGTTTTTCTTTTCATATCAAGGACAAATGAAGCATTTCACAAAGCAACTTCCTATCAGTGATAAATGATACACAGTCTAGAAAATAAATAATGGAAAAGCACAGTTTATATAGATGGGGGTCGGAAAGTCATAAGGTTGGAACCCTGAAATCTTTTAAGAATATAAAGGAGAACTTTCACGATAAGGTTTGACTGTTATTAAAATCAGTGGCGTAGGGATCGCCATAGCAACCATAGCAGTGGCTATGGGGCCCTCTGCCACAGCAGTCTCTGACTGAGACTGACTGAGTGTGTCTCACTCATTTTCACTGCTGCAAGCCTGTGCCTCAGCCAGCCTGCCTGCGCTGTGGGACCGGTCCGAGTCTGACCCTTCTCCAGTCTGCTCGGTAACGGCCGGTGCTCCTGCCTCCTCCTCAACTGGTCTCCACTCTGGCGTGCGGCATCCACTGTCTACAGTCCTGCCTCTGTGCCTGCCCAGTGCCTGCTGTAACAGCTGTTGCTGTTCTGACTGTGCCTCAGCCTCTAAAAGTAAGTGAAAAGAATTGTGAGAAGAACTAAGAAGATTATGATGAGAATGATACTGAGTGATGATGTTGATAATGATATCTGAATTCTGAAGTTAAAAAGAGCTGCCTGAAGACCTGAAGTGAAGGAGGGCGCCGGGGGCCCTGCTCCCTTCCTTCTCTTGGGGCCCCCAAGAGAAGGAAGGGGGCAGGGACCCCCGCGCCCTCCTTTTCATTGCAGGTATGCAGGCAGCTCCTTTTAACTTCAGAATTCAGATCATCAGACTCTCACTAATTGCAAATTTACAGCACACACACCCCTGTAGTGTCCACCATCAGACTGGGGAGGGAAGAAACCCCAGAACTAGAGTGTTCCCCCCCAACTAAGGTTTCTTCCCTCCCCTGTCTGATGGTGGACACTACATGGATGTGTGCTGTAATTAGTAAGTGAGAGTATGATGATCTGAAGTTAAAAAGAGATGCCAGCAGTAATAAGGAGGGCGCCCCTTCCTTCTTTTGGGGGGCACACTCTAGTTCTGGGGTTTCTTTCCCCCCCCCCTCTTATATGACAGACTAAGGGTACTTTTACACTTGCGGCAGGACGGATCCGGCAGGCTGTTTAGCCTGTCGGATCCGTCCTACCGCTATTTCGCTGGACCGCTTTGACTATAATGGGGATGGGGGTGGAGCTCCGGCGCAGCACGGCACTGCGCAGTGAGAGGCTACCGGACAAAAAAGTCGGACTTGCAGTACCTTTCGTCCGCCAGCCTTTCACCGCACACTGTCGTGCTGCACCGAAGCTCCTTCCCCGTCCCCATTATAGTCAATGGGGATGGAGCAGCAGCACGGCAAAATAGCGGCAGGACGGATCCGACAGGCTGAACAGTTACAAAAATTTTTTTTTTCAATTCTTCATGTTACAGATTGGCCACTTTATCAGTTACTGAATGGTTTTCAATTTTGAATAAAAAGGTTCATATACTTATTTGTTTTTTCCTCTGACTTTTCTATGCTCATGGCGGTGGGAGATCTAGGATAGGTGTTTGGGTGGGAGCTCTGGAAGGGGTGGTGGGAAGCCCGATAGATATGTGGGGGGAGGCCCATGATTTTTTTTTGCTATGGGGCCCATGCATTTCTAGCTACGCCCCTGATTAAAATGTCATATATAAGTTTAAAGGGATGAGAAATTATTTTAAGCTTGAACCATTTAGATATATACACTGCGTGCAGAATTATTTGGCAAATTAGTATTTTGACCACATCATCCTCTTTATGCATGTTGTCTTACTCCAAGCTGTATAGGCTCAAAAGCCTACTACCAATTAAGCATATTAGGTGATGTGCATCTCTGTAATGATAAGGGGTGTGGTCTAATGACATCAACACCCTATATTAGGTGTGCATAATTATTAGGCAACTTCCTTTCCTTTGGCAAAATAGGTCAAAAGAAGGACTTGACAGGCTCAGAAAAGTCAAAAATAGTGAGATATCTTGCAGAGGGATGCAGCACTCTTAAAATTGCAAAGCTTCTGAAGCGTGATCATCGAACAATCAAGCGTTTCATTCAAAATAGTCAACAGGGTCGCAAGAAGCGTGTGGAAAAACCAAGGCGCAAAATAACTGCCCATGAACTGAGAAAAGTCAAGCGTGCAGCTGCCAAGATGCCACTTGCCACCAGTTTGGCCATATTTCAGAGCTGCAACATCACTGGAGTGCCCAAAAGCACAAGGTGTGCAATACTCAGAGACATGGCCAAGGTAAGAAAGGCTGAAAGACGACCACCACTGAACAAGACACACAAGCTGAAACGTCAAGACTGGGCCAAGAAATATCTCAAGACTGATTTTTCTAAGGTTTTATGACTGATGAAATGAGAGTGAGTCTTGATGGGCCAGATGGATGGGCCCGTGGCTGGATTGGTAAAGGGCAGAGAGCTCCAGTCCGACTCAGACGCCAGCAAGGTGGAGGTGGAGTACTGGTTTGGGCTGGTATCATCAAAGATGAGCTTGTGGGGCCTTTTCGGGTTGAGGATAGAGTCAAGCTCAACTCCCAGTCCTACTGCCAGTTTCTGGAAGACACCTTCTTCAAGCAGTGGTACAGGAGGAAGTCTGCATCCTTCAAGAAAAACATGATTTTCATGCAGGACAATGCTCCATCACACGCGTCCAAGTACTCCACAGCGTGGCTGGCAAGAAAGGGTATAAAAGAAGAAAATCTAATGACATGGCCTCCTTGTTCACCTGATCTGAACCCCATTGAGAACCTGTGGTCCATCATCAAATGTGAGATTTACAAGGAGGGAAAACAGTACACCTCTCTGAACAGTGTCTGGGAGGCTGTGGTTGCTGCTGCACGCAATGTTGATGGTGAACAGATCAAAACACTGACAGAATCCATGGATGGCAGGCTTTTGAGTGTCCTTGCAAAGAAAGGTGGCTATATTGGTCACTGATTTGTTTTTGTTTTGTTTTTGAATGTCAGAAATGTATATTTGTGAATGTTGAGATGTTATATTGGTTTCACTGGTAAACTAAATAATTGAAATGGGTATATATTTGTTTTTTGTTAAGTTGCCTAATAATTATGCACAGTAATAGTCACCTGCACACACAGATATCCCCCTAAAATAGCTAAAACTAAAAACAAACTAAAAACTACTTCCAAAAATATTCAGCTTTGATATTAATGAGTTTTTTGGGTTCATTGAGAACATGGTTGTTGTTCAATAATAAAATTAATCCTCAAAAATACAACTTGCCTAATAATTCTGCACTCCCTGTGTAATTAAATATATGCAGTGAATATACACCTTAAGGGTACATTCACACGACCGTGTGTAATCCTTTCCGATTTGCGGTCCGCAAATAACGGAATCGTGTGTCCGCATTGCGGACAAATGACTTCCGTATGACTTCAGTTTTTTACTGTCCGCAAAAAACGGAAGAAAAAAAAAAAAGAGAAAAAAAAAAAAGAGAAAAAAAAAAAAGAATTATGGCCCTTTCAAAAATACGGAAACGGATCCGCAAAAAACAGATGACATACAGAAACCATTCCGTATTTCATCCGCAAATTGCGGATCCATTGACTTGAATGGTGCTGCAGACCGATCTGTACGGACAATAGTAGGACATGCTTCATATTTTTGCGGAATAGAAATGCGGACACATGGATGCGGACAACATACTGAATGTTGTCCGCACATTTTATTCACCCATAGGAATGAATGGGTCCGCTTCTATTCCGCAAAATACGGAACAGAGGCGGATCGGACGCGGAAAAAATAATACGGTCGTGTGAATGTACCCTAACACTGTTCAATATTCTGTGGATATTAGTTTCTTGATAAATCTTTATGGTATTCAAAGTTCCAAATTTATGATAAATGATAAATATCTGCAGTCATCACTATAGGAAGCTACCGTATCAACAGTGAGTAGTAAGCTCACAAACTTCTCCTAGTGGTGACATCAGCTAGCCAAATGCTTCATTAACTTCCATTAGGAAGGGGGGGATTTATCAAACCATGTTTCTGGTATAAAGTGGTATTCCCATCACAAACAATGGGGGCATATCGCTAGGATATGCTCCCACTGTCTGATAGGTGCGGGCCTCACCTTTAGGACCAGCATCTACAAATAGAATGAGTGAACAGAGCTGTGGCTGGAGGACCCCGGATTTCCCTGGGATCCATCTTCCATCAAGCGCTGCTCCCCACTTCTCCCATAGAAGTAAATGGGAGCGCACCACGCACGCGCTGCCCCTGCTCACATGTATTTCTATGGGGCAGACGGAAATAGCCGAGCTCAGCTATTTTCGATGGCCCCATAGAAATGAATGGAGGGCGGCTGCCCCCATTGTGTGTGATGGTAAAACCCCTTTAATAATTAAAAAGGTGTTGTTATGACAAAGGTAGTGGAACTGTTGTGTCAACCAACAGATTTGGCTTAGGGCTAAGGATGTTATGCTGGCAGTCCCCCTGGTGTTCACCCTTTATCCCATATACAGGGAGCTGGACTTTGCTGCAGGGGAACCAGGTTTCTACCATTTTGAGTAGTAGCACTGTGACTGATAGCTGGCTCACGGGGGTCAGAGACACTAGTGTGTTGCACCAAAGGGGTCAGGCAAAACAGTTATCAGGGACAGTCCAATGTCAAAGCAGGCAGAGTATGTGCTTAATGGTAAATAGAACGAGGTCAGGACAGACAGAGGAGTCAGAATCCAGTCAGGCAGAAGTCTGTATGCAGGCAGACAACAGACAGCACACCTTCACAGGAATTACCAAATTATGAAACCTATTGATCAGGTACCCTCTCACAGGGGAAGATGCCTTAAGTACCCCAAGGAAGCCAGCCATAGGCTGTAGCATATTAGGATGTGCACACGCTGGTCCTGTAACAGCTTGAGGGTGGGTGAACAGGAATTTTATGGGGAAAAAAGGCCAAGCTGACAAGCAGGCCACAGTCTACATAGAGGGACAGAGCAAGCCTGGCAGCTGGACCCACTGGGAATTTCCGGGCTGCAGAGAGCCTTTATAGGGGTGTAGAATACTGTGCCTTTCAGTAACATGCATAGGGAGTCTGCTGTGGTAGTGAAATAATACTGTGAGTCCGTATAACATGCAGATGACAGGCGTCACTCTTAGAATCACTGCACACTTCACTTATTTGGGCAGTCACAGGGCCAAAACTGACGTGAACAAGCAGGTTGTTTACTGTATAGACAGAAAAAAGCAGACCAAATAACTGAAGTATAAACTCAGATGTTAGCGTCAAGAAGAAGCACAGTCCTTTTACACCCTCATCAGCTGATTCCACATATATGTCTACAGAACGCTTATACAAGTAGAGCCCCCTGACAGAGTGGAGAGGGTGTCAGCAGTAAGTTTGTGTTGAAGTCACTGATTAATTTGCCCTTCCTCTAATCCGTCAGAACAATAACCCAAAAAAAATGGATCCTTCACTCGGTCAGCATTTGCTCAGTAATCCATCAGTATTGCTAATGCCAAAAAAAACAGGAGTGGATCTAAAACAGAGATGACACGTGAATGGAACATTTGCATGTTGTGTTTTGTACCCACTCCTGCTTTTGGCTACCAAATCATAAGCCAATTCTGATGGAACCATACAGGCCTTACAGCTGCTACACAGACAGGATCAGTTGTGCGTCTCATTTTTCCTTCCTTCTGACAGATCAGAAGAAAGGTCAAATAAATAATGATGTCAGCCAGTTCGAAAGCCAAAATAGTGGCCCAGTCATGAAGTGGTGAGGTGGAAGCAGCATGAGGAGACCACAGAGTGGTCCAATGACAGGGTCTGGAGGTGGAAGCAGTATGAGGAGACCACCGAGTGGCACAATGACAGACTCTTGAGGTTGCAGCAGTATGAGGAGGCCACCGAGTGGAACAATGACAGAGTCTGGAGGTGGCGGCAATATGAGGCGACCACCGAGTGGCACAAAGACAGAGTCTGGAGTTGGCAGCAGTATGAGGAGGCTACGAGTGGCACAATGACAGACTCTTGAGGTGGCAGCAGTATGAGGAGGCCACTGAGTGGCACAATGACAGAGTCTGGAGGTGGCAGTATCTGAAGAAGGCCACTGAGTGATTTATCCGTAACGGTTTCATGTTATAAATGTTATTTATACATTGTATTTCTTTACTTATTAGCAAATAGGTGTGACAGGGGAGGATCCAGGCGTGGGTCATGGGTGGAGTTAGGGGGCCCAATTCTGATTCTTGCTATGGGGACCAATGATTTTTGTGTACGCCCCTGGTTGGTTCACCACTGATTTCAGCTATAATTGACTTCAATGTTCTTGAATATTTTTGTGATAACTCCTTTGGTCCCTTTCACTAAGGCCAACCCACTTTAAAAAAAAAACACAGTGAGCATTGGAAAATCTCAAAAGGACCAAAAATTTAGGACGCAAAATGACATGCATCAAAATGTGTAACTTTTTGAAAGCAGAAATAAGAAATTGACACTCAAAATCTCCCCCATGTGTGGCCAGCTATTAATGGCAAACTTTGTGTTGATAAACTTGATGACTATAGTGTAAATCTAGTACCATTGCTGGATGCTGTAGTTATATGAGCAATAATTCTACCCACACAGTAAATGTACATTGATGTGATGATCTTTTTATAAATACTATACTACATTTACCATATATACTAAACTGCACTCTACAATATAACCATGCAGGATAAATACTGTATATGTTACCCTTATATTTATTGCTCTGGGAACCAATATTTGGAACTACAGTGTGAATTGTTTAAGGTGGATATTGAATTCAAGCTTTTCTTCGGAAGGTCATAAATGGGTTTCCCCTTGCAATCTGTCACCTCTTAAGTTTCGTACCAGCAGTACGAAGAGTTCAGCTATACTTCAACTCTTTTGATCTGTGAACAGTTTTAGACTGAAAGTAATGATTAAACATTAGTACTTAACATTTTATGATATGTGAAAGCTCAGGAACACCTTCAAGCTTGACCAGTCTCCAATTCTTGTAGCTCATTTAGTATCCTGGGCAGGCATTCAATTTTGTTTTTGTGCTTTTACACAAGATATGATATAAATTACATATAACTAGTTTTCAATATAAAGCAGTGTTATCTATCTGTTATAAGGACTGCAGGGTGCTACACTTAGGTGACATTTTGGTTAGGAAATACACCAGAAATTTGGGAATCTGCACGTTCAATTATTGACTTAATCTTTCTGGTTCTGTGATTCTTTGCAGTCTATCTATCTATCTATCTATCTATCTATCTATCTATCTATCTATCTATCTATCATCTATTTATCTACCATCTATCTATAGTAGAAATCTGCAGAACTCCAAGTAGTCAGGTTCAACCAAGTGTAGTTTATTCACCCATGTAATTCCTGTACATATGGGTAAATAAACTACACTTGGTTGCACCTGACTACTTGGAGTGCTGCGGATTTCTACTATATTTACTTAGATCCTCTCAGGTTCTTGGTACACTGGCACCTGTGTTATTACACCTTTCTCTTGAAGTGCTGCTGAATATTTCATTATCTATCTATCTATCATCTGGAAGGGTACATGTAAAGGGGATGAACCTTGTGTTCTTAATACATCGACTGAGGATGTATCTCTTCCTGAAAGGATTGTGGTTTTCTGGAGGCCATTGAAAGCTTGGACCTTGGTATAAATGATGGACTGGAGAAGATTGCTGGTGAGCTGGAAGGCAGGAGGCATGACAAGTGGCCTGAGGAGAGTAGTGCTAAGGGCAGTATTGGGGAACCATTCAAGGGAACACCTTGTTACATACTAAAAAGAATGTACTGTACCAATGGTATGTAAAGAGGATGTTATCTCAAGATAAAGCAGTACCAAGCTATACACTGCTCGGCAGCACACACAGCAGGGAATTATAACACTACACGTCAGTCAACCAACCGAATGTCTAGCCATGATACATGGGTGGGCCATAGCACCCCTAATATTGTCACAGTGTAGATATAACAGATGCAGTAGTAGGTTTCATTGGACTGCATCACTCAGCGCTGGTGCTTCAAACAGGGCTTCTTGATGGGTCCTCCTGTTCTGCGAATCCTATTAGAGCCACTAGAGGCACTGCTTAAATGCATCACATGAATTGCATGCTATAAAAAAAAAGTCACAGATCTAACGAAAGATTTTTATATAGTTATATGTAGTGTCCTGTTTTTTGTTTGTTTGTCTATACAGTAATCATTCAAAATAAATGAAAAAGGTAACACAACAGTCCAAGTTGTGGCCAGTGAATATAAAACCATGTATATCCCATTAGCATGCTATTTGTAGATACAGCATACAACATTGTAGAAACCTACCTAAAAAGCTATAGGTCTCACAAAGCAATGATTTCATTTTTTCTGTGAAAGCTATTATTGGGAAGGTTTTGAGGTAGGGAATCTGCAGCTGGAATTCAAAGATATAATGTTCTGCAAATAACAGCTTGTTAGCTGTACAACCTTACACGCTAGCATTTACAGAGCGAATAGAGGCCTATGTTCTCTGCATACTGTGCAGTAAATAGCATTAACTTAGACAAGCACATAATGATGCTGCTGCTCACGTGTTGCTGCCTGCATAGACAGTTTCAAGAACAACTGGCAATTTCGCCAACACAAAAGAGGAAAAATAAGATTAATCAACTATTTTCCTGCCTTTCTCTATTTCTGTTTTTTCTATATTATTCCTTGTGACTTGATCAAACTGTTTAACTTTGCAGTAGAGTCTATTTATTATCACCACTTCCTACTTTTGAAGTCGGCAATGCATAGCTCATGAAGGAAGTCACATGTGGTGAGCTGGCTTTGTGGGTGTGTAAGGTGTGCAGTAGGCTGTCTGGACACAAATTCCTTGTTGCTGTCATTGGTAAAAAGGGTTTCAAATAGGGATGATTATTGTTTTTTGGGCCAAGGGTGGCATTATTTATGAAACTGCGCAGTTTGTGAACTGTTCCCGTGCTGCTCTGGTGAAAGTGTATCATAAGTGGACAAATAGCAGCTTATGGAATAAGCAACATGAAAACTACTCAGCACCACATGCCAATAATTTCATAAGTAATTGACTACAATAGTGCAAGGGCGGATTGATACTCTACAGTGCAGCAGCTCACTACCAAAATGAATCAGGTGTGTGTCTTAAACAACAATTCCATGAACCCTACTGGGGTTGGCGTATGGGCCTCCAAAGCAGAAGGATGGTCATTGCACCTCTTTTACCAAAGTTGCATTTGGCAGAAAATGCTTTAATTTTGACTGCATTATCAGAATTGGACCTTTGCTGATTTGCAAAGGTTTGTTTTCTTTGATGAGTCACATTTTTTGCTTCATCAAATGGATGGACGCTGCCATGTCAGGCAAGAAACATCAGAAAACCAATACCATTGCTGGAAGAACAGAAGCTCGTGGTGGCAGTGTTATGATTTAAGGAATGTTTTCATGACATTCTCTGGGCCCACTTATCCAAGTGGAAGGTACTCAGAACAGATTTCAGTATGAATCCATCCTTGCAGAACATGTACACCCATACATGCTGATTGTCTTCCTTGGGGAAGATGGCATCTTCAAATAATACAATGTAAAATATCACAAAGCTAGAAATGTCCGACATTGGTGGGAAGAGCATGACCAAGTCTAACAAGTTCTACCCTGGCCCACTAATTCATCAGACTTGAACGCAATTGAGCATCTTTGTGATCACCTCAATTGTCATTTTTGCTTTATGGATCCTCTCCCAAACACCCTCCAGCAACTGTTAGATGCACTTCAGTCAGCATAGCTCCAGATACCTGTGACAGCCCATCATGACCTGTTACAGAGTGCGTGCGGGGGGGGGGGGGGGGGGACACCACAATGACAACAGAAGGAAAAATAACCAGAAACTAGGCCTCACGGCTAGGGAAAGGGAAGAGGTCACCACCTAGGAAACCCTAAACGTAGCCCTGATTCCTGTCAGTATGAATAGACCCTGAAGGTGGGAATATTCATACACCAGAAACCTAGGCCCTAGAAACGCCTGGAAAGCCCTAGGAGTAGTGGCTGGGTCTGAGACCACTGGTTCCTTCCCAGATGAACAAACAAATGGGAACAACAAAATACAAAGTGAAGTAAACTTATCTTCAATAGAAAATGGAAGAGCAGGAACACAGATGAGGAACTCACACCAGCACTTCCAACTCCAGGCAGATAATATAAACTGCATGGTATGAAGTGTGAGTCCAGACTAAATAGAGGAGCAGTAATGACCACAAGCTACACCTGAGACAGAGACAAAAGGTGTGGTCATTACCAACAACACTGCAACAAGTGAAAACAGGCTGTCAGATAACCTATTGTGTAGCCAGTCTCTCAGATCTTCTAACCTCTGTCACAGGAGGGACCGTGACATGACCATATTGAGTCACTCCTAGCCTGTCTAGCTGCTGTCTATGCTGCACATGGTGGTTACTCTGGATATTAGCTGGTGGTCATAATAGTGTGTTTTGACTGTGTATGTTCAGTCAACAAAAGAATATCAAGAGGTGTAACTACAAGAATTTCTAATATCATTATGATCATTAGTAGTCTTGAGCAAATCGAGGTTTGGATCATCGATCCAAAGTCGATTTGTTCAAAATCTTAGATTTTTAAGACTAATCATTAGTTGTAGTATTAATAATGTATAATATCAGTGCTACTGTAGTTTCAGTAGCAGTATTCAAAGTTGCTATTTTTTGTATACCTACAGCAGCAAATTTCTGGTGAGAGCTGCGGCCTCCTTGCATCTTACCAAGCAGAGCGGCATCTATTGCAGCCCAGTCCAATTTACTTAAATGGGGCTGACCTGCGCCTAGGCCATGTGACTAATGATCTTGACATCACTTGACATCAACGGAACACACACAAAGCAGTCTCTTCAAACAGCTGTTCCACATTGGCGCCGAGTGTCAGACCCCCACCGATCTGATATTTATGAACTAATATTAAACACCACACCCAGAAAATCCCTTTAATGTTCACCTCTTCTGGGTAAACATGGGTTAAGATGAGCAGATGTATGCTGTTTTGCTAGAAAAGTAGTTTTACATGTGCACCATTGTCACTGGTAAGACTTTCAGAACAACGGGAAGCTAAACACAATGTCTTGCACATTACACAGCAGGGCTTTACTAATGGATGATCTTGTCACATTGACTCGATAAGACCTTTTCCAGGCACTGACCAGAGGAGATTGATAGCATGAAGTCAGCTGATGCAGCAAATCTCGGTTTTACTAAGGTTTTTTGCAGCTCTGAGCCCCATAACAGGCTTATGAGCAAGATGTCAAGCTCTTTTAATGATCAGCAGAGAACATTTAGAAAGAACAGCAGAAAGTTAAACAGCAACTATCAGTGATCTTTTTTTATAGCGCATCATAAATAGGTGGCAAGCATCAGTATTTCACTAAGAAGTGACTTCGTCTACATCAGTAACAGCAGGATTCGGTTGGAATTCAGCATTGCTCCTGCTAGAAATCAGTATATAAGTATAGATGGCCAGATGGTAAAGTCACCATTGGTGTTGAGAGGAACCCCAAGTATTTTAATATTGGTGACTTAAAATGTTTCTACTGAAATACAATCATGAGTTATTTTATTACTTAGGGAAACCTATGGAGGAGCCTGTCGAGGGCTATGCTAGTATGTCGTAATGTTGTATTAACTTTGTAGCATAAGAAACTGGAGTCTTAGACTTAAGTATTAATGACCGAACCTTAGGATAGTTCATCATCAATATCTGTTAAGCAGGGGCATAATCTCACCCTTCAACAAAGTCCATACTGTAGGCATTCTATTAACCTTCTCATGGATATAGTCCTATATTACATGGGGTAAGCACCAGTTGGTAATGTTTTCCTTGTTGAGATGACTCATTTCTGTGTGTTGGTATGGCTACATTACTACTTGAAGACACTTCCAAGCTAACCCACGAGCCTCTTCATATACAGTAAGTATTATAAATGCCAAACGCATCTAAATATAGTGTGACACCACAAGTAGATAGAGTGTGAGTTCTTCCATAATCAACTCAGCCCATCATTGAGACATGTTTTAAGATCGGTGGGTGCCTATGAGCAGAGACCCCACATACGGTATAATGCATAGGACATCATGATCTGCCAACGTACCCTTTGGCTACTATCTATCGAAAATGTCTCTATGTGCTACATTGATGGTAGCTAATATATACTGTACATGTATCTCAGAAAAGTTGGTGGCATAACACTATTAATGCTAACACATTATTATACTGTATTATGCATATATACTTTTTTCTTTTAGATGCTACACTCTAATTTACCTTGGATATGTGCTAATGCAGATATTTAATATAAAAGATAAAAGACAAAAAAATGGTCACTTCCATGCGGTTACTTTATACTGATTAAATCCATAAAGCAAATATTTAATTAGGAGACAAATAATAATCCGAACACAAACAGTAAAATGCAAAACAGGTAAATCTCAAATTGAGGCGAAACTAATCTGCCATGTGTTATGGTGGTTAATGGCCGAATATTGCTCTGTTTGAATAAATCAATTTGATTTACATTAATTTATTCATGTAGTAACTCCCTCTTGTGAAAGTAGCATTAAATTATTCATATGTGCACAACCACCACCCATTAGGCTAATACAGATTTATTCCTACTCAGCAAACACCGCCCATTAGACTAACATCTTTCCACTAATGCAGAGCAGACAAAATATTTTCTTACATTTCTAAGGCAGAAACTCATCTATTCTGACTCATTATAGCTGTACTTAGATATGTCAGCACCATCATAATGCCCTTCTATTTTATAATCTTGCTTTTTATCCATGTGTTTTAGTTATATTAGCTAGCAAACAGCAAACTGAGAAATATCCTTAAACTTTGCTTTAAAATATTCATCAGTATGGTTGCACTTGGCATGCTTTTATGACCCAAAGCTGCAGATCTTTAAATCTCTCCGTCACTCTTACTTGCCAGTTTCCCTGCACTTGCCAAGTTTCCCATTTTCCTATGACAAAGAATATATTTCTGTCATTTTATTTTATAATCAAATCTCTGCTGCTTTGGCAGCAACTTGCCAGATATATACAGTTCTTGAACTGCAGGCACACAATATTCAGAACCTATTACTCTATTTTAACAGTGAAAGGTTTTTGTTTCTTTTGTTTTTTTGTTTTCTTAAGGTCTAATTTTAAGTGACTGTCCATTTCCTTGGTTGGACAGTCACTATGTGCCTGCATAAGGTATATTAATCATTGGTGGAGGTTAAAAAAATAATACTCGCCTCTCCTTGTTCACTATACATATCAAGATTTGTGTAAATCAGGTGCGTTGCTAGGTGAAAACATTCGGGGCCTGGGCCCCTGATGTTTTGTCCCAGGCCCCGAATGTCCTGCCTGCCTGTTAGATATAACTGTATTGCCGTCTTCAGGACAGCAAAACAATTGAAGCTAATGCACTGCAAGAGCTGAAGGACCTGTGATTACCTCACAGGTCATGTGATCAGTTCTAAATGCAGTAGCTGAAAAGGACCTGGGATGATGTCACCATCATGTGACCAGTGCAGGAGAGGACGGCTCAGCAGTGAAGAGAAGCCCTGGGAAGAGGTTGAGGTGAGATCTGCTACATGAGGAGAGGTAAGTGAAGATTACTAAGTGTGAGAGGCAGAAAAATGTTAGGAGTTGTAGTTATTTAACTGGAACTGTATGTTAGGGCTGAAGGGAGGGAAGTTATTTACATGGGACAGTGAGGTGGAGTGATGTTAATTACATGAGACTGAAATTTGGAAGTGGCTGGGGTAGGGTGATGTTATTTATATGGGACTGTATGTTGAGGGGTAATGTTATTTATATAGGACTGCATGTTGGAGGTGGCTGGGGAGGGGGTGATTTTATTTACATAGGACTGTATGTTGAAGGTGTCTGGGGGAGGGAGTGATGTTATTTATATGGGACTGAATATTGAGGAGGCAATGTTATTTACAAGGGACTGTATGTTGAAGGCGACTGGGGAGCGGGTGATGTTATTTACATGGGACTGTATGTTGGAAGGGGCAGGAGAGATAGTGTGATGTTATTTACATGGGACTGTATATTGGAGGGGGCTGGACAGATGGTGTGATGGTATTTATATGGGACTCTATGGTGGAGGGAGGGAAATAGAGTTATTTACATGGGACTGTATGGCGGAGGTGCTGAGGAATTATAATTTCTGAGGACACTAAACAGAGGAATATAACTACAGGGGGCACTGCAGGCGGCATTATAAATATTGTGGGCGCTTCAGGGTGAGCATTATAACAGTAGGGGACGATATAACTACAGGGGGCACTGCAGGCTGCATTATAAATACCTGGGGCACTTCAGGGCGAGCATTATAGCAGTAGGGCGCGATAAAACTACAGGGAGCACTGTGGGGGCATTTTTAATCCAGGGGACATTAGGCGTTCTTAATACTACTGGGGGCTCTATAGGAGGGATCTGCATTATTTCTACTAAGCGCACTATGGGGGCCTTATTACTACTGAGGGGTCTGTAGAGAGCTTTATTACCACTGGGGGAATAATAGGAGGCCTTATTTCTACTGAGGGCTCTGTGAGGGTATTATTAATACTGGAGGGCTCTTCTACTAATGGAGGCACTCTTGTGGAGCATTATCACTGTTGGGTCCAGTAGGGAGCAGTATTACTAATGAGAGCATTCTAAAAGGGAATTACTATTGGTGGGACTATGAGGAGTACTGTTACTATGGGGGGCACTCATTTTTCTCTAGGATTGTATTTGGAGGTACAGAAAAGTAAGGAAGCTAAGATGTCTGTGTGCAACACTCTGCAGAGACGAGGCGGCTGAGAGAAGTGTCTGGACTGAAAGGAGAAGATGATGATAGAGAATA